>NC_143588.1:111719114-112319114 GCF_048544385.1 Mastigoproctus giganteus
TGAGTCGTCTCAGAGCGTAAGGAGAAAAGGCATTTATTTATTTTGGAGTACACTTTAGCATTAGTAGAAGCATATGATGCAAGAAAGCATGCTTATACAGCAGCAGTAAAAAAAAAAAAAAAAAACTTCTCATTTCACCAGGCCATTCGCCCGAAACGTTTCTAGTTCTGCCTTGAATTCACTTAAACTGCCTGTTCTACGACAGATGGGAATTTGTTCCAGAAATCAACCACCCGCTGGCTAAAGGCAAATATCCACATATCTATTCTGCAACTGTCTTTCCTCAATTTTAATTTATCTCCCCTCGGGCGATTATCTCAGCAAGAAGAAGAATCCCATCAGCTCTAAGTATGCTGAAACCATTCAAGGCGTTTACGCCTCAGTCAGATAACCTCGCAGATACCTAGTCTACAGACACAGTAATTTGCAAAACTTAAGCCTTTCTTCATTAGCACAACCTTTTGGTCACAAACCTTGTTGCCCTTCTCTGTACTCGTCCAGCAGCTCTACGTCCTTCCTTAAATGAGGTCTCCAAACCTGTATACAGTACTCAAGGTGTGGCTGACCATTGTCTTATACAACAGGATAATCAACTGCTTATTCCTACTAGAAAAATTCCAGTATATCATTGACAAGACATCCTGAGCTACTCTTGCAGACCGTTTGCACTGCTCCGAAAACTTCATGTCCGATCTGCACAATTAGTTCCAGATCCTTTTTATTCTCGACCATCCTCAGTGTACTACCGCACAGTTGATATGTCACTCAAAGGTTACTGCTACCCATATGCAGTACTTTACATTTATCAATGTTAAACTTCAGTTGCTACTTCCCAGCCCATCTGCTGAACTTTTCCATATGCTGTTGCAGTATCGTACTGTCATTAGTTTCATTAACAACCCTGCTTCGTCGCGTCTGCAAACTTAGATATTATGCCTGATGTTCCATCATCAGTATCATTAATAAATACAGAAAACAACAATCGATCCAACACTGAACCCTGAGGGACTCCACTAACAACGTTACTCCACGAAGAGTAGTGTCCATTGATTAGCACTCTCCTTCTTCTCTCACTCTACCATCCCTTTATCCATAGCAGCATTTTGACCTTAATGCCATACTGATCCAATGTGTACAGTAGCGTTCCATGTGCAACAGTATCAAAAGCTTTCCTAAGATCCGAGTATATGATAGCCAATTGTTTTTTGTATCCAGTTCCTTTGTGACCACATCATTAAACTTATACAGCATCAGCTGAAATTTTGTTTCAGCTTATACAGCTGAAACAAAAAAAAAAAAAAATCTTTTCCATTTCCTCCACCACTCATTCCAAAAGTTTGTCTATTTCAAGCTTGAATTTATTTAACCTGTCAACTTCCACAACGACAGATGTCAGCTTGTTCAAGCAATCAACCACCTGCTGGCTAAAGGCAAATTTCCACATCTATTCTACAACTGCTTTCCTCAATTTGTATTTATTCTTCCTCAGATGCATAATCTGAGAAGGAAGAACAATCTCATCTTGAGCTTGCTCAAACCATTCAAAGCGTTATACACCTGAATCAGATCACCTCACTGGTAGCTGGTCTCCAGACACTATAATTTGCATAACTTAAGTATTTCTTGGTTATAGAATCCCTTTTTTCCACTCACCAATCTCGTTGTCCTTCTTTGTACTTGTTTGCTGTACTATTTCTTCTCTGTACTACATCCTTCATAAAACGAAGCCTCCAGACTTGTATGCAGTACTCAAAGTGTGGCTTGGCATGACCACTGCCTTATATAAAGGGATAATCACCTCCTTATCCCTATTAAAAAAAATTCCTGTATATCATTCCCTTGTTATAGGAACAGATTTTGCGCTTATTTTTAAAAGCTTATATTGGTAACCATGTGCAGCCAGAGAATAAAAGTTGCCATCGGAAATAAAATTTTTGAAATTACTGTTGACTTCGTTGCTCGAGACGGAATTGGTCGAACTGTGAGAATTAAAGTTGCATAGATTCGAATGGCTATGTTGTAGAAATGTCTCGTGTTCAATCTTTTTCTGTGTTTTTCATTTTCGCTTCACATTGTTGCATGCTTAGGGATGTGAATAACAAAATCACATGTTACTTCGCGGTACATCTCTTTTGGAGTAGTTCGCATATTTTGTGTATTTATTTGGGATTTTTGCTATTGTGATATTTATATTATTTACTTCGGTTATCATTAATCATTATTATATTTGTATTGTTAAATGAAAATACGTGTCCAATTAAATCTCTAACTCTAATTTTTTCTAAGGATTGTGATCGTATATTCTCTTTCTACTAGCTATTAAGGCATTGTGTGCAGCGCCTATGGTGGTAAAGTGGTGTTTTTTTTTCACTACAAAATGTTTATTATTATTATTATTATTATTAATAGCCATATGGTGCAAGGAAGCCTGAGGCTTATGCTGCACCAGCCAAAAAAAACTTCTGAGTTACCCCGAGTGTGTGTGTGTGAGAGAGAGAGAGAGAGAGGGAGGGAGGGAGAGAGAGAGAGAGAGAGAGGGAGGGAGGGAGAGAGAGAGAGAGAGAGAGAGAGAGGTAGCAGGAAATCACCAAGAAAGAGAAGAATGATGATATCCAGCTGAGGACCCTGGGTGTGCCAAGCCCATACTCACCAGATGTGAGCCCCTGGGGTGCAGATATGTAGTAGTTTGGGTACTTATACTATGTTGGACTTTATAAAAAAAATAAAGTAAATAAATAAATGTGGTAAGTCAGTTCACATTGCTTTCATATGATAATTATTGATGCAAATCTAGATTTGGTGCGAATCGTCACGACATGGTCTTCGTTAAGTGCTTGTTTTCGTTATAGGGACCTAATTTTGACTTAAAACGGACTGCAAAAACGTGATGTTTCGAGCCCTGATATATATTTATTGACCATGCTAGAGATTTTTTTTTTTTTAACTTCTTGACATTATTTGCATGTGCTACGTTATTTTATTTATTTATTTTTTATTAAAAGCTAATAGTGCATAGTTAGATGTTGGTCCTCTAAAGAGGAATCGGTAAAATAATGCATATTATAGACAACAGTCAAGAAATGCAGGAAGAGGACACCGAATGTGCTTGAATTAAACAAATAGTTGCCAGTTAAAAAAAAAAAAGAAATTAGTCCTGGAACTTACGTGACAGACCCTGTATATATATATTGACTGTTCTGCAAAAAGTATTTACTAGTCTTATTACAGAAATAACGCGATTTTTAATTTCAAAAACCAGTTTATTTTTTTAACATTTACATGTTCCTAATACTGTGAATTAGGAATAATTGAAATCCCAGACCTACACTTTGAAATTTAAGAATGACAGTAATTATTATTATTAGACATATGGTGCAAGGAAGCCTGAGGCTTATGCTGCACCAGCCAAAAAAAAAAAAAAAAAAAAAAATTCCCGAGCAGTTCGAGAGAGAGAATGAAAACCCTGAAAGAGAAAGAGAGAGAAGTAGAAAGGAATCACCAAGAAAGAGAAGAATGGTGATATCCAACTCAGGACCCTGGGTGTGCCAAGCCCATACTCACCAGATGTGAGCCTCTGGGGATAATGACAATACTCTGCTGCAACAGGATCTAGAAAAGTACTGCATAAGAATAGCAGTAACCCCAGAGTAATGTACCAACTGTGTGGTACTATACTCAGAAGAATGAAAAAGACTTGGGGGTAATTGTGCAGTCAGATATGAAGTTTTCAGAGTAATGCAAACAAGCAGCTAGAGTAGCTCATAGGGTCTTGTCAGTGATGTACAGGCACCCAGCTGCAGCACACCTTTCGAAAGCCAAGGATATTGTGAACAGTCAACTTACGTTCACTATTTGTGTAATTTCACGCAGTTTCACTCGCCTGTTTTCAAGAACGATGCCCTTAATGCGTGAAATGTTGTCTTGCTCGATGAAGGCCTGCCCACCTGATGTCAACGTGGCCCACTTTGAATTCATTTGACCAAAAACACACCTGCTTCTTTGTCATCACCTTTTCGCCATACACAGCAACCAGTTCATAGTGAATGTCACTTGGTGAAGACCCTTTTGCTTGCAAATATGTGAATAACTTCACGAACACAGTAGCCACCATTTCGCAACTGGAATCTGCTGTGAGGTGACAGCATTGCAACATTGCACTGGCAGTCTTTTTGAACATTATTAACAGGTCTGTCTGTCCACCGCGTTTCATCTCATTCACTTTCACAATTATTAAGGAAAAAAATGTGTAACGTTACTTTTCGGAAACCCCTTATATATGATGTAGTGCAGTTGTATATAAAGACAAAATAAGATTGATATAGGGTTGCTGATTTCCACAATCCTATGAACAAAGAGGGCAGGCGATCTTTAGCTTTAATTCCTGATTGGTCTGGAGGATGGGAGCTGTTTATATGATGCTGTGATTACTGAATCATCATGACATCCTCTGTGTTGCTAGTTGTGCCATTTGTCTAAACAGAAAGGTGGAAAGCAGGGAGTACCTTGAGAGAGTATATCAACTCTGGACCTCTGATTTTGTTGCAGAGGGTAGATCTTGAGTCTACTGCTTGCCTTGCCTGATATTTGTAACTGGAGTTCTGCCTGATTTGCACTGGAGATAGAACTATCCTGCTTATTTGGTAAAGTCACTTTGGTTGTGTGGTTGGAGATCTGTTTCCTGTAGAATAGAGTAAACAGTCCATTTCTTTTATATTGGATATATTCCCCTCTCCTCCCCCCATCCTGGAAATAGCTAATTTCATTGAGATGTTTTGTTTCTGAAATTCTATGATTTAAGTTTCCATCAGAAGGTGTATATAATAGTTGAGGTCAAAGCTTTCTTCATCTTTTAAATTGCAGGTCTTCATTCTTTGTTGATTGAAATGTATAGCATAGGGCTACAGTCCCTACAGACACTGATTTTTTTTTTTTTTTTTTATGGAAACCCCAAACACGAAAGGTATCAAAACCTATAGTACTTAGTACCGTGCATGGGTTGAAAGAGAAGTATGGAGGGAATGCCGGAAACATTGCTCTAGAGACTAAACATGGGTTTCACCACTTCAAGCCTCCAATAAGCAAAGTGGTGGTATTGCACCGGACGATGAGAGTCATCTACCACCTATATGCACATGGAAGACTACTGTACAAATTGGAGCCGTATGGTATTAAGGGTAAGTTGCTACAATGGATTTTTTTGTAAAAGTTGAGTGGTAATCAATGGATGCTGCTCTTCATGGACTAATGTTATTAGTGGAGTCCCCCAGGGTTTGGTGTTAGGCCCACTGTTGTTTTGTATATTTATTAATGATATTGATGAAGGTATATCAGGCTTAATATTGAAGTTTGTAGATGATACAGAGGTTGGCAAGGTTGTTAATGACAGTAATGGCAGTGTGCTACTGCAACGGAACCTAGAAAATTTGGGCTGAGAAGTGGCAGTTGAAGTTTAACATTGACAAATACAAAGTACTGCATATGGTTAGAAATAACCCCAGAGAAATTTACCAACCGTGGTAGAAAATGAAAACAATTTGGTAGTAATTGTGCAGTCAGATGTGAAGTTTTCTGAACAATGCAGACAGGCTGCCAGAGTAGGTCATGGAGCATTGTCAATGATGTACAGGAATTTTGCTAGTAGTGAAAAGGAGGTGATTATCCCTTTGTATAAGGCAATGGTCAGGCCACTCCTTGAGTACTGCGTACAGGTCTGGAGGCCTTATTTTAGGAAGGTTGGAGAGTTGTTTGAGCATGTACAGAGAAGGGCAACAAGATTGGTGAGGGAAACAAAGGGATCCTCTTACCAAGAAAGGCTTAAGTTCTGCAAATTTCAGTGGCTGGAGACTAGGCACCTGCAAGGTGATCTGATTGAGGTGTATAAGGCCTTATTAATTGCTTTGGTTAATTGCTGGAACAAAGTTCCATCTGTCGTTGTGGAAGTTGATAGGTTGAATAAATTTAAGGAGGAACTAGACAGGCATTTGGAGGGAATGGTGTGATTTTTTTTTTTTTTTTTTTTTTTGGCTGATGCTGCATAAGCTCATACACTTGCTTTCTTTCATCACATGCCACTGCTACTACTACTACTACTAAATGGGTTGAACACAGAATTCTTACGGGATTCTTCTGCTTGCTCAGATTATGAACCTGAGGGAGCATAAATTCAAATTGAGGAAAGACAGTTGTAGAATAGATGTGTGGAAATTTGTCTTTAGCCAGCGGATGGTTAATTGCTGAAGAAAACTTCCATTTGTCGTTGTGGAAATTGATAGCTTAAATAAATTCAAGGAGGAACTGTACATTCTTTTAGAGGGAATGGATGTGTGAAATTTGTTTTTTTTTGTCTAATGCAACATATGCTCATACACTTGCTTTCTTGCATCACATGCCTCCATTAGTACTGCTGTTACTACAGCAGCCCAGTGTCAGGATTTAGGAGTTATTCAAATTCTCTATCCCTCCTTTTGTTCATCTAGGCTTTCTTTTTTTGATAAGATGGGATCCCTCAGCTTATAAAACGCTGCTTGTGTAATTATTTTTGTAATTTCTGTTTGAACTTCTGTTTACATTTTCTTTTATGGGAGGTTTATTTTATAAATTTTATTACTCATTGAACATGCATGGCTTGCAGAAGGGACATAATAGCCACAATAGTAAAAAGTGACCTTTAATTATCACTTTCTTAAATTCTTTTCAAAATTAAGAAATGCAGCTGTATTATTAAGATTGTTATTATTAAGATTCTTGTGACATCCTCTGTGTTGCTAGTTTTGTTAAGTATATATAAAATTGACCAAATATTTTTATTATTTGAATAATTGAGTACAGGTACTATAGTTCATCATTTTTATATATTGTTGTTTATTTTTATTTTTCAGGTCAAACTAGGGGAATAAATTCTTAATCCACTTAATGTTGAAGGAAACAGAAGCAGACATCCATAACAAGAAAATAATAGAAATGTGTTTAAACTGTTGATATCAATGGGAACAGCCAGTAATTTTCAACGTCTCTGGAGATTAACAATCTAAAAATGTCTGCTAATGAAACTGTAACTCAAGATGTTTCACAAGAGATAGAAGAAATTATTCTCCCCAGCAATGTAGAAGAAATACAGGAAAATCCCCAATCAGAGGTTACAGGTAAACAGTATAATGTTAAAAAGCCATTCTCTGGGGATGAATCGATTAAAGCAAGGGGGGAGAAGGATATGGTTCAAAACCAACAGAATCATTTGATGTGTGGCACATGTGGGAAGATATTTTTACATTCATTTCATCTAACAAGACATTTATTAGTACATGCCCAGGAGAAATCCTTTTCTTGTGAAATATGTGGCAAGTCATTTTCCTACCCAAAATACCTAAAACAGCATTCAATAGTGCACACTCATGAGAAACCTTTCTTTTGTGAAATATGTGGCAAGACATTTTTGAGGTCAGGTAATCTGAAACAACACTTACTAGTTCATACTCAGGAGAAACTCTTCTCCTGTGAAATATGTGAAAAGTCATTCTCAAAATCAAGTGATCTAAAAAGACATATGTTAGTTCACACACAGGAGAAACCTTTTTCTTGTGAAATATGTGGTAGAGCATTTTCAGAATCAAGTAAACTAAAGAAACATTTGTTAGTTCACACTCAGGAGAAGCCCTACTCTTGTAAAAACTGTCACAAGTCTTTTTCAAATTCGACTACTTTAAAAAGACATTTATTAGTCCACACCCATGAGAAACACTTCTGTTGTGAAATATGTGGTAAAACATTTTCAAGACCAGGTGATATAAAATCGCATTTAGTAGTTCACACTCAGGAGAAACAGTTTTCTTGCAAAATATGCTGTAAGGCATTTTCAAATTCAAGCAATCGAAAAAGACATTTATTAGTTCACACTCACGAGAAACACTTCTGTTGCGAAACATGTGGCAAGATGTTTTCAAGATCAGGTGATCTGAAAGAACATTTATTAATTCATACTCAACAGAAATGCTTTTCTTGTGAAACATGTGGTAAGACATTTATCCACTCAAAGAAGCTGAAAAAACATTTAAAAACTCACTCTATATAGAAACCTTATGTGCAAACTATGTGACAATGCATGCATCAGTCTTATATTTTATTATGTAATGCAAGTGGATGTATGAATTTACCCCAAATTTAAATCTTTAGAGCATGGTTCCACTATGAACATAATTTATTTTTGCTTATTCTTCCAGCTTGGTAGTACAATAATCATTTAGAACTATAGTTCTCATGGAAAGGAGACTGCATGTAAACAAAAGCATGATTAAATAAAAATCATAAACATGAAGAATTCCAATTGAATAAGTCTTCTTCATTCAGACTGCATAATTATCCTATTTGTCATCCTTTGTGCCTTAATCCTAGTCCAATTGGGATCCAATCACTTGATAATTACAGCCTGTTCTTTGTTTACAACTACTGTTTCCTTTCTGAATATAGTGTCAAAATATCCTCCTGTAAAATATGCTTGGGCTGAAAACCTAAGTTTGAAATTGAAGCCAGATGTCTTTTCACATGAATTTATAATTGCTGTGTGGAACTAACTCTTTCTCTATTCATCATCACTGTTGAATTATGAAATAAATAGTACTTCTCAAAGACAAATGCATTTTTGATATTTTTTTAAAAAGTAAACCAGAAAGTGAGGGTTTATCAGATTTGTGGTATAGCCCCTGCCTTCCCAATAATTTTTCATCTCACAAACAGTAAAATGCCCACATCTTACAGACACAATATACTGGTACTTCATACCTAATTCCCTTGGTACTAATTATAATGGTTATTAAAGATTTATTTGACAAAATTAGCTATTCAGTGGCCTGCATAAAAGAATATAGAATTCTGAAGTACAATATCTTGCAGCCTGTTGAGAAGTCCAAATTGGCTTTGTGTATGATTGATCCATTTGAAGCCAAAATTATGAAGTGTCATAATTTTGATTTAATAATCAAACATAAAAAATTGCAATTTTAAAAATGATCTTAATTTTCATGTATTTGCACCAAATTTCCCTTTTTTTTGTAGTGTATAGGCAAAAGTACTGTATACCATTCGCAAATATGAAGAATGAAAAACTGCATAGAGCAAGAAGGATTTGATTCTGTTATCAACAATTATTACTGTAGCCACACACACACATGCTCGCTCACTCACTCACTCTACTACAACTCTAAAACTCATTTCTCTGTGTTTTGAAAATTATCCTATAGAGGGCAATTCCACTGCCCTCAAAAGAATAAATTTAAATTTTTTTAAAAATATTCTATTGAGGGCAGTGGAACTGTCCTGTATAGATTAATTTTCAAATGATGATTTTTTGTAACATAAATAGCATAATCCTCAAAGGATAATTTTTTAAGGATGGTCATCATGGATTTTCACATATATTCATAAAATCAGTATAGGGTTATCATTTTTTTCCAGCAAAATCATAAAAATATGATTGAAACTGTTTCAAATGTTGCCTGCAATACATGCAAATAACTCTGACACCTGGAGGCCATAAAATTTAATATTATCTGTTCATGTTTTTTTGTATCTCCAGAACAACATAATGAAAAATCTTTTAAGTTTTGTTAGATTTTTTCACTGTCATATGTGCTGCTGTGTATATGCTACCTTGTATTCAATAATGTGTGCTGGTGTGAATTATCATATACAGGTATTGAGTTCTTAACTTCAGTGTTTTCACTGAACTTGCACATAGTAGTCATTTAGAATTTAAAGAAAAAATAGTGAATTTAGACATACTCCTGATGAATGTATGTGTATTTTTAATATTAAATTTTTTTATCCCTTTCAATTGAAGACATTTAGCAAAGCTTTTACCCTTACCTATTGTAACATGCCTGTTAAATATATAAAAACCTACATACCTCTATTACATACTACATATATACTATTTATATTATTAATATAATATTAATATTATAATATACATAAAGAGTGTTCCACGTAAAACCAGCCCGCCCCGTGCTTCTGTGATATTCATTTTTGAACAACTCCCACATGAAGTTGTTCGAAGAATGAATTTTAGCCAAATAATTTCAGTTTGTGTTGCTTAACATACAGTTGGCGTTTGGCTCTCATATTGTAAAGAATGCCATATATGTGCAAGAATGGATTTGTATAGTGGGAGGCCTATGTACTTCCTGGCTCTTTTAAGGAAGCAGGAATTGTTTTCTGAGAAATTTCCTATTGCTACCATCCCAGCTAAAAGTATTATTCAGTGCGTACTTACAAAATGGTGAACAACGGGTTCCATTGTAAATGCACAGAGAAATCGTGTACACTTTGTTAGGACTCCAGAAGCAGTGTTGAACAGTCAAAAGAGAATTTTAGCTAACCCCAGAAAATCAATCAGTAAATTGTCACAACAAACTAGAGTGAAACCAACTTCTTGTTTTCATGTACTTCATTACCTGAAATTGAAACCCTATCACGTGATGTGTGTCCATGAATTACTGCCACCTGATGCAGCAAAACGTCTGAATTATTGTGAGTGACTCCTTAACCCTCATTTATTTCATGAGTGATGAGGCATGGTTCCATCTTTCTGATCATGTGAATTCTCATAACACTCAATACTCGTGTACCTAAAATCCTAGCAACTTACATCAGAAACCATTACATGACCAGAAAATCTGGGTATGGTGTGCAGTTTCTGATAATCGAATCATCAGCCCAATATTTTTTGACACTACAGTGAACACAGAAGTTTATCTTCAAATTTTTGAGAACTACACTAGGTTACCAGAACACGACCATGCAAACTGCTACTTTCAATGGGATGGTGCCACATGTGACATGTCTCATGAATCACTGACCTGTGTTCATGACAGTTTCACGGGAACGCACAGTTCACAAAGGATTGTGGACACTGGTGTTTTCCTGATTTGTCTTTGTGTGACTTACCTGTGGGGATATTTGAAAGGAAGGGTTTATGAGCACAACCCTCACACAATAAATGAACTGAAAGACAGTATTCAAAGTAATATCGAGGCTATCAATGTCACTGTTTTGCATCATGTCACTTTGAATATAATTACGTGTACACCAAACTGTAGAAGATGCACAAGGGCAACATTTCCAGCATTTCTTATAACTGTGCACATTCGGGGAGAATAAAGTTACTTTTGACTGAGTTTTTTTGTGTTTATCTCATTTTACACCTGTCTAGATTTCTCTAATTATTTTGCCAGTAACTTAAGGCTGGTTTTAAGTGAAACACCCTGTATTATAATAAAAGACATTTTTTGGCTAGAACCTTAGACTATGAAAGAGTTTACTGACATATGGATTAGTGTAATAGCATCATTTTTATATATAGTACACCACCAAGGTAGAATTGGCATCATTTTAATTATATCTCATATTGTGAATACCTTCACAACGAGTTGCCATGATATTGCACTGCGTCAAATAAGTAATGCTTCACCAATGGAGAAGACTATTGTTTCTTATTCTTGGTAAGTGAATGAAGTAACCCATATATCAGTAAACTACTTCATAGTTTAAGGCTCTAACCAAAAAATGTCTTTTATTCTAAACAATTTCAAACAATCAGGAAGAAGAAAACCCTTAGCCTTAATTATGAGAGCTTCCTTGGTCCAGGGGAGGTAACCATGGACTGGAGATGTGCAAATATGACCCCAATTCACAAAGGAGGATCAAAGGGTGACATAAGTAATTACAGACCTGTTAGTTTAACTTCGGTTCCTGGAAATTAATGGAGGCACTGGTTAAAGAAGCACTGCAGGATCATCTAGACTAGACATCAGTTATAGTTCAGACACAGCATGGGTCTGTTAAGGGGAAGTCTTCTCTGACCAATCTGATTGGATACCGTGATGTGGTCACAAAGGAACTGGATGCAAAGAATAATTTTGATATCATACACTACTTGGATCTTAGGAAGACTTTTGATACTGTTACACATGGAAGACTGCTATACAAATTGGAGCAGTGTGGCATTGAGGCAAATTGCTGCTAGGGATGTTTGAATGAGAGAAGACTGGCAATCAATGGACACTGCTCTTCACGGACTAAAGTTATTAGTGGAGTTCTCCAGCATTCAAGTTGGGCCCAGTTTTGTTTTGTGTATTTATCAATGATATTGATGAAGGTAGATCAAGGTTAATGTCCAAGTTGGATTATGATAGAAATTTTGGCAGGGTTGTTAATGACAGTGTGCCACTGCAACAGGATATAGAAAAGCTGGACAGATGGGCCGTGAGGTGACAACTGAAGTTTAACATTGAGAAATGCTAAGTATTATATGTGAGTAGCAGTAACTGCAGAGTAACATATCAACTGTGTGATACTACACTTGGGGTGGTAGAGAATGAAAAGGACCTGGGGGTAATTGTACAGTCATAGAAGTTTTCTGAGCAGTGCAGATGGTTGCAAGAATAGCTCATGGTGTTTTAGTAGTATTAGTAGCAGTGGCATGTGATGCAAGAAAGCAAATGTATGAGCTTATGCAACATCAGCCAACAAAAAAAAAAAAAATCACACCATTCTCTCCAATAAGAGCACTCCTTTCTCCTTGCCAATTGAGTTGTCCTCTGTACTTGTTCCAACTGCTCTTCATCTTTCCTGATAGACCTGTATGCAGTATTCAAGGTGTGGTCTGACGATTGTCTTATAAAAAGGGATAATCACCTCCTTATCCTTGCTAGCAAAATTCCTCTATATCATTGATAAGATTTCACGAGCTGCTCTGGCAGCCTCTCTGCACTCAGAAAATTTCATATCCAACTGCACAATTACCCACTGGCTTTTTCATTCTCCATTACATTGAGGTTAGTACTGCATAATTGGTAAGTTACTCTGGGATTACTGCGACCCATATTCAGTTATTTCTTGGCATGAAAGGCATACCTGATAAACTGGCCACTTGGAGTATCTATGCGCTATATGACATTGTATGTCACTATAATAGTATTTTAATTAAAATAATTGTAAAACATTAATAATGAAGACATATATGCATTGAAAATAGTCTGATTTGCAATGCAACCTAGCCTTGTTACATTATTTTCAATGTGCCACTTATCATCTAAATAGGTTTTCGTCTGATATGCTATTCACATTAATCATATTACTTCAGGGACACCTAATATATGTTTCGTTGAAGACTTGATAGCTTGGCCAATGATGTGCCTTTTCTCTGTTCACATTCCTGTTCGCCTGTATAGTAGCGCGTGTAAAATCATCATTGCAATGTGTGGAATTAAGGCCTATATTTTCAATCCATTTTAAATAATGAATTACCCTGCAGCTCACTGAGCAACAACTACCTAGAACATCCCAAGATCTACTACACACCGAGTAAAAATTATTGCTCCTGATAGTTTTATATGGCATTACCATTTTAGGTCCCTATTCACCAGTGTGGGACATCTGAAAATCTGTCATATTAGGACCACATGAGAACTACACCTGCTCAATCGTAATAGTCCATCTTGGTAGCACTGGTTATAATCGTTGTCCACCCAACACCTAGTGGAAGAGGTCAGAGTTCAAATACTGTATGACTCGAAATTTTTAGGCTTTTTTAACTCCATGACTGAGTTAATAAAGTATCAGGAGTGAAGAGCACGGTTTCCATCCCACCCACTCCGGAAACTCGGGTTTTTTGTCCAGTAAAACACGCAAATTGACGAAAGAACACACGCCTTTTATGGATATAGTACACGTGGGTAGATGAGTTGATTCTCGAGTGGTCCTAATGTAATAGTTTTTTTTTTTTTTTTTTCGTTTTTATTTCTAATATGACCATAAATTGGATGTGTTTTTTGATCAAGTTGCCTGTTTTGCTGGCCTGAGATCAGCTAACTTAGCCACCGGGTGATAAAAACCCTAAACGTTCCTCTCATCATTGATTGGATTCGAACACGGGCCTTTTCAACGCATTTAGGGCGATCAGGTTCAGCCTAATGGTCAGGCACAAGGGTACATGTACATGTGATCTGAATGACCATGGTTTGCACCCCATTATTTCAAAAAACGCTGTTTCTTATATTCCTTTTTTTTATTCTTGTGAACTGCTCTTATAGTGATGTCATCCCGGAGTACAAGCAGAAAATTTATTTTTATCCTGACGTAGGCAAGTCGTCTGGAGCAAAAGTGCAGTAGCCCAAGTCCTCAGGGAAGTACAGTTGGTAGGATTGCCATCTTCCCACACCAGGTGGAAAAGACTGGAGTTCGAATCCGGTCAATGACGGGAGGAATTTTATAGGTCCTTTTCACAACGTGGCTGGGTTAGTCGGTCTCAAGAGAGGATATCATGGTTCTTCTGGAAACTCAGGTTTTTCATTCAGAAAAACAGAAAACCGATTTGAATACATGATTCACAGACAATATACAAGGAGCAACATGGCCTAAGTAGCCAATGTCAATCAACCGTCATTGAATCTCGTTAGTTAGTTATTTGGTGGGTGCCAGAGTATAAACAAGAATACATATAGCCCAAGGAAAATTCATATCCAACCCCTCCCCTCAAAGTTGGATAAATATATTATCATGAGATCACAATTCAAAATTCTTAACTTGTTTTAAAGAGGTAATGTTAAAAAAAAAATAAATTAAAATAATATATATATATATATATATACACACTGTGCTGCCACTTCATTAGGTACACCCCTGCTGTGCACAAAAATGGTTTATCCCACAACGTTCCAAGTCACATGACCACAGTTGTGGATATAAATGCAGCAGAACAACCTTTCTAGTATCAGTTAAGCGTACAAACCGTAGCAAGAATGAGGAAAAGGAGTGATCTAATGGACTTCGAACGTGGCATGGTAGTAAGTGCAAGACGTGATAGACAAAGCATCGCGGAAACGGCAGTTCTCCTGAACGTTTCACGCACCACAGTTTCAAGGGTGTATCGAGAAAGGTGCAACGAACAGAAAACATTCTTTCAACGGAACTCCTGTGGAAGAAAATCGCCTGTTGATATGAGAAGTCAGAGAAGGATAGCTAGAATTATGCAAGCAAATAGACGGGTCACAATGCACAATGTTGCACATCACGTCAAAATACAACTTTGGTGCGTAGAACAAAATATTGCAACGGACCACTAGTCGCACTTTGTCGTGAATGGGCTACAACAGCCGACGGCCACATTGTGTACTTTGTTATCAATGAAGAACAAGAGAGCATCCCTCCTGTGGGCACAGCAACACCAGCACTGGACTATCGAGGATTGGAAAACAGTTGCTTGGTCTGACGAGGCGAAGTTCTTTGTGCATCATGTTGATGGGAGGCTCAGAATTTGGCGAAAATATCATGAATCCATGGGGCTCACATCTGTTGAGTATGGGCTTGGCACACCCAGGGTCCTGAGCTGGATATCATCATTCTTCTCTTTCTTGGTGATTTCTGTCTCTCTCTCTCTCTCTCTCAGGGTAACTGGGAAATTTTTTTTTTAGCTAGCGTAGCATAAGCTTTAGGCTTTTTTTCATTATTATTACTATATGGCTAGTAATAATAATGTCTGACAACTACTGCGCAAAGTGGTGGGAGCAGTGTTTCATGTGGGGAATTTTTCTTGGTACACGTTGGGTCCATTGATACCCATAGATTCATGTCTGAATGCCACATCGTACCTAAACATCGTTGCTGACCAAGTGCATCCGTTAAAATTAAAATTTTAATCCAACTTACTTTTCTCGTGTACCACGTGCTGCGTATATTTCATGTCAGAAACAGAGGCTGTACCTATTTATTGCCGTTTCCTCCTTTGATTTCGGCGACTGGCCCTGGACAGAAGCGCTGCGGTCACTGAACGAACAGCATTAAGTAATTCTTATTAACTCTTTTCATCTTAGCTCCCTTATTTGTTCACTGGGATGACGATTTCTGTTCCATAGACCTTTGTTCTCCATAATTACGAGTACCATAATGTTAACATGTTGCCTTTCTCTAGTACAAACTTATGTAACCATCATTGTCGTTGGGTACTTTCTGCACGTAGCAGTGTTCCAGGTCTATAAACCATTATTAATCTTTTAAACTGTTGCTTTCTTAAAAAAAAAAAAAAAATATATATATATATATATATATATCCATTATTTTAAATTAAATAAAACATAAGCCAGTAGTATGGCAAAAATGTAGAGCGAAAATTAACATAAAAATAACCCAAATAAACAATCGAACGAAAAAAGAATAGATATAAATAGTAGCCCAGAAACCCTAATATAATTTCGATCTTTAAATCCAATTAACAAAAACTATACAAATTTTAGGATAATGCCAATTAGTTATTAATTTAGCGGTACCCCCCCGAGAGGTACCAGTTCCGAAAGACGTGAAATATCACCCAAAGAGGGTTAAATGAATGCTTAATTAATTATTTATTCATTTTATTATAATTTAACTTTATTTAATTTATTTAATATAATATAATATATATATATATATATATATATATATATATATATATATATATATATATATATATATATATATATATATATATATATATAATGTATGTATTGATGTAACAAACTAATTAACATATAAATAGGTAAAAATAAAGAATAAGAAATAAAATTGATAAGGCAAGCATAAGAACCAGCAAAATAGCATACTCCTCTGTATGTTGCGTGTTGTATAAAACAGGAAAAATAATAGTACAGTCGATTCCGGTTATTTGGGACACATCGGGACTAGTGCATTTTGGCCCGATTAAGCGGCTGCCCCAATTATCCGAAGTTTCACGTAAGTAGCTAAAAATACAATTTAACCCCCCCCCCCCTTTACAATTAGTTCACTGTACAATCAAATCACGTTACGACGAACTCACCATAGTAAAGTACCGTTCACTATACGATGTGCAGTAAGCGCCGGTCATTGTGATCACGTTTGTGAATTGCGTTTGTGAATTCTAATTAGCGAAAATAGGAGGAATATTATCCACAGGCTATAAAAGTAAAGATATATTAAGCACCAATTTACCCTTTATTACCTTACCAATTAAAAAATTAAATGATACGTGCAAATCGGAAGAATATACGTGATGATCGGAATAATTAATACGTACTGTAATATGTACATACTAACTAAACTAGTTGACACTTCTGTTCACTGACATTTGTTGGTGGGGGCTGAAATTTAAAACAGTAAAAAGATAAGCAATCAATAACAAAGAACAGGGCACACACAAATTGCAAGTAACACAACACGCACAAGTGAGAACGGAGTAACAAATTAGGAAGCTTTAAAAATAGGAATGAAGAGAAGATTCTGAAAATTTTTTTTATATGATTGAAGATTCCATGGAAGTGTAAACACATTTCACCATAATAACCCACAGAATTCCAGCTGTCGGTATTATCGCAAATTCAATAAGATCGAGTTTACTGTCCGTTTATTGCACCAACAGAAAAGCTCAATAAACAGGTGACTGCTAATTGTTTTTATTGTTTTATGGTTGTGACCTCCAGAAATTCGACCGAACTACGTGGTATGGTCGGAGACAATCGTAGGGTAATCTCCAGTGCTGAGGTCTCCTGGCCCGATTAAACGGCATTTTGTCCCAATTAAGCGAAGTAAACCCTGGCTATTTTCTCGATTGGTTTTTGTTTTTTAAGATTTGCCCCAAATAAACGGCTGCCCCGATTAACCGGTGGCCCAAATAACCGGAATCCACTGTACTAATAAAACATAAGCTAGCGATATGGCAAACCAATAGAGCGAAAAATAGATTGAAATTAAAGACATAAATGTAAACAGTGGGAACGGAGGAGAAGGTAATAAGACAGAAAGTATTGTAGAAGTTACGCTCCAAATAATTTAGAATAAAAAATCGAATTAAACAAAATTTAGCGGGGCCCCCAGCAGCACCAGATCCAAATTGCGTGAAATATCACTATTAACTGAGCTAGAAACCAACTACAAAATTAAACTAAATAAACAAAAATAGACTGACCATTATTCCCCATCTCGTCGATGTTTTTATTCTAAATTATTTGGAGCGTAACTTCTATAATACTTTGTCTTACTACCTTTCCTCCTCCCGTTTGCATTTACGTTTTTAATTTCGATCTAGTTTTCGCTCTACTGGTTTGCCATGCTGCTGGCTTAAGTTTTATTTTTATTATTATTCCTGTTATATATATATATATATATATATTATTTGTTTTGTTTTTAGCAGCATTAGCAACTAAGGCCATAATGCTCCGGGATATGCGGTGGGTATTCCCTGACCGTTCCGCTTCCTCCGTATTTGGTGGTGAGGGGCTTGAACCCCGGTTTAATCAAGAAGCGTATACTACGCACTGCTATTTTTTTTTTTTTTTTTTTTTTTTGGCTGGGGCAGCACAAGCCTCAGGCTTTCTTGCACCATATGGCAAATAATAATAATAATTAATGCTAAAATGCAGTTCTGAATTCAGAATTGGTGGTGATTTATCGTTAAATCTAATATGAACTTTTATAGTGCGAAGCAGTGAATTTTCTTCAAAAACTAATTGAGAATTATTCCCAATGGTGCCATTTCACAAATATATTATTAAATATTTGTTACATTTGGGATCTTTTTTTTAATTAAATTCCTATTTCTGGAGCTCCAGAAATCTTTTACCCGTAATTAATGTTATTAGTGGAGTCCCACAGGGTTCGGTGTTGGGTCCACTGTTGTTTTATATATTTATCAATGATATTGATGAAGGTATATCAGGCTTAGTATCGAAGTTTGCAAATGATACAAATGTTGACAGAGTTTTTAATGACAGTAATGGCAGTGTGTTACTGCAACAGGTTCTAGAAAATTTGGGCAGATGGGCTAAGAAGTGGCAACTGAAATTTAACATTGACAAATGCAAAGTACTGCATATGGGTAGAAGTAACCCCAGAGAAACGTACCAACTGTGTGGTACTACACTTAAGGAGGTAGAAAATGAAAAAGACCTGGGAGTAATTGTGCAGTCAGTTATGAAGTTTTCTGAGCAATGCAGACAGGCTGCCAGGGCAGATCATGGGGTTTTGTCAATGATATACAGGAATTTTGTTAGCAGGGAAAAGGAAGTGATTGTCCCTCTGTATAAGGCAATGGTCAGGCCATGCCTTGAGTGATGCGTGCAGGTCTGGAGGCCTCATTTTAGGAAGGATGTAGATTTCCTTGAGCGTGTACAGAGAAGGGCAACAAGATTGGTGAGGGGAATGAAGGGATCCTCTTACCAGGAGAGGCTTAAGTTCTGCAAATTGCAGCAGCTGGAGACTAGGCACCTGCGATGTGATCTGATTGAGGTCTATAAGGCCTTGAATGGGCTGAGCACGCTGAATTCTTTTTTTTTTTTTTTTATGAGAACCCCAAACACGAGAGGTATTATAACCTATAGTACTTAGTACCGTGCTTGGGTTGGAGGTTGAGAAGACGAAAGAAGATATTTGTTGATATTGGACTTGAACTTCTGTAGATTGTAATTTTCGGGAAATACGTATGTTCCAGAAATACGGTTGTTCCAGAAAACGGCAGTTGAATGAATAAATGAGGAAGATGAAAAGTTGGTTCTGTGGGTTTGAAGTTGGACAGTAAATGGATGTTGGCTGGTGGCGGCACGTGTTCGGACTGTTTTGAAAGAGAGAGCGGGAACTATAGAAGCCAATTCAGAAGAACAGTGCCCATGGAAGTATCTGTAGAAGAGGCATGCAGCAGAGACAGTGCGTCTATGAGACAGCGAGTGGAGAGACTCTGTTAGAGATGAATCATTAATTAACCTAACTGCCCTCTTCTGAATGGAATCAAGAAGCCTGTGAGAGGTTTTGGGGGCACCACCCCAGATGTGGGAACAATATTCCATGGCAGGGCGGATTTGCGATTTATACAGAGTGAGCAGCTGTTTGGGAGAAAAGTAACGCCGAGAGCGAAAGAGGAAACCAAGTTTTTTAGATGCAGAGGAAGCAATATTTGTAATGTGCTTGTGCCAAGAGAGATTAGAAGTCAGGGTAATCCCCAAAAGAGATATATCATTTTGCCTAGAAATCGGAGTGTCACTAAAGATAAGCATAGGAGCAGAAGAATCCTTTTTGCGAGATATAAGACAAGATTGAGTTTTAGAAGGGTTGAAATCAACTAAGTTGTCTTTGCCCCACTGGAGAATTACCTGAAGATCGGCATTTAAGGAATGGGCAGCAGATTTTCGAGAACTTGAAGCTGATTGAGCTGGACAAGGTTTCTCAAAATGGAAAGTTGAATGCAATGTGCTATCATCGGCAAAACTATGGATAGGATTTCCAGGCAATGGAAGAAGGTCATTGATATACAAGAGGAAAAGAGTGGGGGAAAGAACTGAACCTTGGGGGACACCGGCATTAGTGGAGAAGTTAGAAGACAGAGAGCCATCTACCATCACCCTCAGTGAGCGATCAGAGAGAAAACTGGATAACCAATTACTAAAAACAGTTTGCAAACCATAAGATGGAAGCTTGTTTAGAAGACCTTTATGCCAAACACGATCAAAAGCCTTTGAGATGTCAAGAGCAACTACTTGTGTTTCACCGAACCTTTCCATTGAATTAGTCCATAAATGGGTAACATAAGCCAGAATATCACCAGTGGATCGACACTGACGGAATCCATACTGGCGATCGTTGATCAGACGGAAGGTTTCTAGGTAGTTTAAGAGTTGGCGGTTAATTGATTTCTCCATTACTTTAGAAAGAGTAGAAGTAATTGCAATGGGACGATAATTGGATGGGAGGGATTTGTCACCCTTTTTAGGAACTGGCTGGATATGAGCAAATTTCCAAGCAGAAGGAAAAACACCTTTGCAATAAGAAAGTGAAAAAAGGCGGCAAAGAATAGGAGTAAGTTCAGGAGCACAGGTTTTGACGACAAGTGGAGAAATACCATCAGGACCTGGAGCTTTCTTAGCATCAAGATTCATCAAAATCCTTCTGTTATCCTTTTGACGGAAGACCACAGGAGGCATTGAATGGAGCGTGTTAGGAATGGTGGGAGGTGTTTTACCAAGATCATTAATACATGAGCTCAAAGAAAAATGGGATGCTAGCAGGTCAGCTTTATCCTTGGCTGAAGTGACAACAGAACCATCTGGTTTGGACAGAGGTGGAAGCAGAGATGGGCAAAAGTTGCGGCCAATAGCTTTGGCAAGAGACCAGAATGCTCGGCTACCATTAGGGCAAGAAGCAAGTTTTCTACTCTTAGCCTGTTCAAACTCTAGTTTGGACTGATTAATAACTGCTTTACAATTGTTGCGAGCTTTGGTGTAGGCAGAAAATGACACTGAAGAATTAGAAACAAGCCAATTACGATATGCAACATTCTTCTCTTGAACAGCCTTAGCACATTTATTGGAAAACCAAGGTTTAGATAAAGGACGAGATTTTAAAGTGGAGTGTGGGATAAAGGATTCCATTCCTGCAAGAATAATTTCACTGACACGATCTGAGCAAATGTTGACATCAGGAGTTTTGAAACAGTAATCTGACCAAGGAAAAGAAGAAAAGAAGTCTCGCAGGTCATCCCATTTTGCATTCTTGTAATGCCAAACAACACGAGGTTGGGAATAGCCATGAGATAAAGGTTCCATTGGAGAAGAGACAATCACCAAGTTGTGATCTGAAGTGCCTAAAGGACCTCTCACTTCAACCTTGTACTTAGAAGGGTTGTTTGTGAGAAAAAGATCAAGCGTATTGGCTGTATGATTAGGATTGTTATTCTTGTAGGTAAATGAACAATCTGTGCTAGGTCATTAGTAATTGCAAAGCCTCAGCATCTCGACCTGCTGGGTCGGTGTGAGTAGAAAACGGAAGCCAGCTGGAGTTGTGAACGTTAAAATCACCAAGGAAAATTACCTCACTGTTAGGAAAGTTGGACTGGAGAAAGTCAAGTTGCAAAGAGAGGAAGTCAAAGAGCTCCAAGTGATTAGTGGAGTTGGGAGAACGGTAGAGACAACAGATGAATTTTACACAATGAGGTAGAGAGATTTTAAGCCAGAGAAGATCAAAGAGAGGAGATTCCAAATTGCCAAGTCTCTGACAGGGAATATCAGAACGGACATATGCACAAGTACCACCTTTGAGGCGAAAGGAATCATACAGCAAATAATTTGGAGATCTGAGATGTGCAGTAGTTGAATCAACTGATAACTGAGATTCAGTCAGAAAAAGTACATGGGGTTTGGAAGACTGCAAGTGGAAATGGACATCGTTGAGATCAGAATTGAGACCACGTATATTTGTGAAATGAATTAGGAAGTTCTTGGGAGGTTTAGATCTTTTCGCAGATAAGCTTGCTCTATTATTTTGACAATTCATGGTGTATTCAATAGTAAGAAAAAGTGGGTGGGACATGCTGTATGAAGTAATGAAATTTTTGGATATGGCGTACATGTGGTAAGAATATACCCAGATCCCTGACATAACGTGGCCTCGACAATGCTCCCCGCATACACACTACTCGGACTCCCTCCAGTCACTATCTGGCAGAGTAGAGGTAGCAAGATTATACACTAGCTGATCCGGAAGCTTTCTAGAGAGTTACCAATAGGTTCAGTCCGGTGTACTAACTAGCGGCCGCCCTGCGAACACCGTTTTAGAGCTGTACCCTCGAAATGTAAGGAATGTTGGATCTCGCCACGACATTCATCATAACCTCAAAATCATCAATCATACTGCATGATGGAAGAGATAGGGAAGGGTTGGCCGGAACTTAGCTCTAGAGACTAAACATGGGTTCCACCACTTCAAGCCTCCAATAAGCAAAGTGGTGGTATTTCACCGGTTGATGAGAGTCATCTACCACCTAGTACTGCCTGGTAACATAGAGGGGCGGCGTTCCTCCATGTGGTGTGGGCGCCACACCTCGACCCCTGCTTACGTTGGTTCACACCTGGGTGGTCACCCACCATGTACTTGTGCATGAAGGTTATACCCAGGATTACTAACAGTCCCACCATCGTGAAGGTGCAAGCAGAGGATTTGGCTGTCACAGACCGTCCGGACTTCGCCGAAATTGGGTCCACTTTGACTTGAGTGTCACCCGAATATCAGTTCCATCAGCGTTTTAGACTCACAGGTAGCAAGAAGAGCTTGTCTGGCATATCTGAGAGAATGTCTGTGACAGCCTCAAGGACCAAATGGTCCTTGAGGCTGTCACAGATTCTGATGGGATTCTTCCACTTGTTCAGATTACGAACCTAAGAAGGCATAAATTGAAATTGAGGAAGGACAGATGTAGAATAGATGTACGGAAATTTGCCTTTAGCCAGTGGGTGGTTAATTGCTGGATTATTAATAATCTGTCCATCATTAATAAACTTCCATCTGTCGTTGTGGAAGTTGATAGGTTAAATAAATTTAAAGAGGAACAGGACAAATATTTAGAGGGGATTGTTTTTTTTTTTTTTTTTTTTGGCTGATGCTGCATAAGCTGATAATCTTGCTTTCTTGCATCACATGCCACTACTACTAATTTACTTGCAATACAGTGATTTGAATTGAAAGAAATAAAAATATTTGCAGAAGAGTTGAAAGAATTGAGAGGGCGCTGCTATAAGATTTATCCAACCGTACGAGTGAATGACGGGTATGGTAAGTTTCTCTTTGTATGTGTGAGGAATTTTTTAAGTTTTTGAAGTTACAACAGCATTTTTCAATTTTTTTTTTATTTTGTAATGCGAACGACCTAATCTAAAAAAAAAAAAAAAAGTGCTACCCAACCAGCTGTGAAAAGGGCAGCGACTGTTATTATTATTAGCTACATGATGCAAGGAAGTCTGAGGAAAAAGAGAAAGAAAGAGAGAGTGAAGAGAGAATCAAAAGTAGAAGGAAATCACTAAGAAAGAAGAATATTGAAGATTTTATTTTTTTCTCATGATTTAGCTGTTTTAAATGAACCAAGTGATTTAGCGACATTTGATAGTGATTATGGGCAATATAGTATTGATGTCACTAGTGAACCGTAGTATGTCTCAAAATTGTTGTGGTTGGATGTTAAAATTCTCATATACAACTAGTGACCATGGATTTATTGTGTTTAAAATGAGACTAGATAATTAATCTTAGTAATTTTTTCCAGTTATCTGTCAGAACCATCTAGATATCAGTATAACTAAGTGTATTAATTGGAGTAGATTTGTGGAATTTCTTAGGTTTCAGTTAAATAATGTTATTAATGCTAATGAGTCCAGTGGAGTATTCGTTTTTCATTCAGAGCTTTCTTATGAATGCTTTATCAAAATGAATTGTATACTTTAAGGAGGTATTTCATGCCAGAAAAATAGATTTAGGAGAATGTGAGGTCGAGATTCAGTACTTGTGGTGTTTTGATATCACGTGGTTGCGGATTAATCATAGGTTTTAATTACATTCGTAATTTAAAAAAAAAAGTCGTACTTATCCGAATTTAAAGGTGAAATTACACTAGTGGGGGCCGAACCTCCGCCCAAACGGGAGTCTGGGGGCAGAGCCCTCACAAATTATTTTGAAATGTCGACTGATGAAAGTGACGTGGCCACTTTCCTCCTATTCTGAGCCTTCTCATTGGCTGATTAGTAATTCCTAATTTCCCCAATTTCTGTGGTTGCTTGTGATTTTCTTTGTGGTTCAGCCACGTTGAGTGCAGGTGTGAATTGTAGTGTTTCTGCCGTATTCTTTTGTATTAGGTATTTATTATTATTTTTTTTGTTCTGTGTTTAATAACTTTTAATTGCGCAATTTTCAATTCTGCTTTTAGTTTAGGCCATTGATTAAATTACTTTTTGGTTCGTCTAGGTCGAGCGTTAATCTTACTGTCGCCGTGAGTCTTCCTTTGTCGTAGGTTTTTATTTTCATAGTTCAACCCCATGGAAAGAGTCAGTGCACGAATGTTGGGTCGATTGGAGCAGAAAGGATGCAAGTGCGTGATAGATTGGTGCCAGGAAAAAAATCTGATTGCAAGCGAGTATAAATGCTTTTTGTGTGAAAGTAAAATGAGCTTGGCCGAGCGCAAGGATCTTTCAGATGGTTACGAGTGGGTCTGCAGAACGAAAGGGGCCGATGCTCATTATATTAAAAGATCAGTACGAAAGGGGTCGTGGTTTTCCAAGCTTGGTACCAGTTAGGTCGAGATTCAGTATTGTTAAGGTCAGGTTTATACCAGATGATCAGACCAGGAATATTGCCTTTTCCGATAGAACGGCGACAAAGTGCAGTGTCGTTAATTAAGAGATATTTTGGAGACATAAATGTCGGCGTTGACAGTTGCAAGCAACAATGTTGTATCCCACACGGAATGGAAAATAGTTTTGTTTTCTCAAACAAAACTACGACAGTGGGCTCAGTGTAAACAGTGTGTTATCATTAAGATTATTGACAAGGGTGGCGTGTGCATTTTATTAATTAATTGGAACCTGTGGTCTACGTGATTGTTCATTGAAACAACACCATTATATCATGTGAATATAAGTAAATTATTATTGAAATGCTACAACTATGAAGGATTGACACACCTCAGTGACAAACTTTTGGCCCCGTTGCCTTGCTCAATGCATTTTCACCCAGATTATTATGTTCCTATGACCATAATTTGGTAGCACAAATATCCTGACATCCCCAGTTTAGCCTAAAATTCTTTTTGGCCACTCCCAAATACATGTTCTCCACCTCTTTTAAATGGGGCTTAAAAACAGAGCACTAAGTCAATCCATATTAAGTGGGGAAGATTCTAAGGATTTTTTATCCATAGAATATAATGTAAATAATTTTAAGTTGGCATGAACAATGTTTGTAGTTGATTTTTAAGGCCCTATTTTCCCTGTATAACAACATTAAAACCGTTATAAATTTAATTTAAAAATTTAATATATATCGAGCACTTAATAGCTCTCAATTATCAAAGTTATAAATTTAAATACAAAAATTGTGATAAAGCATAAATTGTGTTCAGTAAAATGCAAGAAAGCTTACCCTAAATTTCACTGAACTTTATATGTATACTGTATTTACAATGAGAGCTTGTGATACTGTTGATTTTTTCAAATTGCTCAAAACCCTTTCATCATCATTAGCTGTTTTCAATCCACTGCAGGATGAAGGCCTCTCCTAATTTGAAGTTTCTTCTGTTTTGTGCAATGGCAATTCATTTACTACCATGAACTCTTGGATTTCATCTGTCCATCTCTGTTTGTGTTATCTTCCAGGTTTTCTTTAACTCCTCTTGGGAACCATCCTGTTATTTTCTTAGTCCATCTGTCATGTCTTCGAGCTTGCCAAAGTCCATTTCAATTCTTTAGTTTTGATAACAATGTTCTTTATTTGTGTTTTCTGCCTAATCCATGTGTTTCTCTTCTTATCTTGTCTGACTCCTAATATAATTCGTTCCATTCTTCGCTTTGTAGCTTTCAGCTTTTGGTGAGTGCTCAAGTTTCACTTCCATAAGCCATGGTGGGGAGTATACATTGGTTCATTATTTTACTTTTCAGACAAATTGGGATATTGCTCCTCAGTATTTGACTATATCTCCTGAATGCTCTCTATCCAAAATTTATCCTTCTCTTGACTTCCAGCCAATCTAGACTTCCAACCATTACAGCTAATGACTTGTCCCAGATCAGTATATGATTCCACCTTTTCAATTACTGCTCCTTCAATGATTACATCCCTTTCCATGGGATGCTAGTTCATCATTACTGTTTTTTTAGCCATATTCAACTTTAGTCTGAAATATTGTTAACAGGAGAGACTGCTTCTACAGGGAAGGGATACACTTAAATAGAAAGGGTGCAAGAGGGAGTAATATTCATGATTTGATTATCAGTAGTGATTCTTCATGCATTAAGAATCTTCAGGTAAATGAACCACTAGGTGGAAGTGATCACAGTGTGCTGAAGTGGGATTTACTCTAAGAGGTAACTACCATTAGGGGTAAAGGGAAGGGTTATTGCTTTTGTAAAGGCGACTACGATGGACTGAGACAGTATTTAAATTCTGTACAGTGTGACCAACTGATGATGTTACCAACAGCAAATTCAAAATGGGAAGCATTCAAAGAACTTATCTTGGAAGCTACTAGGCTTTACATACCAACTAAGAAATATTGTTCAGGGTTTAGGCCTAAGTGGATGTCAGATGAACTAATGAGACATATGGCGGAGAAAAATGCATGGGATACATACAAATTAACACGTGACACAGAAGCCTATGATAGATACAAGTTGAACTGTAACCAAGTTACAAAGGAGGTTAGGCAGGTGAAGGCAGATTACGAGAAATCTTTGGCAAGGGATGCAAAGAAAAACAGCAAAGAGTTCTTTACTTATGTAAACTCTAGAAGGAAGGGGATGAATCAGATTGGTCCACTTGATATCGATGGGTCAACTGTTGATGATCCTGCTCATTGAGCTAACAAACTGGATGAATATTTTGCATCGACATTCACACATGAGTAGTTATTCAGCGAGGGGAATGCCAGAGGTGTATTCAACTCTGGCAGTAAGGTAGAGAATCTTGTAATAACTGGGAATAAAGTGGAGGAGAAATTGTTGAAGATGAATACAAGAAAGGCACCTGGGGTGGATGGGATCTATCCAGTTATATTAAAGGAGGCAGCAAAGGAAGTAAGGAAACCCTTAGCCATAATTATGAGAGCTTCCTTGGACTCAGGGGAAGTACCCATGGACTGGAGTTGTTCAAATGTGACCGACCCCAATTCACAAAGGAGGATCAAAGGGCGACACAAGTAATTATAGACCAGTTAGTTTAACTTCTGTTCCTGGAAAATTAATGGAGGCACTGGTTAAAGAAGCACTGCAGGATCATCTAGAGAAGACTTCAGTTATAGCCCAGACACAGCATGGTTTTTTTAAGGGGAAGTCTTGCCTGACCAATTTGATTGGTTACTATGATGCAGTCACAAAAGGACTGGATGCAGGGAATAACTTTGATATTATATACTTTGATCTTCGAAAGGCTTTTGATACTGTTGCACATGGAAGATTTCTGCACAAATTGGAGCAGTGTGGCATTGGAGGCAAATTGCTGCTATGGATAAAGGGGTGGTTGAGGGGGAGAAGACAGAGAGTGGTAATCAATGGACACTGCTCATCGGGGACTAATGTTATTAGTGGAGTCCCTCAGTGTTCAGTATTGGGTCCATTATTGTTTTCTGTATTTATAAATGATATCGATGATGGTATATCAAGCTTAATGTCCAAGTTTGCAGACGATACGAGGGTTGGCAGGGTTGTTAAGGACACTACTGATACTATGCTACTGCAACAGGATCTGGAAAGGTTGAGCAAATGGGCTGAGAGGTGGCAAATGAAGTTTAACATTGACAAATGTAAAGTACTACATATGGGAAACAGCAACCCCAGAGCAACATATCAACTCTGTGGTACTACACTGACAGTGGTAGAGAATGAAAGGGACCTGGGGGTGGTTGTGCAGGCAGATATGAAGTTCTCTGAGCAGTGCAGACGGGCTGCAAGAGTAGCTCATGGTGTATTGTCAATGATATACAGGGTGATTCACTACCAGTGCGACAAACTTGCAGGAGGTGTAGGGGGCACAAAGACGAATCGGAATCACATAGCATTGCAGGGTCCGAAATGCCTTTGTCATGCGGTAGAGGACGTTGAACGGGAGGTCGCGTGAACAGCGATCCTTCTGGAAGTCAGCATTTGCGAACCGGTTCCCGAGGCAGTAGGATGGACGAGTATTCAAACGTTGAACTGGCCGACATTCACCTCGTGTATGGAGCTGCCGACTGTAACGATCGTGCCGCTCTGGGCTTGTACCAGTAACGTTTCCCGCACAGGTGTGCTCTTCATCATACGATTTTCGCACGTGTGCACAGAAGGTTACCTGAGACTGGTTGATTCCCGAGAGGTACCATGATTCGACCGCGAATGACGAGGACGCCAGGCAATGATTAGAATGTCCTACGTCTTGCAGAAGGCAGTACGAGCACGCGAGCGATAGTCCAATGATTGGATATTTCCCAATCCCCTGTATGGAGGATACTGTCAACAAACTAAATGAGTTCATACCATCTGCAACGCATCCAATCATTGGAGCCTGCGGATTATCCACTCCGGAGGACTTTTGCTACTTGGTTTCTTCAACAGAAAGGGTTTGCAAGTGCTGACTTCCAGCGGGATCGCTGTTCACGCAACCTCCTGTTCAACGTCCTCTACCGCATGACGAAGGCATTTTGGACCCTGCAATGCTATGTGGTTCCGATTCGTCTTTGTGACCCCCTGCACCTCCTGCAAGTTTGTAGCACTGGTAGTGAATCACTCTGTATAGGAATTTTTCTAGCAGGGTGATTCCCTTGTATAAGGCAATGGTCAGGCCACACCTAGAGTACTGCATACAGGTCTGGAGGCCTCATTTCAAGAAGGATGTGGAGATGCTGGAGCGAGTGCAGAGAAGGGCAATAAGATTGGTGAATGGAACAAAGGGGTGCTCTTACGAAGAAAGGCTTAAGTTTTGCAAATTACAGTGTCTGGGGACTAGGCACCAGTGAGGTGATCTGATAGAGTTGTATAAAGCCTTGAATGGTTTGAGCATGCTCAATGCTGATGAGATTCTTCCTCTTGCTCAGAGTAATCACCTGAGAGGGCATAAATTCAAATTGAGGAAAGACAGATGTAGGATAGACGTGAGGAAATTTGCCTTTAGCCAGCGGGTGGTTGGTTGGTGGAACAGACTTCCATCCCTTGTCGTGGAAGTTGATAGCCTAAATAAGTTTAAGGCTCAGCTGGACAGGTATTTCGAACGAACAGAGGGGTGAAGTGGAAGTGGTTATTTTTGATTTATTTTTGATTTATTTTTTTTTTATTTATTTATTTATTTTTTATTTTTTTTTTGGCTGATGCTGCATAAGCTTGCTTTCTTACATCAAATGCCTCCACTAATGCTAATGATAACTCCACAGAACTGATTAAGATTTTTCTCCAATTCTTTGGGATCGGGGCTTATGATCACAATATCATCTGCAAATCATAAATGGTTTAGATACTCTCCATTCACATTGACTCCTTTCTGCAACCACCCTAATCTTCTGAAAGCTTCAAGGGCAACAGTAAACAACTTCGGAGATATTGTGTACTTATCGAACTCCTTTCTCAATTTTAAATTTGCTACACTCTTTGTCTAGTCTAATAAAGGAGGTAGCACTCTCATATTTTCCTCAAAATCATAATCTGTGCCTTGTCTTCTCAATGCCCGAAACATTGCCTTATGCTGTGGAGTCACATGCTTTTTCATAATCCATAAATGATGGGCATCAGAGCTTTTTTGTAAAAAAATTGGTGCCGGTACTCATTCTTTGCTATCAGAAAAAATTCCATGTCGGCACGGGTGACACGACTGGCATGCAGTGGGTGTCAGCCATGCCAGCTGTTTCCATTTGTTAAGGAGGTCACGTGACACTGGGCAGAGTAAGCACCTGTCAATCACGGCCGTATCGCTAGCAGTCGGAACGCTGTACCCGATACTGAATATCTACCCAAAAAATTAAATCCTGGCAGAATTTGGTAACTCAAACTGGCAATTTAGATCCCTGGTGTCCTGTTTACAAACTTACTAATGATAAAATACAGTATATTGTCATGGGCTCTCTCTTTATCTTTCTCTCTTTCTCTGTTTAATCCCCTCGACTTATGGCCGCATTACCTTTCCTATGACAATTGTTCTAAATGAGATGATTGTCTGGCTAGGACAAAATCCGTGCTCTCGGCTATTAAATGCTGTTGTAGCACCCAATTGCTGCAGCATCGAATTTGCGTTGTGATTCTAGGTCGGATGATCGCAAATTGTCAATCCGGCCCCCGCTCTTACCCTTATTGGTTCATACTTATCAACTGGTGTATGAGAAATATGGGCAGAGAGAATGAAACATTGTGTATAACACATAACAATATTTATTATCACAAAAGGAAACATGCATACAGATTTACATTCCATCTAGTGGGTTTGTGTAGAAGTAATATAATGTCTATATATGCTTCTAGGTTTCTGTTCATAACAAGGGTATTGTATTGGACTCTTCTTGGACTAATGTTATTAGTGGAGTCCCACAGTGTTCGGTGTTAGGTCCACTGTTGTTTTGTATATTTATCAATGATATTGATGAAGGTATATCAGGCTTAATGTCGAAGTTTGCAGATGATACAAAGGTTGGCAGGGTTGTTAATGACAGTAATGGCAGTGTGCTACTGCAACAGCATCTAGATAATTTGGGCAGATGGGCTGAGAAGTGGCAACTGAAGTTTAACCTTGACAAATGCAAAGTACTACATATGGGTAGAAGTAACCCCAGAGAAACGTACCAACTGTGTGGTACTACACTTAAGGTGGTAGAAAATGAAAAAGACCTGGGAGTAATTGTGCAGGCAGATATTAAGTTTTCTGAGCAATGCAGACAGGCTGCCAGGGCAGGTCATGGGGTTTTGTTAATGATATATAGGAATTTTGCTAGCAGGGAAAAGGAGGTGATTATCCCTCTGTATAAGGCAGTGGTCAGGCCACGGCTTGAGTACTGCGTACAGGTCTGGAGGCCTCATTTTAGGAAGGATGTAGATTTACTTGAGCGTGTACAGAGAAGGGCAACAAGATTGGTGAGGGGAATGAAGGGATCCTCTTACCAAGAGAGGCTTAAGTTCTGCAAATTGCAGTGGCTGGAGACTAGGCACCTGCGCGGTGATCTGTTTGAGGTATATAAAGCCTTGAATGGGTTGAGCACGCTGAATTCTGATGGGATCCTTCCACTTGTTCAGATTACGAATCTAAGGGGGCATAAATTCAAATTAAGAAAAGACAGATGTAGAATAGATGTGCGGAAATTTTCCTTTAGTCAGCGGGTGGTTAATTGCTGGAACAAACTTCCATCTGTCGTTGTGGAAGTTGATAGGTTGAATAAATTTAAGGAGGAACTGGACAGGCATTTGGAGGGAATGGTGATTTTTTTTTTTTTTTGGCTGATGCTGCATAAGCTCATACATTTGCTTTCTTGCATCACATGCCACTACTACTACTACTATTGGCAAAAAGACATCTTTACAACATACCGGATTCTGGTATCATTGGAACTATTCCTTCAATAGACATTATTTGGTTCCAGATTTACAAGCTACAACATTCACACAACAATTCAATTCACAAAACACTTCAACATAGAACAAGAGTGGTTGGAACAGAAGAACCTTGGGCAAAGTACTTTTGATGTGCTCATCACCTTTCGACTGTCGTACTTCTGTTCTAATGTGAACAGGTTCATCCCCTCTTGGTTCTTATCTCCCCAGCACTTTGCTGTAAGATTCTGTGTACCAACTACCATGGGAGAGATTCCCATTCTATTATTAAATTAACAAAGATTAAATATTTAGGAAGGAAGCATTGAAATGGTATCTGTTTGTGTCATATTCTAAGCTTACATTTGCACAAATGAGATAAGGGCTTACCAGTTAAATCTCTTACTTCAAGACAGCCGGTGGGACCTCCTCTCCTCCGGTAGAAACTAGGGTGTGGTCTTCTGAGCCATGCTACCTTTTTTGTCTTGATTTCTCCTCGGCTGTTCTTTTGGCTGGAGCGATACACGACTGCATAACCTTCCCTTCACATCATTTGGACCCTGGACTTTTCGACGGCGAGACGTTCCACTCTCCTGCCAGTCTCTCTGTTGGAAAAGCTAAAAGGTCTCTCCTCTCTTTTCTTGGTGCCTCCCGTCTCTTATATACTAACATTATCTCATTCTACGTCACGGTGATAGAATCATTGTGGAATGTCCATTTCACAGGGACACCTGAACGTCCCCCCCACGCTGTAGCAATAAATCCCCTTCTAGTACCATCGTGGGTGTGAAAGTGGAGATGTTCTGGCTTTGTTGAACTAGGGCGATGGGAAAAAGCATTATTGGTCTGTACACTCACTCTCCTTTGAAAATAAGTTTCTGCTCTCTTATTGTATTAAAACATAGGTTTCGAATGAATATAGTTTTATGATCTTATCCCACAGATTACTGAGATGTAATTTGCAACAATTGAATGGTTTATTTTGGGTAGACCAAAGAGTTTTAAAGAGGTGATTTTTTAATAAAGTTTAAAATATCCCAAGACACTGTATTAGCTATATATCAGAGAATAGATTCCGCCTGATTATTGGGAGATCCCGAAACTCTTGGTCTAACATCCTCCCCTAGTCCGCCGGAATTTTCTGGATACGAGACAACCGTTTCGGATCCAGGAAATTCTGTTCGTGGGATATGAAAGGTATCGGCATGAATTTTCCTCTGCTTCCTTCCTTTACAAATTATAAATTAATCTCATTGTCTATATTATATAATAACACAAATGTGGACAACAACAGTAAATAAGAGGTGCCAGGCTAACTATAGGTTCAGCCTATTACCTTTGTGTAATATAAGAAAACTAATCTAGAAAATCGGATTATGTGAATTACTCAATTATCATATATGATAAACACTCAGTAGCATAGATGAAAAATACTTCAATAATGTATGTGATAAATATTTGATTAGTATATGTGTTACTGTGCACGCGTACTAATCCAAGGACAGTTCATGTAACACCATCTCTCTTTCTTCATGAGGTGAAATCGACAGGTTCCTTCAACGAGGTTATGACCTTTCTTTTCATCCTCCACAGTACAAGTTTTGGGCTCAGGTGCACAGATAGCTTTTTTTTTTCTTTTTTTTTTCTTTTCTCTCTCTCTCAGAGTTCTCCGGGTTTTCCAGGAGTAGACATGAAACAATAAAAAAAAAACAGGTATTAGTATATGTTCTTATCGTAGAAAATAAATCATAAACATGAGACAATCAAACAAATTTTAAAACAGTTCACTATGGAAAAACATAAGGTTAACATATATCAAAACTAAGATTAACATTTATGTAAGCACTCATAATTAAAATAGGTTATTCACATTGACCTACAATTCTAATTCATTGCTATAACATTAATTCTTCAAAAGTCTATCCAATCATCAGAATTACAACACTTGCTGTTGATTGTTCTCTGGTGATGATGAAAGTAGTAGGTTCAGCTCCCTTGCACTTATTTCATTGTTCCTAATGCAATAGTTGCTTCCATTTTGGAAGGTTGAGACACTACACTGCACTTCTGTTCTCCAGGAAAAAAGAAACTCTGGGGTACATAGCACTGACCCGAATAGCGATAGTCTTTGCTAAGGATTAAAGCAGGTTCTTGATTCTTCCTAAGTGGATGTCCTCGTGGAGAAGGTGCATCTAATGAATTCAACTTCACTGATTAAACTTTCCATTGCAATGCTGATTTCTTCCACTGCTTTATTAGTGTAGGAGATTAATCAGGTTCTTATTTCTTCTGACTTTCAACCTAATTATTATTGACAGATTCAAGAACTTTGTTCTTCCTTGATCCTGGCAAATAAAGAAACTTTTCCTCTCTATCTTCTTTCATTCTCTTACTTTGAAAATAGGCACAGATTACCTTAATTAGCACGATGTTTTCAAACAGCACTCTGGATTTTAGAGGCATGAGCACAAGTACAATACTTCAGCAGTTTTGTTTCTGTTTTTTTTTTTTATTGAAGTTGATAATAACTATATATTTGCTCTGTCTTGACCTTCCTACGTTAATGCCATGTCGCTAACTCTTTGATTTAATATGTGATAGAGTTCTAATTAGAAGATAAGGTTCTATTCAAAAAAATTATTTATGGAATTATAATTCTGATTTAGATTGCTTTAAATCATTATTGAAAAGAAAACTCATTATCTGAGTTTTCTTTTCAAAATAGCACAAGAAGAAGATCCTTGAAATTGACCTTGAAATTCAGATGTTACCTCTTTTTTTAACTCTTTTCTTCAGAAAAATGATAAAAACTAGTGACTGGGAGGAACCAACTATCCCCAGGCTAATGCTTCTTCTCATCTCCAAAAAAAAAACTGAATATTATTTTTCTTTTCTTTTTCCCACTCTGGATCCTCTCTCTTGAACTTTGAATTTAGATATGCAGTGAGAGAGAGAGAGAGAGAGAGAGAACAAAAAGTAACTAGGGGATTTCCGGACATACCCTAGACTAATTGCATCCTTCCTCTCGACCTTTCAATTTTGTATAATCCAAATATATTTTGTGGGGGAAAATATTGATATCTGCTCAATAAGTGTTTGCTCAATAATAGTTAATTAAAAGTTCTGGCATTAATCTCTTTTTTTTTTAACTTATGCAGTCTAGTCTCATGGGCTAGACTGCATAATCAAAATTTCTTCAAAGAAGACTGTTATGATGGTTTTTTAAAGGTAGATTGGATCCAGGTAGACCCCCAAGGGAGGTCTACCTGGATCCAGTCTATCTTTTAAGGGGGTGTCTACCTATAAGAGGGGGTCTATCCTCTATTGGAGGGTAAACAAATTCCAGTGGTGGAGATGACTAAGCACTTAGGAATAATTTTTGACAGGCAGTTATCTTTTTTTGCCACATTTGTCATTTATGAGTGATAGTGTCAAAAAATTTTCATCTGCAGTGATAAGAATAAGTAGTAGTAGTAGTAGTAGTAGTGGCACTTGATGCAAGAAAGCAAGTGTAGGAGCTTATGCAGCATCAGCCAAAAAAAAAAAAAAAAAAAAAAAATCACACCATACCCTCCAAATGCCTGTCCAGTTCCTCCTTAAATTTATTTAACCTATCAACTTCCACAACGACAGATGGAAGTTTGTTCCAGCAATTAACCACCCGCTGGCTAAAGGCAAATTTCCGCACATCTATTCTACATCTATCCTTTCTTAATTTGAACTTATGTCCCCGTAGGTTCGTATTCTGAACAAGTGGGAGGATCCCATCAGAATTCAGCGTGCTCAACCCATTCAAGGCCTTATAGACCTCAATCAGATCACCGCGCAGGTGCCTAGTCTCCAGCCACTGCAATTTGCAGAACTTAAGCCTCTCTTGGTAAGAGGATCCCTTCATTCCCCTCACCAATCGTGTTGCTCTTCTCTGTACACGCTCAAGCAAATCTACATCCTTCCTAAAATGAGGCCTCCAGACCTGTACGCAGTACTCAAGGCGTGGCCTGACCATTGCCTTATACAGAGGGACAATCACCTCCTTTTCCCTGCTAGCAAAATTCCTATATATCATTGACAAAACCCCATGACCTGCCCTAGCAGCCTGTCTACATTGCTCAGAAAACTTCATATCTGACTGCACAATTACTCCCAGGTCTTTTTCATTTTCTACCACCTTAAGTGTAGTACCATACAGTTGGTACGTTTCTCTGGGGTTACTTCTACCCATATGCAGTACTTTGCATTTGTCAAGGTTAAACTTCAGTTGCCACTTCTTAGCCCATCTGCCCAAATTATCTAGATCCTGTTGCAGTAGCACACTGCCATTACTGTCATTAACAACCCTGCCAACCTTCGTGTCATCTGCAAACTTCGACATTAAGCCTGATATACCACCGTCAATATCATTGATAAATATACAAAACAACAGTGGAGCCAACACTGAACCCTGTGGGACTCCACTAATAACATTAGTCCACGAAGAGCAGCACCCATTGATTACCACCCTCTGTCTTCTCCCACTTAACCATCCTTTTATCCATTGTAGCAACTTACCCTTAATACCATTCTGCTCCAATTTGTACAGTAGTCTTCCATGCGCAACAGTGTCAAAAGCTTTCCTGAAATCCAAGTATATGATATCAAAATTATTTTTTGCATCCAGTTCCTTTGTGACCACATCATAATAATCAATCAAATTTGTCAGACAAGACTTTCCCTTAACAAACCCATGCTGTGTCTGAATTATTGCTGCAGTCTTGTCTAGATGATCCTGCAATGCATCTTTAACCAGTGACTCCATTATTTTACCCGGAACAGAAGTTAAACTAACTGGTCTGTAATTACTCGTGTCACCCTTCGAACCTCCTTTGTGAATTGGGGATACATTTGCACATCTCCAGTCCGTGGGAACCTCCCCTGAATCCAAGGATGCTCGCATAATTATGGCTAAGGGTTTGCTTAGTTGCTTTGCCGCCTCCTTTAATATAACTGGATAGATCCCATCCACCCCAGGTACCTTTCTTATGTTTAACTTCAACAATTTCTCCTCCACTTTGCTCTCAGTTATTACAAAATCATTAAGCACACTGCTACAATTTGATAACCTTCTTCCATTTTCAAACTGTAATAATTCCTCACGTGTGAATGTAGATGCAAAATACTCATTCAGTTTGTTTGCTATCTGAGCAGGATCATCAACAGTCGAACCATCGATGTCAAGTGGACCAATCATATTCATCCCCTTCCTTTTAGAGTTTATATAAGTAAAGAAATCCTTGCTGTTTTTCTTAGCATCTTTTGCCAAAGATTTCTCGTAATCCGCCTTTGCCTGCCGAACCTCCATTGTGACCTGATTACAGACTAGCTTATATCTGCTACAGGCTTCTGCGTTGCCTGATAATTTATATGCATCCCATGCATTTTTCTTTTCTGACACGAGTCTCATTAGTTCATTTGATAACCATTTAGGCCTAAACCTTGAACAATATTTCTTCATCGGTATGAAAAGTCTAGTAGCTTCCACGATTAATTCCTTGAATGCTTCCCACTTAGAATTTACTGTTTGTAACATCGTCAGTTGATCCCACTGTACAGAATTTAAAATCTGTCTGAGACCACTGTACTCCCTTTACGGAAGCAAAAACCCTTTCCTTTACCCCTGACGGTAGTTACCTTTTTGAGTAAATCCCACTTCAGCACACTGTGATCACTGCCACCTAGTGGTTCCTTTATCTGCAAATTCTTAATACACGAATGATCACTGCTGATAACCAGATCAAGAGTATTACTTTCTCTGGTTGCCTCTCGAACATGCTGCTGCAGAAAACAATCATCCAATAAATCCACAAAAGTCTGACTAGTGAGTGAGTGACCAACCCACAAGTTCCAGTCAATATCTGGGAAGTTAAAATCCCCCATTATAAGACATTCTGATTTACTGACCCACTCTATTTCTCTGTACAATTGTTCATTATACTCATTCAAGTCATTAGGCCTATAACACACTCCTACTCTTATTTTTGCTTTCGCAGTGCTTATGTCACACCAAACTGACTCAACAGTGCACTGCCCATCTATATCAACTGGATGCACTTCTTTTGATTTTATGTTTTTCTTAATTAACAGCATAACACCTCCTCCCTTTCTGTCCTGTCTATCCTTTCTGTACACATTGTACTCCCCAAATTCCAGTTCTGCATTCCTTATATCTTTGTGACACCACGTCTCTGCTATCCCAACAATATCCGCCTTTGATGTCTTGACCAACACTTCAAATTCATCAAATTTATTTACTATACTTCTAGCATTGGTATACATGCAAGCATACATGCTCCTATGCCTATTCCTTGTTACCCTAACACATCCCATATACCCAACTATTCCAGGATGACTGCCATCCGTCCTTGAAAGTAGGTCGGAGTGGTGCCTTAAAAAGAAGGTTGTATTATAAAACAGTTTTTTTGCCTATAATAGCATATGGTGCTAATGTGTGATGTAATACAGTAGTTAATGTTAAATTTAAGCAAACGTTTTTTGTCTGTACAGAGGAAGATGATCTTAGCCTTATTTAAATTCTGTAAAAGTTTCAACAAGTGCTACACAGGTTTTAGCTGGGGTGATTCCCCTGGACTTGTATATTGCCTACAGAGTTTTTCTTATTATTTCAGGAAAGGCAGAACCTTAACATTATTATTATTATTATTATTATTAGCCATATGGTACAAGGAAGCCTGAGGTTTATGCTGCACCAGCCAAAAAAAAAAAAATTCCCTATACCCCCGTGATACTCCCATATCACTGGGGGTATCGGGGGGGGGGTTAACTATATTCCCGTGTGTGAGAGAGAGAGAGAGAGAGAGAGAAGTAGAAAGGCATCACCACGAAAGAGGAGAATGATGATATCCAGCTCAGGACCCTGGGTTTGCCAAGCCCAAACTCACCAGATGTGAGCCCCCGGGGTTAAATTTCATGGATATTACTAGTGATACATCTATAGGTATGTCACAGGCCAAAAAGATTATTTTGAACTTTTAATTGAAAGGTGGCAGGATAGGTGGAACTCAAGTGACACTGGAGCTGTAACTAGATTGCTTGTCCCTGAAGTGAGATATGGATCGAGTCATAAAGTTACTAAGTGTTTTTTTCTTGAAATGGTGACCTCTTTTTTTTTTCTAACTGGTCATGGATCTTTTAACAGCAAGCTATTTAGTTTTGGATTAGTAGCCAACCCATTGTGTTTTTGTAGTTGTTTAGAATCCTGGAACCACATTCTTTATGACTGTCTCTTATATGAAAACTATAGGGGGAATTAAAAAAAGGAGATATCTGACTTTTATATTGGTAATGAATCTGAATATCTTGTGGATGTTAACAGGTATAATGCATTGTAAAGGATGTACTTGTCATAATTAATAAATCTCTTCTCAAATATAGATTTAGCAAATCTATATTTGAGAAGAGAATTATTATGATAAGTACTGATTGATCGATTGATTGTAAGTATACTCTACACTTTTTTTCTTTTCTTTTCTTTTTTTTTTTTGCTGCCACTCAGGCAGTTATTTTTTATATATCTGAGATATATCTATATATCATATATTGGTGCCTCCATGGGCAGGAGCAGCAGTGCATAGCACATGCTTCTTGATTGGACCAGGACTTCTCCTATCCAAAGTCTATATATTGAAGCGCATGATCCCCCATTACATCTGCGTAGAAAAACACTATTGCTTCGCTACGCTGCTAAGATCCAGAGTCTACCATCGCACCCAAGTTGGGAGTATGTCTATAATACCCGTTGGGACGCCTTCTATGAGAGCAAACCAAATGAAAATAAACCCGCCTCTATCAGGATAAAAGAGCTTGTTCAGACTTGGAATATCAATTTAAATGAAATTTTCCAAGACACAACTACACCCGTTGCTCCGTGGACATATGTGTCTGTCTCTCAAGATACATACTTCCTCCAGTGGGGGAAAAATATACCTTCCTGCCATATCAAACAGTTACATTGAGCTCATGCTATGAACAACCATGCCTGTAAAATTTATACGGATGGTTCAAAAACTGAGAGTACGGTAGGTGCTGCGGCGGTTTTCCCTTTATGTACAATTTCAGCCACTCTACCGCTTGCCTGCAGCGTCTTCACAGCCGAATTATGTGCCATTAAGTTAGCGCTTAGTAAGATAATTGAGCTTTCCATCTCATCTGCCATAATTTACACAGATTCTCTTAGTGCTGTCTCTGCCATAAGGAAGAATTCCTCCATTTCTCACCCTACAGTGAAACAGATTCATTCCCAGCTATTCGTTTGCAGTGTGTCCAATCAGTCAATCAGATTTTGCTGGATCCCTGGCCACTCAGGCATTCCGGGAAATGAAAGTGCTGACTTTGCCGCTAAACATCCGGAAACCACTCTCTCACAACATCCTCAGGTTCCTTTCTCTGATTTTAAGTCTGTCATACGCAAAGCCTGCTACAATAAATGGTCACAGACCTGGAAAAGTGACACTAACAATAAACTATACCAAATAAAAGAAGACCCAAAGCTGTGGCTGTCTGGCTTCCGAAGAAACAGACGAGAGGAAGTAGTACTGGCAAGACTGAGAATTGGACACACTCACCATACTCATCTCTTCCTATTATTGGGAGAAAGCCCACCACAGTGCTCATCCTGTCAGACGCAACTTACAGTCCGTCATTTCCTGGTTGATTGTCCCTTGCATTCAACCATCCGGTCAAACACTTTTCAATCACTCTCTACATTGAATATATCACCTGATTTATCTCGCATCTTAGGAAATGAAGCAAATATTGAAGAACTTTTATTATATCTAAAACATATTGGTTTGTACCGAAGTATATAATTTAATCTCTCTAGCAATACATATTTTGTAAATTAACGATTAGGAGACACAATTTGGCCGTAGTAGCCCTTGTGTCGTTAAACCGAACTACAACAACAACAACATTGATTGGACCAGGGTTCAAGCGGTGACCATCAAATACGGAGGATGCGGAAAGGTCAGGGAATAACCACCGCATATCCCTGGAGCAATATGGCCTTAGTTGCTAATGCTCCTAAAAATCAAAATAATGACATATATATATATATATATATATATTTTTTTTTTTTTTTTTATTTATTAGTTTTTTTCTACTGCTTGAGTGGGGGATAAATATATATTTTTTTTTTTTTTTTGTTTCTATGAGGTTTTGTAGGTTTGGGCATCCTACAAGTGAGATTCTGCTGGCACCCACCGGTCTTGCACTACTAGTGGGTGCTAGATTTTTGTACAGACAATGTTAGTAATACAGGCCCGGCTCTTTGTGTCAGGGATGGGCACCAGGTGATGGCTGCCCCCTGGTGACAGAGATGCCTGATTTTACACACATACACTTATATTTCAGGCTGTAATATGGGGTTTTGTACCTACAGATTATATAGGTGTAGATAGCCACAAGGCTGGTTGCCACCCTTGTCATTAGTACAAAGTATATACATGAGTACTTATTCATTATTATATATTGCGTTTTATTTTAAATGCCATCCTTATATTTTATCAAAAATTGCTTGTGTGATGACATAAGGGTTCATTTGTGTGTGGAGATCTGGCTCTGGTGCTTCAGACGGGAATCTGCAGGGGATTACCCCCCCCCACCCCACTCTGAGATTAAGATTATTTTTTCAAGTGTGCTCTCTTCGTCATCAACAACCACAAATTCTCTCCCCCACTCTTGAGATTCATGAACTGGCTCTGCTCTTTAACAACCACTCCAAATCAACTATATGGACCTTCAAGTTCCACCATGGTGCCAGTCCTTGTAGTATGACAATTTCTCTCCACCTCCAGTTACCCTCCTTTACCCCATCCATAGCCGAGTGGGCAGGAGCGGGAGTGCAGTAGCACACGCTCTTTGAGTAGACCGGGGTTCAAGCCCCTGACTGCTGAATACGGTCGATCTGCCAACCCGCACTGGACTAGCATGGCAGATTACGGTCCATTTCCCTCAGCATGAATTGTTGAGGAGGCTTCCATCCTGCAGTGGTTTGATAATGGCTGCACTTTACTTTTTTTACCCCATTTTTCCAAAGGCTGTATTTTTCTTGTTTTTCTTTGATATTGCTACCCCTCCACCTGCTAGATATTAACCTTCCCTGCTTCAATACATCATTGGTGCAATTTCAAGTTATCTGATTTAATTAATGATGTTAATGCATATTTAATTTTACAGTACATATACAGGCTTATTGCAAAAGAACTGAACTATGAGTAAACTAAATGAAATACAGAAACCAAGATTACGGTATAATTTAGGGCTAAAGGCTCAGACTACGTAAATAGTTTAACTAATGTACAAGTTAGTGCATTTGCACCATTTCTGCACATAGCCAACTACATAAGTAGTTATAAATTGACCCACTGATGAGGAGCCAATTAGCTCCAAAACGGTGCCGTGTGGGTGATAGTATCTGCTGAGAATAAGTAACAGTGCTCTTCTACTATGGTGAAGCATTACTTATTCGAGGTAGTGCAATATCATGGCAACTCGTTGTGAAGGTATTCACAATAAGGTGATTTGATAGAGATGTATAAAGCCTTGAATGGTTTGAGCATGCTCAATGCTGATGGGATTCTTCCTCTTGCTCAGAATAATCACCCGAGAGGGCATAAATTCAAATTGAGAAAAGACAGATGTAGGATAGACGTGAGGAAATTTTCCTTTAGCCAGCGGGTGGTTGGTTGGTGGAATAGACTTCCCTTGTCGTGGAAGTTGATAGCCTAAATAAGTTTAAGGCTCAGCTGGACAGGTATTTCGAACGAACAGAGGGGTGAAGTGGAAGTGGTTATTTTTTATTTATTTATTTATTATTTTTTTTTAAATTTATTATTTATTTATTTTTATTTATTTTTTTTTTTTTTGGCTGATGCTGCATAAGCTTGCTTTCTTGCATCAAATGCCTCTACTAATGCTAATATAAGATATATTTAATGATGCAAATTTATAACTACTTCTATGGTTGGCTATGTACAGAAATTATGCAAATGTACTAACTTGTACACTAATTCATTAAGGGCTCATGCCTCAAGCTGCTAAAGAGTTAGACTATGTATATTTTAGTGCTCTTGCATCATTAATACACAGCCAATTATAGATTAGCAAATATTTGCAATGGTGGCGTCGTTTAAGTTACATCTCATATTGTGAATACCTTCACGAGTTGCCATGACATTGCACTACTTCAAATAAATAACGCTTCACCCTAAGAAGACTGTTGTTACTTATTCTCAGTGGATACCACCACCCAGAAGGCACTGTTTTAGGGCTATTTTGTATGTGTGGGATAATAACTCGACTATCCACTTGTCCCTATTAGACTTAGAAAAGCAAAAAATTAGAGGGAAAGTAATAGTAGGAGTGGGAGAGGAAACGAAACAGTGTAGAAGAATGAAAGGGACAGTAACTCCAATTCACACCATTGAAAAACTCATAAACTCCTCAAATAGGCAATGCTTCCCCAGTGGAGAAGACTGTTGTTACCTATTCTTGGAAACTCCGGACATCATCAGGCTCCCCCTGGTGCAGTTTCAGGGCTATTTGGCCCTTCTTCAGTGGGTGGGTAGCATCTCTTCACAATATGAGAGATGCTTGATGGGGTATGATATATGTTACGACTCTAATGCATTAAGAGCTTATGCCTCAAGCTGCAAAAGAGTAAGACTATGTATATCTTAGTGCACTTGCATCATTAATACACAGCAAATTATAGATTAGCAAATATTTGCAATAGCGGCATCATTTAAGTTACATCTCATATTGTGAATACCTTCACGACGAGTTGCCATGACATGAAAAAGGCCAAATAGCCCTGAAACGATGCTGTCTGGGTGGTGGCATCCATTGAGAATAAGTAACAACAGTCTTCTCCTTTGGGTGAAGTGTTACTTATTCGAATTAGTGCAATGTCATGGCAACTCATCGTGAAGGTATTCACAATATGAGATGTAACTTAAACAATGCCGCTATTGCAAATATTTGCTAATCTATAATTGGCTGTGTATTAATGATGCAAGTTCACTAAGATATACATAGTCTAACTCTTTCGCAGCTTGAGGCATAAGCCCTTAATGCATTGGAGTCCTAGCTTATATCACACACCATCAGTATATCTCTCATATTGTGGAGATATACTTCACAACTGTTTTGTCATCATTACATCACTTGGGTACCTACCCACCCACCGAAGAAGGGCCAAATAGCCCTGAAACGGCACCAGGGGGAGCCTGATGATGTCCGGAGTTTCCAAGAATAGGTAACAACAGCCTTCTCCACTGGAGAAGTGTTCCTATTCGAGTTGAAGGAGTTACTGCCCCTTTCATTCTTCTACACCGTTTCTTTTCCTCTTCCACTCCTACTATTACTTTCCCTCTACCTTTTTGCTTTTCTAAGTCTAATAGGGACAAGTGGATAGTCGAGTTATTGTCCCACACATATACAAAATAGCCCTGAAACGGCACCAGGGGGTTGCCTGATGATGTCCGGAGTTTCCAAGAGATAGGTAACAACAGCCTTCTCCACTGGAGAAGTGTTGCCTATTCGAGGAGTTTATGAGTTGAAGGAGTTACTGTCCCTTTCATTCTTCTACACCGTTTCTTTTCCTCTTCCACTCCTACTATTATTTTCCCTCTGCCTTATTGCTTTTCTAAGTCTAATAGGGACAAGTGGATAGTAGAGTTATTATCCCACACATATACAAAATAGCCCTGAATCAGTGCCGTTTGGGTGGTGGTATCAACAGGTGGTATCAATAAGTAACAACAGTCTTCTCCTTCAGGTGAAGCGTTACTTATTCAAAGTAGTGCAATGTCGTGGCAACTCATCATGAAGGTATTCACAATATGAGATGTAACTTAAACGATGCTGCTATTGCAAATATTTGATAACCTATAATTGGCTGTGTATTAATGATGCAAGTGCACTAAGATATACATAGACTAACTTGTACATTAAAAACCAAGATTATATTTCTTGAAAGGATTAAGTGAAGTGTTCACTGTAATTTCCACTTATAACCATGACTACACCCAAATCATTTGCGAACTCATCCAAAAATTTATCTCAGGTCTCTGTTTCATATCTTACAAATTCTGTTTTTCAGTTTTTAAATTTGAGTTTTTGAGTTTAAATTTGTTCTTCAGTTTTTAAATTTTCTCTAAAAACTAACTCAGAATTATTTCAAGTGGTGCCATGTGATGAATGCTTTAAAATATTAAATATTTGTTACATTAGGGATTTTTTTTAATTCAAAGTGGTGTTGGCAGAGGAGGAGGAATTAAACTATTCAGTTCTTTTTTAATAACCCTGTGTGTGTGTGTGTGTGTGCGTGTGCGTGCGTGCGTGCGTGGGCGCGCGCACACAGGCATACATAAACACACATGAAAAGGGTAGTATGCAAGTTGTATACTTCCAATAATAACTTGATATATGGGTGTTATAATTAATAATGGCATGTAAGGAATAAAGGAAAAAGTTTTAATTGTCACGGATGCATGGGCATCCGTGACAATTAAAATTATTTTGGTTCAAAATCATGCAGCAGTGAATAGAAGACTGCAAGGGAGGTTTTCCTAATGTGAAACCACAAAAATAAGTGAAGTGTATATGAACTGAACAAGCATTTCTTGAAACAGGAAGTGCTTCTGATTGACATAGCAGTGGAATGCCTAAAGTTATAATTCCTAATGCACAGCAGATGTTCATTGAACTGTGGGGGATCATATTTCAACCCCTTCTTTAAAAATCAGGTAAATGGATAAACTGTTAATATGGGATAGTTTTTGAAAATAGCATTGCTTTCCTTTACGGATTATAGGTATATAAACAGCTCACCCGAACTTTAACCTGGCCGTAGTGTTGCATCACTTAACAGACCCTTTGGGAAAATTTTTAATCATCCTGGTGATTTCACTAGTTAGGGATCAGTTGCTTTATTTTATTTTTTTGTACCTTCTTAATACTCTCTGTAGACTTGTATGTACTGGGCTTTTTTTTTTTTTTTTTATATTATGTAGAAGTGGTTGTCAGTTAGCATCATAAAGAAGTGATTCAAAGAATTGATAGCAGTACAACAATACCTTAAGAGATTTGAAGGGGGCAGTCTGTTGGGAGTTAGTAAACGTTCCATTGAAAATTTTGAAGGAAGCTCTGAAAAACAGTGCCCAGTGTTGATTGCTTATTTGAAATAATGGTTGCCATGTGGAGAATTTACCTTTGTATTGATTTTCTAAATTAATCACTTTTCATGCCCTGGTGGTCAAATTTCAAACTAATTTTTTTATTGTTTAAAGAAACTCCTACTTTTGCTGCTTATGATGCAAAGAAAACCCACTATTTAATCATCCTATAATTTGAGTTATTAATTTTTTAAAAATGGAAAAGAAATTCATAAATACATTGCCAAATACAACATAGTAACTGCTGAATACCTCAATGTGTGTTGACAATTAATTCAGATTACTTGCTGATCATATATGCCTACTTTTATTCTAAGTTGAATAGGTACTTTTGTTGTATGAACTATACTTTTGTTATTATTCAACAATGTATAGTTTTATTTATTTATTTTTTCTTTTCAGATTCGATACAGCGAAAAAAATGGAAATAGATGTCTAGAGCAGATATATTAGCAAACTTTATTTTGAATATAACCATATAACCAAAGGGAATTAGCAGACGTAAAAATGTCTGCTAACGAAACTAAACTTGAAGCTGTTTTTCAAGAAGAATATCTTTTTCCAGACAAATTAACAGAAGCACAAAAACCCTTCCCTTGTAAAATATGTGGAAAATCATTTTCACAAACTAGTACTTTAAAATCGCATATTTCAGCTCACAATTGTAAGAAATCCTATTGTTGCAAAATGTGTGTGGCAAGACATTTTCATGGTTAAGTCATCTGAAAGAACACCTTTTAGTTCACACTCATGAAAAACCTTTCCCCTGTAAAATATGCAAGAAGGCATTTTCAAAATCACATCATTTAAAGAGACATCAATCAGTTCATACTCAGGAGAAATCTTTCTCTTGTGAAATATGTGGCAAGGCATTTTCACAATCAGATAATCTAAAGGGACATTTATTAGTTCACACACATGAAAAATTCTTCTGTTGTGAAATATGTGGCAAAACATTTTCGAGGTCAAGTGAACTAAAATTACACTCATTATTTCATACTCAGGAGAAACCCTTCTCTTGTGAAATATGTGGAAAGAAATTTTCCCAGTCATGTAATATGAAAACACATTTGTTGGTTCATACTCAGGAGAAACCCTTCTCTTGTGAAATATGTGGAAAGACATTTTCAACGTTATCTAATATGAAATCACATTTGTTGGTTCATAATCAGGAGAAACCCTTCTCATGTAAAATATGTGGCAAAGCAGTCTCAAGATTAAATGACTTAAAATCACATTTATTAGTTCACACTAAGGAGAAACCTTTTTCTTGTGAAATATGTTCGAAATCATTTTCCTGTCGTCGAAATCTGAAAAATCATTTAGTAGTTCACACTAAGGAGAAACCTTTTTTTTGTGAAATATGTTCGAAATCATTTTCCTGTTGTAGAAATCTGAAAAAACATTTAGTAGTTCACACTCATGAGAAACCCTTCACTTGTGAAATATGTGGAAGTGCATTTTCGCGATCATACAATATGAAACGACATTTAAAATCTCATACTTAAATCTTTCTCTTGAGAAATGTGTCAAAGCATTTTCATTATCACAGTTCAAAACCAAAAAAAAGCTACAGATGGGAACTCTGAAACCTGATTCCATGATCCAGTAATTATCATAATGTGGCCTTTTTTTCCCTTTATTCCTACACTGACATTTTTTTTTATAAATGTATATACAAACAGTCTTCAACAAATGGACATCGACGCATCAAACTTGTGATATGATGACATTCATTTGAAATTTTGAGTATGAAATTGGGTGTGCTATATCCAGCATATAATAAGTAGCATTTATAAGAACTAATTCATCAGCAGTAATCAGAAATCTGCCATCAAATTCAGACGAATTTATGTGATACTAAAAGGAGGATAAGCATATAGGCCTTTTTTCTTATATCCAACCTGTTTTTGGCCAACATACATACAGTGTAGTTGTGAAACTACAGATGGATTTCATCTTTATAGCCTGAGGTCGACAGCATCTCAGGTTTTCCCACCGCTGTAAATCTCACTGCATCATCCCGAAGGGCTTCCTCTACAAGACTGTTTCCAATGAGCGTATGCAGCTCACTTGCCAAAACTTAAGCTACAGAACCCTAAACATTTGGATTAGCTGCCTCCACCATGACTTGCAAGGAGCTTCCACCAGTGAAGTGCCCTCATACTTGAACTCGGGAGTTTGGTTCCCACCTCTGTTTATTCCAGTGTGATCCAGATCTTGTGCTCCCAGGCCGTTAGGGAATCCGAGCGGATGGAAACAAGATGCTTCCATTGCCATTCTTCTGGCAGACAAGGGCTGTGAAATGGTCATTTTGAAATGCTCTGCCTGCCAGAGTGAAAGCCCTATTACTCTTATGAGACACCTCCGTCTACCAACCAGTGCTCGTCTCTCCTGTCAAGATTCTGGAGCGATGGGAGTAAACAACCTCGTCAGAAGTCACCAAATCTGTGCACTGGCATCTATGTGCCTCCTGCTGCCAGATTCTACAGTCTACCAAAGGCCCACAAGGAGGCAGTGTCCTTAAGACCTATTGTCTCCTGTTGTGGTTCCCTGACCTACAAATTATATAAGTTCATTTTGAGCTTGCTCTCATCCCTAGTGGGCAAAACCACGAACACAATTTCTAACAGTGGGGAGTTCCTCGACCGAATTTTTACCCTATCCATCTCAGATGATCAAGCCAGAGCCTCTGACACGGTGTCTTTTTTCACTTCAATCCCAGTTGCACTGATCATCACGTGCCAAGGAGCTTCTAGACGGTGACCAAACCCTGAGCAACAGATCTCTAACTTCGAGGACATTTCCACCGCCCTTAGTTTGTGCTTGACTGGTGTGGCTGTCATGTGTGGTGACGCCATTTACCGACATATATGGTACAGCCATGGGTTCCCTAGTTCAGTTATGGTAAACATCACAATCGAGGAGCTAGAGAGTCATGCATTTGTGGGTTTGCCAAATTCCATTGCTTTCTGGTGTGACTACATGGATGATGTGTTTGTGGTCATTCCTTGGAGGTCGGGCAACCGACTTTTGCACCACCTTAACTCTGTGGCCATTCATTCAGTTCACCAAGCTGGAGTCAGACAGTACTCTTCCTTTCTTGGATACCCTTGTTCGGCGCAAGGGCATGCGTCTGAAGACAGTCTATCACAAGCTGATGTGTGCTAACTACCAGTCAGCACACACATGCAGTCATCTCGGCATGGTGCGAGCCCTATAACCTGTGCCCGAAACTACTCTAGTTCTGTGGATGAGGCGCACTGAGATTACCAGGGTTAAGCCAGATCTGGCAAAGTGCGGCTTCCCCACCAGTGCCCTGGATAGGTATGATCTACAGACATGCATCCATCTAGTGGCCCACAGGACCGTGCACAATAATAACTGCCTAAACCGCCTTTATCCTGTTGTACCCGAACCTATCACAACAAATTTCTCGAGTCTTAAAGGCTCATGGGATAAAGTGCTTACAACTCCCATGCAGGAAGTTGCGATCCCTCATTTCGAGGGTTAAGACATCAGTTCCCCCCCCCCACGGCAGAGTGAATTAGTCTACCATATTTCCTGCTGTGACCGCACTGCTGCTACATTGGGAAAACCAGCAGGAGACTCAGTAGTAGTGTCTCTGAACACAAGAAAGCTATCCGTTTAGCAGATGTAGAGCACTTGGCCATTGCTGAGCAATTCTGGTCAACCCAGCATGACATTGATCCATGCCACGATGTCGTGATTATTCATCGGTCCGACCATTACTGTTGCCGTGTCTGGTTAGAATCACTGCACATCTTGTGCAGCAGCTGTTGCTTTAACAGGAGCAGAGGATGTGTCCATCCCATTACTGAGATGACCATCCTCTTGACTGACAAATGGCATTACAGCTACAACTGCAAGCATTCCCATCTAACAGATAATTGTTACCTGCACCTTTAGCACACAGTTCACCACACATGTCTATCAACGGTCACAACTGAAGAGCATCCTCATGTCCAAAACGTTATGTATTACTTTCCTATGTTTTTTTACCTGCAACTTGTTCTTTCCTTTTTGGCCTGTGGCAGAATACTTTATTGAACTAAAAGGAGTGTTTAATATTTTAAGTGCCTTGACTAATACATGTACTTGATACATTAAAATAAATTTATCATTGTTTCACATATGTGTGCCTTATTTTTGCAATCATCCAATATGAAACGACATTTAAGAACTCATACTTAAATCTTTCCCTTGAGAAATGTGTCAAAGCATTCTCATTATCACAGTTCAAAACCAAAAAAGCTACAGATGGAAACTCTTAAACCTGATTCTATGATCTAGTAATTATCGTGATGTGGCCTTTTTTCCCCTTTATTCCTACACTGACATTTTTTTTTATAAATGTCTATACAAACAGTTCAACAAATGGACATCGACGCATCAAACTTGTGAAATGACATTCATTTGAAATTTTGAGTATGAAATTGGTTGTGCTATGTCCAGCATATAATAAGTAGCATTTATAGAACTAATTCATCAGCAGTAATCAGTTATCTGCCACTTGTTCTTTCCTTTTTGCTCTGTGGCACAATACTTTATTGAACTAAAAGGAGTGTTTAATGTTTTAACTGCCTTGACTAATACATGTGCTTGATACATAAAAATAATTTTATTGTTTCACATATGTGTGCCTTATTTGTGCAGGTGAAGCTGATTATATTGATATATTGAAGAGATTTAAAATATTGAGTGCATGTAAAACTGTCTCCAATGCCCTGCAGGTTACCCAGGGTCCTGAGTTGGATATCATCATTCGTCTGTTTCTTGGTGATTCTCTCTCTCTCTCTCTCTCTCTCTCTCTCTCAGAGTAATTCTGAATTGTTTTTTGGCTGGTACAGCATAAGCCTCAGGTTTCCTTGCACCATATGGCTAATAATAATACCGGTAATTATTATTACACTTCTTTAGATCTTTATATTGTTTATAGGGCATTTAGCTATTATACTAGGAAGGACAGACAAGTAACTTTTCTGAACATTACTGATGATATTGGGAGTGATCTAAAGATATCTCATAAGAATACAATGCTTAAATTAATTAGTATGTGGCAAGATAGGTGGAATATTAATGAGACAGGAGTTCTGACTAGGATGTTCAACCCTAGTGTAACAGTTGATCACAAGAAAAATAAGAGGTTAACATGAATATAGAAACTTCCTATTTAATAACTGGTCGTGGGCCTATGAGAAGTAATTATGTGAGTTAGGATTAGAGCGATCCACATTGTGTTTGTCAAGGGTTAGATTCTTGGGATCATGTGTTGTTTGATTGATTTATAAGCAGTTGAGAACAACTCAGTACCCATATGCCTGATCTATATAGAGGGAATGAGCAGGTACTGTTATTTAATCTTGGGTATTATTATTATTAGCCAAATGGTGTGAGGAAATTTTTGGCTGCACCAAAAAAAAAAAAAAAAATTTTGCTCTTGTGGGGGTGGAAGTCAGAAGTAGAAGGGAATCGCCAAGAAAGAGAAGAATGATGATATCCAACTGAGAACCCTGGGTGTGCCAAGCCTATACTCACCAGATGTGAGCCCCTGAGGTTTATTTTCAGTTATTACACGACTTTGCAAAAAGAGTTTTTCGGGAAAGGAGGCAATTGGCTATTTTGATAAATTCTGGCACCTTGTACCAGTTGTTCCTGTCGTGTTTGTTTTTCTCTTCCCCCTCACAGACCTTGTTTTTTTGTTTTTTTTATTTGTGGGCATCAGAGAGTTTACTGATGCAGGTTTATGTATTGGGTTATTTATTATTATTTTTTTGTTCCCATACTCTCACTTGAGTGTTTTTTTTTCTGGCAGAATAATAATTTTTATTATTATTGCCCTTTATATTTTTTTTCCCCTTCCAGATGTGGGTAGCCAGGAGGTTATGGTGATGGCTCCCAATGGTATTGCACTCCATCCATTGAGAGCTGAATTGGTGCTTGATGCACAGTTAGTAAAGTAAATTGAAGTCCAGCGTTAAGAGCCTAGGAACGTGGAACCAGGTTGCAAATACTCCCCCTCTCATCGGTGTTTACTCTCTGGTGGTAGACTGGCCTGTTTTTTTTGTTTTTTTTTTTTAACACATTATTTACAGACCTATACATTACAGACCTATTTTGTAGATGTTCCATTTAACACAATATATGGTGGAGATGGACACTAGTCTAGGTGTCACCATATACATTTATATACAATGACAATGCGTGCATTTTGTGTTAGACTTGTTGAATGAAAACCCATTTGCTGAGACCGAGGAAATGACATGAAAAAAGCCAATAAAAGTTGCTTGCATCATTGATGGGATTCGACTCCAGGATTTTCCATGTGGTGTGCAAGGACAGTGATTATATTCACTGTCATACCTGCAAAGATATCACAGTGGATATAATCATTGCTATTCTACTGGTCGCTCAGGTAGCCCAGTTAATACAATCATCCCCATCCTACACTGGATGTAAATGACCTGAGTTCCAATCCCATCAATCACGCAAGGAATTTTTATGGGCTTCTTCACGTGTACGAATTAGTCGATCTCATGCAAGGGAAACTGCGGTTTTTCGTCCAGTAAATCGAGAGAACACAAGCAATTTACAGATGTGTTAGATAAGGCACAATATGGCCTAAATTGCTGATCCAACTAAAACCCAACAACACTAAACCAACTTAGCTATTCTACTTATGCCCTACCAGTAGCAATCTACTGCTAACGTGAAGGTTTATTACATTCGTTTAAAATTTCGAAATACTTCGTAACATAGTTTATCTAGTTTTACAGGTAGTACTCATGTTTGTGAATCTCAGGGATACCATAATAATAAAAACTTATAAATAAAAGGGCATATGAAAAATTACTAAAAAAGCGAATTTATCTGAAACCAACTAGTAATATAAATGTGATTTCATTCGTTCATTCTTAAATTACTCTAAAAGTCACACGACCCATGAAGTTACCATACATCCTTATTTTACCACTCATATCCGGGAATCTGTGGGGAAACTTTATCGAAGAATTAGAGTTAATCAAGGTTGTGGAGTTGTTTATACCACATGCACATTGTGATATGAAATCTGTATACTGCATATTAAAATTACAAAAAATCAAACCAAACTATTTCATTAGGTCACCCAGAATTTAATTTCATATGCCAATGTACATTGTATCTGTAAATTGCGTGAGTTCTCTGGTTGGTTTGCTGGATGTAAAACTCCAGTTTCTGGGGGGGGGGGGGGGGAACTTTGCTGTCTTTGCCTGAGACCGACTAACTTACCATTTTTCACGCCATGAAGTGACGAAAGCCTGTCAAAGTTACTCGTGTTATGAACTGGATTCTAACCAGGGCCTTTTCCAACCCATGTGGGGAGGTGCTACCACGCAGACATTAAAATTACAACTATTTTCACACATTTATTCTTCACTCTAATCCTGACAAACAAATGTGCTATATTTTGTTAAATGAACCTCTCACTTAATCATAGCTAACGTAACTGATCAGCTTTTAAACATGAAATGCACTGGCCTCTCACCAATGAGACCTTTACTCAATGAGAGCCTTGTCGACCAATTTCACCCTGGAAAGATTGTGCAAGACTGAAGGGGTAGAATTTTTTCTGCCTGGTCTGTACTTGTTAACAGGAGAGACTGCTACAAGGAAGGGATACACTTAAATAGTAAGGGTGCAAGAATATTTGCTGATGCTATTGAGGAAGTGTTAGGTGGGTTGGAAAACTGCTAGATTGGGGGGATACAAGGACTAATGGATTAACAGTAGCTACTGGCAGAGGTGAAAGTGATTCTTGCACTGCTTCTATTGGAATGAGAAGCAGCCTGGAAAACAAGATGCAGGGTATTTCAGAGACTTGAGAGTCATTGTGGTACAAGTAAACACATGGGTTGTGTTAGGGTAGTTAAGAATAGGAACAGATGCATGTACATCAATGCTAGGAGTTTGGTAAATAAATTTGAGGTATTGCTCAAAGGACGAAAGGTGGATATTATTGGGATATCAGATATAAGGAATGCAGAACTGGAATTTGGGGAGTACAACGTCTACAGAAAGGATAGGAAGGGAGGAGGGGTTATGCTATTAGTTAAAAAACAAAATCGAAGAAAGTGAAGCCAGTCGACATCGATGGACAGGGCAGTGTCGAGTCAGTTTGGTGTGACATAAGCATTGGAGGATCAAAATCGAGAGTAGGAGTGTGCTATAGCCCTAATGACTCTGATGAGTATAACAAGAAAATGTACTGGGACAAAGAGTGGCCAAGTAAATCAGAGAGTCTCATAATGGGGGATTTCAATTTCCCACATATAGTTTGGTTGGTCAATCACACACTGGAGGCTTTTGTGGATTTCTTGGATGATTATTTTCTACATCAGCATGTTCGGGAGGCAAATAGAGGGACTTGATCTGATTATCAAGTAACTACTATATAGCAGTGATCACAGTGTGCTGAAGTGGGATTTACTCAAAGAGGTAACTACCATCAGGGGTAAAGGGAAGGGTTATTACTTTTGTAAATGCGACTACTATGGTCTGAGACTTTAAATTCTATACGATGGGACCAACTGATGATTTTACCAACAGCAAATTCAAAATGGGATGCATTCAAATAACTTATCTTGGAAGTTACTAGGCTACATACCAACTAAAAAATATTGTTCAAAGTTTAGGCCTAAATTTATTTCAGATGAGCTAATGAGCACATGGCAGAGAAAAAAAAATGCAGGGGATACACACAAATTAACACGTGACACAGAAGCCTATGATAGATATAAACCGGCTGTAACCAAGTCACAAAGGAAAGTTAGGCAGGGAAATGCAGATTATGAGAAATCTTTGGCAAAGGATGCAAAGAAAAACAGCAAAGATTTCTTTACCTATGTAAACTAGAAGGAAGGGGATAAATAAGATTGGTACACTTCATAATGATGGTTCAAATGTTGATGATCCTGCTCAGGTAGCTAACAAACTAAATGAATATTTTGCATCAACATTCACACATTAGGAGTTATTCAGCAAGGGGAATGCCAGAGGTGTATTCAACTCTGGCAGTAAGCTAGAGAATCTTGTAATAACTGAGAGTAAAGTGGAGAAGGAATTGTTGAATATAAACACGAGAAAGGCACCTGGGGTGGATGGGATCTATCCAGTTAAATTAAAGGAAGTAAGCAACTGCAGGATCATCTAGACTACACTTCACGTATAGCTCGGACACAGTATGGTTTTGTTAAGGGGAAGCCTTGCCTAACCAACTTGATTGGATACTATGATGCAGTCACAAAAGAGCTGGATGCAGGGAATAACTGGTATTATATACTTGGATCTTAGAAAGGCTTTTTATTCTGTTGCACATGGAAGACTGCTACAAAACTTGGAGCAGTGTGGCATTGGATGCAGATTACTGCTATCGATAATGGTATGGTTGTGGGGGGAGAAGACAGAGTGGTAATCAATGGACACTGCTCATCGTGGACTAATGTTATTAGTGGAGTCCCTCAGGGTTCAGTGTTGGGTCCATTATTTTCTGTATTTATAAATAATATTGATTATGGAATATCAAGCTTAATGTCGAAGTTTGCAGACGATACAAAGGTTGGCAGGGTTGTTAAGGACACTACTGACGCCATGCTGCTGCAACAGGATGTGGAAAGGTTGAGCAGATGGACTGAGATTTGGCAAATGAAGTTTAACATTGACAAATGTAAAATACTACATATGGGAAAGAGCAACCCCAGGGTAACGTATCAACTCTGTGGTACTACACTGACAGTGGTAGAGAATGTAAAGGATCTAAGAGTAATTGTGCAGGCTGATATGAAGTGCTCTGAGCAGTGCAGACGGGCTGCAAGAGTAGCTCATGGTGTATTGTCAATGATATATAGGAATTTTTCTAGCAAGGATAAGGAGGTGATTATTCCCTTGTATAAGGCAATGATCAGGCCACACCTTGAGTACTGTATACAGGTCTGGAGGCCTAATTTCAAAAAGGATGTAGAGCTGCTGGAACGATTACAGAGAAGAGCAACAAGATTAGTGAATGAAACAAAGAGTTGTTCTTACGAAGAAAGGCTTAAATTTTGCAAATTACAGTGTCTGGAGACTAGGCACCGGCGAGGTGATCTGATAGAGGTGTATAAAGCCTTGAAGGGTTTGAGCATGCTCAATGCTGATGGGATTCTTCCTCTTTCTCTGCTCACCTGAGAGAGCATAAATTCAAATTGAGGAAAGACAGATGTAGGATAGATGTGTGGAAATTTGTCTTTAGCCATCAGGTAGTTGGTTGGTGGAACAGACTTCCATCCCTTGTTGGTGAGGTTGATAGCCTAAATAAATTTAAGGCTCAGCTGTGCAGGTATTTCGAACGAATGGAGGGGTGAAGTGGAAGTTTATTTTTTTTTTTGGCTGATGCTGTATAAGCTGGCTTTCTTGCAACATATGCCTCTTCTAATGCTAATGCTAATGAAATACATTGCCTAAAAGTTTGAAATCACATTTCATTTTTCTTAACTTTCCAGGTTTTTATTCCAACAAAAAAAAATTGTTTACCAGTTTTTATGAAAATGTTTTCTTTTATATATAAGAATAAAAAAATGTAAATATTTAAGAAATATTAAAATTTATATCTGTAAGTTTTATGTGTTTCGTGCTGAACACTGAAGAACTACGAAAGTCAATTTCGGAAAAAGTGCTATTATAACGCTGTATAAAGAAAGTTATTTCGTGAGAAGTGTTGGCAAAAAACTAGGTGTTTCATTTAACAGAGTACAAACTAATGTTCCTCAGGTGTTTCTGTTGTAGAGTGTTCTTGCCTAAGAACGTTGCCTGTGAATCACTTGGCTTCCGGCAAGGCTGCATGCTAATATGTGTATCTAGAAAGACCTGGGTTTTATGTGATAGTCCAGTAGTTTGGATTAGGACAAAAATCTTGCGCCCTCAAGACTCATTCAAAATTTAACTAAGAGCAAGCTCGCAGCATCAAAGATTGCGTTGTGATTAAACTGAAAAGTCCTTTTCAATTCGACCTTTGAGATCTTCTTAACTATGGTTCCTATTCTACTCAGTGAGTTATGTGTAACAGAGAATTGTCACGAAGCAAAATGATCAACAAAACAAGGTTTATTAAACATATAAGTCATACAAATGAGTACAATAGAACTGGCCAGAGGTTTAGATTAATTGGTATATGGTTGCTTGGTAAACTAACTGAATAACAAGTGTAATCTTGCTGCTAATAGTATTAGTTTTTTTTTTTTTTTGAGTGTTCTTCATGTGACTCTTCCACTGTTTCTCTCGTGAGAATTCACAATCACTGGTGGCAGTCATGCCATACAATTGTTCTACTATTAGAATAAGGATATATGTCAACTTAACAATTACAATGAGTATTAGAACGACTAACTTGACAGGTCGCGTTAACTGTTAAATTCTAATTATGAAAAGTAGATACACAATTGTCAAGATGGTTTTATGAGAAGAAGGGTCAGTGGGCGTGGATCAATTAAATTAAGGGGGAAAGTATGATTAACTTCGAATAATTGGGTTTGAGTTGTTTTAGAAAAGGCTAGTCAACTTACAGACAAAATGTCGTTCTTCCTCGGCACTTCTTGAATCTACTCTTTGATCCATAAGTACGACTTTGGGTGGGGTATCTGTTCAGTCAGCAATATCTGTTATCTTCCTCGACTTTCTTTATCTGCTGATCTTTACCTCTCTCTTCACTACTTTCGGCTCTACGAAAACTATAAATACTGGAAAAACCTCTTGAATATCTCCATCTGCTCTAAGTTTCTCGGATCCGCTCTCTGACTCTTACAACTCCGAAACCTCCGAAATCTATATTAAGACTGCCAAAAGCTCCCGATTTCTATTCCCTTTTCATATATATACCTCTGCATCCCCTATCTGATTTTCCCATGACCTGTTCTGATCTCATGGGTTAATAATGTGACAAAGCGAAAGTAAAACGGAGTAAATTCCGATGTAGACGTTACTACAGTTTTTTGCTTATTTTAGTTTGTACTTTTCACCTGGTGTTTTCTTGTAATTGATGGTCTTATTGTATTCGCGTTTATAATGTTTGTGCTGTGAGTGACTAGTTCATGGGTGTACCTGCGACGTGCCGTTCTTCACCTCATAGCAGATATAGATAGTACCAGTTGTTCCGGCGTTTACGAGGTGGGGGAAGTAGTCTGATTATACATAGTCAGAATTGCTGTTTTGTCTGAAAACTATTTATTTCTGGAACTAATATTTATTATTATCAATAGGGATCAGTAGAAAAGAATAGTGTACTGGTTTATTCTTCTGCCTGTGTGGTTTTTTTTTTTTTTTTCTTTGATAGTAGTAGTAGTAGTAGTGGCACATGATGCAAGAAAGCAAGTGTAGGAGCTTATGCAGCATCAGCCAAAAAAAAAAAAAAAAAAATCATCACACCATTCCCTCCAAATGCCTGTCCAGTTCCTCCTTAAATTTATTTAACCTATCAACTTCCACAACGACAGATGGAAGTTTGTTCCAGCAATTAACCACCCGCTGGCTAAAGGCAAATTTCCGCACATCTATTCTACATCTGTCCTTTCTTAATTTGAACTTATGTCCCCGTAGGTTCGTAATCTGAACAAGTGGAAGGATCCCATCAGAATTCAGCGTGCTCAACCCATTCAAGGCCTTATAGACCTCAATCAGATCACCGCGCAGGTGCCTAGTCTCCAGCCACTGCAATTTGCAGAACTTAAGCCTCTCTTGGTAAGAGAATCCCTTCATTCCCCTCACCAATCGTGTTGCTCTTCTCTGTACACGCTCAAGCAAATCTACATCCTTCCTAAAATGAGGCCTCCAGACTTGTACGCAATACTCAAGGCGTGGCCTGACCATTGCCTTATACAGAGGGACAATCACCTCCTTTTCCCTGCTAGCAAAATTCCTATATATCATTGACAAAACCCCATGACCTGCCCTAGCAGCCTGTCTGCATTGCTCAGAAAACTTCATATCTGACTGCACAATTACTCCCAGGTCTTTTTCATTTTCTACCACCTTAAGTGTAGTACCACACAGTTGGTACGTTTCTCTGGGGTTACTTCTACCCATATGCAGTACTTTGCATTTGTCAAGGTTGAACTTCAGTTGCCACTTCTTAGCCCATCTGCCCAAATTATCTAGATCCTGTTGCAGTAGCACACTGCCATTACTGTCATTAACAACCCTGCCAACCTTTGTGTCATCTGCAAACTTCGACATTAAGCCTGATATACCTTCATCAATATCATTGATAAATACACAAAACAACAGTGGACCCAACACCGAACCCTGTGGGACTCCACTAATAACATTAGTCCACGAAGAGCAGCACCCATTGATTACCATTGATAATCTAGCAGTTGATTAGTTTTCACTGCTAAGTACAGGCTGGGCTCGATTAACGCGATTAATTCGTCCCGCGAGCGCATCGCGCAAAACGGAAACGCGTTAATCGAATATAAAAATCAATGGGAAAAATTATAATTAGTCCTTGACCTTCTGGAATGTCCATAAAGAATTTAAAAAATTCCTCTTAAATAATTTTGAGACACTAAGGGCGCCGTGCACCTAGAAAGTTTGGGAACCTTTGACATAAATTACACACTGAAGAAATGACTGTTGCGGAAATATTTGAACATTGTTGACTTTCTCTTCTCATCAATCGATTTCCGATAGCCGACAACAATCAGAGGCGGATTTAACGGCGGGCGCACCGGGCGCGCGCCCTGGGCCCCGACTTCTGAAGGGCCCACGCAAAACCCCAACAAATTAGTTGAACATATTAGTTCAACTAATAGTTAAACTAATATGTTCAACTATTAGTTCAAAACTTTGTGATTATTATTATGCTATTATTAATTGTATTATACATATATTATATTCAAATTTTATTGGAAATAAAACATTAATAGTACATAATATTTTTTACTTATTTAAAAAAATGGTTAACATGTATTTTTATTTTCCCTGTCTCTCTCTCTCTCTTTTAAAGGACCCAATATTTTCTTCTGCGCCCGGGGCCTCAACCGACCTTAATCCGCTCCTGACAACAATCTTCTCTGGGCCCTGGCGAAATAAATATCGTAGTGAACCTCAAACCTTTTGTTTGAGGTTCTATTTTCATCTGGCTCATTTAAAAATTTGAATTTTTACGCAAGTGTGCATTGACTTTATTAGCAGGAGAAAAACAAGTAACACGTCTTCTTTCGATGGTTGATGGAACACACCGAGGCAGGCAAACGTTTGTTTATTGACCGTACGACTCGCGGTAAGCTTAACGCGCGATTTAAATCTTTTTCAACTATCGCATAAAAAAAAAAAGATCGCGTTAACTGGAAATTTGCATCGTGAAAAGTGGTATAATTTTTCAAATAGCGTTAACTGAAAATCGCGTTAATCGAACTCGCGTTATGCAAGGCCTGGCTGTAATTATTTTGAGTTTACTGTTCGAAATTAATAAGAACTTACATATTGTTAGCTGTGTAGTTGGATAATTGAATGTAATAAGAATTATGGAAGGATCAAGTGGAACAGTTAGGAAGCATACAGTGGGATCTGATACAGGGGAGGACGGTTCCCCCCCCCCTACTTCCGCCTAAAATGCCACAGTCGCGGGAAGAGTTTATAAAATATGGGGCGTTTGTATACTCTGGAGGACGCAGTCAGGATCAGTTTAGAGCTTATGGGAATACGAATATTCAGTTAGTGCATGAAGAGGAAGTTAGTGAACAGGTAGCTGCGAATACTGAAGTGCAACTTATATCAAGTCAGGATGTTGAAACTATGACTGATGAGCTATACAATGTACAAGATGTATCGTCAATGTGTGAGGGGATCTCTAATTTGAGGAAAGACATTAGGAGCTTCCTCTTGGCAGAAGTTATCATGTGCAAGTGCAGGGGGTGGAAGTAAAGCGTACTTATGCGGAGATAGCTAGTGGTATTCGTCCTAAGGAAGGAATACCCAGGTCTGGGGAAATCTTATGATTCTTCGAGCTTCTGATAGTAGTGAGCTTAAATCGAGTTCTGAAGTGAAAACTGCTGTGCCAAATGCTTTAAAAAATGAATTTAAGTCAGCGCAAGTCCGAGCGCTACAGTTGGTGCGAAATAAAGGTGTGTTATTAGAAACAGCTATAAAGACAGATTTGGTGATTATAGCTGCATCGGATTCTTTGGCGTCTGTTGGAATAACAACGGTGTTCCCAAAAAGGGCAACCCATCTGTGATTATATATGATATTCCTAAGGAGTTAAGTCAGGAAGATATCATTGAAGAATTATACTGTAAGAATTTGGAAGAATGCGGGATCACGTTCGAGGAAGTTAAGAAAAACATTAGTTTTAAGTTTACGACCAAGTCTAGAAGTACAGCTTTTGTACACTGGATTATTACTCTCTCCCCACGGTTATATAAGCTTATATCCACATTGGATCGTTTATACTTGGCAGTAAGTGCGCATCGGCACCGCCCCTTTACTGTAGTTTCCAGATGCTTTCTATGTCTTGGATATGGACACGTTATGAAATATTGTACTCACAGCTCCCCTACTTGTGGTCATTGTGCAAAGGGGGAGCATGTATACGTTGAATGCCCAAACAAAGATCAGGCGCCAAGCTGTGCTAACTGCAAGCGCCTTAAGCGGGATTTTTGCCATTCAGTAAGGGACGTTAGATGTCCAGAATATTAAAGAGCACTGGAAATGGTACGAACTCGGACTGCTAATGAATAGTTATAATGAACGAAGAGAGAGGGGTTTGGAAGAAGATCCTGAGTTAACTGAAGTTTTTTATACTACAGGAATTAAAATAATGAAGATTAATGGACAACGATCGAGATTGGTAGCGGACGAGATTAGGAAGATTAGTGAGGTTTTCAAATTGATTTGGTGGCAATGCAGGAACCTTATTGGGCTAGAGTTCCAGGTGAGCAAACATCTAGAATATTTGGTTATCCCTTAACGTCACGAATAATACAACCGGTGCAAGAAGAGCCTAAAACTGGAATTGTGGTCAATAATAGAGATCTAGACGTAGTGGTTGTTCATAGGTTATGCAACCAGTTTGCTACATGTGTTATGGTAGCCTCGGCAAATGTTCAATTCTATCTTATATCTCTGTATTGTGCTCCTTCAATGGACTTTAATAATTGCGTGGATTATTTAGAGTATGTGTTGCTCATTTTAAGACCTAAACAAGTGATTATTTCGACAGACGCTAATGCAAAGTCTCCATTGTGGTATAGTGCAACATCTGACATGAGAGATTTATTGCTGGAAGAGTTTATATCGAGCAATAATTTATTTGTAATGAACAAGTCAAATCAACTGTCTACATTCTGTGGTCCAATGGGTGAATCTAATATTGATTTAACTATAATAACTTCTGGTATTAGACCTTGTATTTGTAACTGGAAGGTAATGCCTGATTGGACATCAAGTGATCATCGAGCTATATTGTTTTACGGGAAGAATGTGCTGGATTTAACTGGTACTCAAGATCGGATACCGCACATTGTCCGGTTTTTATTGAAATCGTTTGATTGGTCCACGTATGAAGCTTCTGTTCTTCGGGACTTTCCCTCGGATAAACAACAACAGTTAGTTCGGAAATTTCTGCAATATATTTAGCTAATACTATAGAGGATTCAATAGTAAGAGTGGCATATATGTCAGGTAGGAAGAAGGTTATTAAACTAAAATCCTGCCCATGGTGGACAAACGAACTGACTGTTTTACGACGGGCTGTATATCCAGCTAGGAGACAGTACCAGCGGCATTGGAATTAGGGTCATTCTGAGGTAGCTAGATTGCATGACAATTACGTATCTCTTAAAAATAATTACAAGAGAACCATGGCAATTCGGAAGAGACAAACCTGGCGATTGTTTGTAAAAGAATCGGGAAGAAATGATCCCCGGGGGTTTGCTATATAAGTTATCAAGAGATAAACTGAGAAGTTTGGAGGTATTTAATACAATTCAAGAGGATTCTACTGAGACTATTGGCTGGGAGGATTCAGTAGATGCCATATTAACCAGGCTGTTCCCGGTTGACGATCCCATCTTAGACTCACAGTGCCAATCCGAACTGCGGAGAAAAAATCAGTTTTATGTAGCTAGAGGCAATACCATGGCGTTCACAATAGATGAACTGGCAAGGGTGTTAAAGAAACTTAATTTTGCAAAATGTCCAGGAATAGATTTGATTGAGAATGCATTTATAGTGACGTTTTTTTTAAGTTGATACTTAACATGTTACTTCTGTTATATAATAAGTGCTTAGCATTAGCATTAGCATTAGTAGAGGCATTTGATGCAAGAAAGCAAGCTTATGCAGCATCAGCCAAAAAAAAAAAAAAAAAAAAAAACCACTGCCACTTCACCCCTCCGTTCGTTCCAAATACCTGTCCAGCTGAGCCTTAAACTTATTTAGGCTATCAACCTCCACCACAAGGGATGGAAGTCTGTTCCACCAACCAATCTGTCTTTCCTCAATTTGAATTTATGCCCTCTCAGGTGATTTTTCTGAGCTAGAGGAAGAATCCCATCAGCATTGAGCATGTTTAAACCATTCAAGGCTTTATACACCTCTATCAGATCACCTCGCTGGTGCCTAGTCTCCAGACACTGTAATTTGCAAAACTTAAGCCTTTCTTCGTAAGAGCACCCCTTTGTTCCATTCACTAATCTTGTTGCCCTTCTCTGTACTCGTTCCAGCAGCTCTACATCCTTCTTGAAATGAGGCCTCCAGACCTGTATACAGTACTCTAGGTGTGGCCTGACCATTGCCTTATACAATGGAATAATCACCTCCTTATCCCTGCTGGAAAAATTCCTGTATATCATTGACAATACTCCATGAGCTACTCTTGCAGCCCGTCTGCACTGCTCAGAGAACTTCATATCTGCCTGCACAACCACCCCCAAGTCCCTTTCATTCTCCACCACTGTCAGTGTAGTACCACAGAGTTGATACGTTGCTCTGGGGTTGCTGTTTCCCATGTGCAGTACTTTACATTTGTCAATGTTAAACTTCATTTGCCACCTCTCAGCCCATGTGCTCAACCTTTCCAGATCCTGTTGCAGCAGCATAGTGTCAGTAGTGTCCTTGACAACCCTGCCAACCTTTGTATCATCTGCAAACTTGGACATTAAGCTTGATATACCATCATCAATATCATTTATAAATACAGAAAACAATAATGGACCCAACACTGAGCCCTGAGGGACTCCACTAATAACATTAGTCCACGATGAGCAGTGTCCATTGATTACCACTCTCTGTCTTCTCCCCCTCAACCACCCCTTTATCCATAGCAGCAATTTGCCTCCAATGTCACACTGCTCCAATTTGTGTAGCAGTCTTCCATGTGCAACAGTATCAAAAGCCTTTCTAAGATCCAAGTATATAATATCAAAGTTATTTGATATTAAAGATTAAAGTGATTTGATATTCAAGTTGGTCAGGCAAGACTTCCCCTTAACAAAACCATGCTGTGTCTGAGCTATAACTGAAGTCTTGTCTAAATGATCCTGCAGTGCTTCTTTAACCAGTGCCTCCATTAATTTTCCTGGAACAGAAGTTAAGCTCACAGGTCTATAATTACTTGTGTCAGCCTTTGATCCTCCTTTGTGAATTGGGGTCACATTTGCACATTTCCAATCTATGGGTACCTCCCCTGAGTCCAAGGAGGCTCTCATAATTATGGCTAAGGGTTTGCTTACTTCCTTTGCTGCCTCCTTTAATATAACTGGATAGATCCCATCCACCCCGGGTGCCTTTCTTGTGTTTATCTTCAACAGTTTCTCCTCCACTTTACTCCCAGTTATTTCAAGATTCTGAAGCTTACTGCTAGAGTTGAATACACCTCTGGCATTCCCCTTGCTGAATAACTCCTCATGTGTGAATGTCGATGCAAAATATTCATTTAGTTTGTTAGCTACCTGAGCAGGATCATCAACAGTTGACCCATCAATATCAAGTGGACCAATCTGATTCATCCCCTTCCTTCTAGAGTTAACATAAGTAAAGAAAGCTTTGCTGTTTTTCTTTGCATCCCTTTCCAAGGATTTCTCGTAATCTGCCTTTGCCTGCCTAACCTCCTTTGTAACTTGGTTACAGATCAACTTGTATCTATCATAGGCTTCTGTGTCATGTGTAAATTTGTAAGTATCCCATGCATTTTTCTTCTCTGCCATATGCCTCATTAGTTCATCTGACATCCATTTTGGCCTAAACCTTGAACAATATTTCTTAGTTGTTATGTAAAGCCTAGTAGCTTCCAAGATAAGTTCTTTGAATGCTACCCATTTTGAATTTGCTGTTGGTAACATCATCAGTTGGTCCCACTGTATAGAATTTAAATACTGTCTCAGTCCATCGTAGTCGCCTTTACGAAAGCAATAACCCTTCCCTTTACCCCTAATGGTAGTTACCTCTTTGAGTAAATCCCACTTCAGCACACTGTGATCACTGCCACCTAGTGGTTCATTTATCTGCAGATTCTTAATGCATGAAGAATCACTGCTGATAATCAAATCAAGAGTATTACTCCCTCTAGTTGCCTCCCGAACATGCTGATGTAGAAAACAATCATCCAATAAATCCACAAAAGCCCTGCTAGTGTGTGAGTAACCAGCCCCCAAATTCCAGTCAATATCTGGGAAATTAAAATCTCCCATTATAAGACTCTCTGATTTACTGGCCCACTTTATTTCCCTGTACAGTTCCTTATTATACTCATCAGAGTCATTAGGCCTATAGCACACTCCTACTCTCAATTTTGATCTCCCAATGCTTATGTCACACCAAACTGACTCAACACTGCACTGTCCGGCGATGTCGACTGGCTTCACTTCCTTGGTTTTTATGTGTTTCTTAACTAATAGCATAACCCCACCCCCCTTCCTATCCTGTCTATCCTTTCTGTAGACGTTGTACTCCACAAATTGCAGTTCTGCATCCCTTATATCTGTGTGACACCACGTCTCTGATATCCCAACAATATCTGCCTTTGATGTTTTGAGCAATACCTCAAATTCATCAAATTTATTTACTAAACTCCTAGCATTGGTGTATACGCAAGTATACCTGCACCTGTTTCTATTCTTAGCTACCCTAACACAACCCATGTGTTTACTTGTACCGCAATGGCTCCCAGCAGTCTTAGAGGAAGGACTGTTTCCATTGAAATGGAAGATTGCTTTATTGAGGCTAATTAGGAAGCATAGGAAATCTTTAATTGAGCCCAAGTCGTACCGTTCATATGCTTTGTTGGCTAATCTGGGGAAAGTGTTAGAGAGGTTGATGGCAATACGTTTACAAGAATTGTAAGAACGCCATGACATGATTACACCTAATCAGTATGGTTTTACACCGGGGAAATCGTGCGAGGAGGCTCTTTTGGATTTTCATACATATAATTCAAACTTTGACTCAAAATATGAACTTTATATGTATATAGATTTTGAAGGTGCGTTCGACTCAGTATGGTGGGAGGCAGCTCTTTCTCAACTGTGTCGTGCTGAGTGTTCTAAGCAGTTATACAGTCTGTTCAGGAGTTATTTTTCTGAGAGATATGTGACTGTAAGGTCTAAACATTTTCTCCTTCAAAGACAAATCACGCGAGGTTGCCCTCAGGGCTCTGTATTAGGTCCTTCCATTGGGAATTTGCTGCTACAGAACTGGTTGGTTCGACCACAAGTAAATTGTCACGTGATAGCTTTTTGATGATGTCACATTAATTGTGGCAGGTCGATCACGAGAGAATTTGGAGCAAAATGCAAACCGTGTAATAAATGATATTAATACCTGGGCACAAGGATTTAAGCTTACCATTAGCCCCCAAAAGACCAAAATGATGCTTTTTAAAACAAAAGTTGATTTGGGATGACCGCCGCAAATAAAATTAAATGGGAGACAATTGACTATGGTTTCTGAAACTAAATATTTGGGGCTCGTTATTGATCACAAGTTGTCTTATTATGCGCATATAACACATCTACATAGCAAGATCAGGAAATTTGCCGGTTATATTATAAGAGTATCAAGAGGAGATTGGGGTGGTCCAATAAAACTTTATTTTTATATTATAAGGTGGTGTTTCTGCCTATGGTTACGTATGCAGCGGGAGTTTGGTCTCACAGAGTGGCTCTTGTTAGATTTCAGGCTAAATTAAACTCAATGCAAAGCACTATGCTTCTCAGTATATTAAGGCTATGTAGAACTGTAGCTACGACTCCACTTCAAGTGATGGCTGGGGCAGTCCCCTTGGATTTGTTCGTGGCTTATCGAGGGCTGTGCTATGGCATTAAGAAGAAAATATCTACTAGACTTGTTGGCATAGAAGTTGACATAAATTCTGACATTAAGAGGGAGAAGAGAAGATGTTTAAACGAGATTGTTAACTTGTGGCAAACAAGATGGGACACTGTATCTTCTGGTCGAGTGACAAAGAAATTTATTCCGGATGTTACATTTTTAAGTGACAGAACAGTTCTAAGTTGGTTTAAACCAAGTTTACAAACATCATTTTTAGTAACAGGTCACGGCTCGATGAAAGCGAAATTATTTCAGTTGGGAATTTCTGATACAGATCTCTGTTTTTGTGGAGAGGTTGAAAGTTGGCACCATATATTATGTGTGTACAATTTATGATAATGTCAGGGAAATCATTGCTGAGAATGAGTTAGGTCGGGAAGAGTTGTTCTTATCTAATAGGAGTGTATTTCAATTATTCCAGGATTTTGCAAAGGGAGCCTTTGAAGTGAGGAAACGCCTGTTAAACAGTTGAACCAGAATAGTGTGTTAAAGATTACTAAAGTGTGTCCAGAATGCCCAAGAGTCTAATGGTGATGATGAGGAGGATTTTTTTATATATATATATATTTTTTTTATTATTATTTATTTATTTATTATTTATTTTATTTATTTATTTTTATTATATATATTTTTTATTTTTTATTTTTATATATATATATATATATATATATTTTTTTTTTTTTAGTATTGTTGTTTTAGTGTTTAGTGTTGTTGTTGTTTTTTAGTGTTGCATAAGGTCTCATAACCTGAGATTTTATGCGTCCCATCTACCGGAACTGACCCACCTTCCTGTGGTGCGGATGAGTATCTAGAAGCAGCTTTCCTGGTGATAGCTGCTTCTGGGTAGCTAAGAGGTCAGCATAACACAACAACACAACATGCATTAAACTACACGAACATTGCACTATTACACTCTGGCCTGTTTTGCTGTCTGTTCAACGTACAAAGAAACGAGGTGGATTTGAACGGACGTTCTAGGAGCCACCCTACCTAAACACACACACGTCCACATGTAGACACTACTAACTTCAATCCAAAATTCCAGGAGCATTACTTGTTGGACAGCAACAGAGAGTACAAGGCCTTCTCGCAATACTGCCAGGAGCTCTTCACAAGAAGATTCCTACCGCTGGAATGAATATACACCTGATCAACTCGTCTTGCCCAAATTCAAGCTGGACTGTCAACCACTACCATCGCTAATGGGATGGGACCTCTGTCCCATGGATGACAACACTGCTTTGGATCTTCTTGATTTGGACTCTTCACAAACTATGATATTATGCAATGACCAGATGGACAGAAGCCCTGAAGCTGCTACCATTAAGCTTTCCTTGCCACGCTCCCTTACGTGATTCTTTTCCTCCACCACCCAGACTTGGGGAGGGGTTACCCTGGTCGCCTGCCACCTCGCCACCCCTCTTTTCCTCTTGTGGAGCATGTGCCTGCTCCACTGTTTCTGGGGGTCATCTTCCCTATGGACCCCTTATCTCTGTCTTTTCCCCCAATCTTCAGTCTCCCTCCCCCTTCTCTAACTTATAACTAGCGTCCAAACCATCTCTAAATTGCCTGAGCCCTACACCCAAAAACTTAAAAACATCAATTGCATAATTCTTTTGGCTGACCACTATTTGTAGCGGGGTTTTTTTTTTAATTTTTTTTTATAGTAAATTAGGTGGCAGGACCTGCCAGAGTAAATAACTACAACACTAGTGTACCGGGTCTGCCTCCACGGGGCAGAGTGTGGACAACGTTGGAACCCTTTAGGGGCCCAGCGGCTAAATGACCAGAAGAACAACGGTACACGACACTACACATATATAAAATCCATACACTTTAAACCTCTGGCTTTGACAGTGTTCTGTTTCACATCCACAATGTATACGACGCGGAGATGGGGGAAACCCCTAGTGCCGTTTGACACTAAACACACTCTACACTCTGTAGACGCTACTTAGTTATACAGACTGTGGAAAAAGTATAGGGCACTATGAGAAATAAATGCTTCTAAAAAGTGAGCGAAAGGGATAAAATGATAGCATTTTTACACTACCATTCGACGATCTAGGGAGACTGATAGTTTAAAGGACAAATCGTGATCAAGACGAGAGCGCGTAACAGCAGAAGCACAAGAATAAGACCGTAACACTGATTTCTACACGCATTCGACGACTTCCCGCATCTGAAATCTGAGCTGAATTCAGTAGGAGCACAGAAACTTCCATGTCCACATCTACCGTAAAACTTCGTCTTGAACAAACACAATTTCATTGACGTATAGCTGCCCGAAAGCCCTTATTAAAACCAAAAAAATGGTTCCCTTTGGCACAAAGAGCTAACATTGGAAAATTGAAGAGTGGAAAAACGTACTGTAGACGGATGAATACAAGTTTGAAATTTTTGAATCGGATCATCTCATGGGATCATCTAGATTGCCAAGACCGTGAAGTCTACCCATCTTCGCAAAGTTTATGAGAAACCTTGCAGACGCTTGGAACAATGTTAATCAAATCAGTGGTACATTATCAATTGCCAGATGTTACATCAGAGTAAGGCAGTGATAAAATCTCGTGGAGGATATTTTAATTAAAAAGATGTCAATGATTAATAAACAATATTGATTCTCAAATGTTACTTGTAGTTTTTTTGGTTTTTTTGTATTATTATTTGAAAATTGCAAAAGAGTTACGTCAATATTTCTTCACTCAACTCTCCAGCACCAATTTTTAAAAAGATTTAAAATGCATAAAAAATTTCTTTAAAATTATTAAGTGTGTTCAATCCTCTTAGTACATCAACAATCCGACGCCCGGGATCATATTCGAATCCGACCCCAGATCTATCAAAGTACCAGTCCATCCCCAGATCCATCAAAGTACCAGTCCATCCCCAGATCCATCAAACCCTGCAAGAAACCTCGAGTGACTAAAGACATTGTCAGATATTTAAAAATAGACTCTTATAAAATACATCACATAATAAACTGCTACAGAAAAAACGCGAAGATGAAAATAAATTACGACTAAATAATTTCCAAAAGGACTTTCTAGGAATTTTTATTTTTATGACAATCCCAAACACAAGAGGTATTAGAACCTATAGTACTGAGTACCGTGCGTGGGTTGAAGGTTGAGAAGCTCAAAGAAGATATTTGTTGTCATTAGACATGAATTCCTGCAGATTGTAATTTTCAAGAAAATATGGATCATGGAAGGTCATTCCAGAAAACGGAAGTCGAATGAAGAAATGAGGAAGAAGAAAATTTGGTATTGTGAATTTGAAGTCGGACAGTAAAACAATGATGACTGGTAGCGGCACGTGTTTGCACTGCTTTGAAAGAGAGAGAGCAAGAATTATAGAAGCCAATTCAGAAGAACAGTGCCCATGTAAATATCTATAGTAAAGGCATATGCAAAAACAGAAGGTCTATGAGACAGAGAGTGGAATGACTCTGTTAGAGATTAGTCATTAATTAACCTAACTCCATCTTTTGAATGGAATCTAGAAGCCTGAGAAAGGTTTTGGGGGTACGCCCCAGTTGTGGCAACAATATTCCATGCTAGGGCGGTTTCGAGATTTGTATAGAGTGAAAAGTGGTTTTGAAGAAAACTAACTCCAAGACCGAATGAGAAAACCCCGTTTTTTAGATGCAGAGGAAGCAATATTTGTAAAGTGCTTAAACAAAGAGAGATTATAAGTAAGGGTAATCCCCAATAGAGATATATGAGCTTGGCTAGAAATCGGAGTGCCGTCGAAAGTACGCATAGGATCACATGAATCTTTTTTTTAGATATAAGACAGGACTGAGTTTTAGAAGGATTGAAATCAACAAATGTAATCTTTGCCCCACTTAAAAATTACACGAGATCTGCATTTAAGGAATTGGTAGGGGATATTTGAGGAGTTCAAGCTGTTTGAGCAAGGCAAGGTTTCTCAAACTGGAAGGCGGACTCTGTGAAGATTAAATTAGAGTTAACAGAGAGTAGATGGCATTGTTTGTTGTACGTATGATAAGTTACTTAAAAATCAATAAGTAGCCAAATTATTGGCGCAGCGACCCAATAGTGAGTAACATGATTATTCTACAGAAAAACTTCAAGTTGTTGAGGCATGGGCTGAATGAGGCGGTAAAAGCATTCCAGAGGGATTCTCATGCATGCAAACTGGATAATATTCCGTAGTTGCTTCAGATTGATCGCATTCGGTCCCTTTCAATCAACGCGATTTTCGGTCTGTTCGGGTATGCTCAGTTTATTCCTCTGGTTACATGGATAAATTGAGCATGAAAAAAAATATATTATATTAAGTCACCCGAATAATTAAATGCATATGCCGTGCTGTGTGTCTTATGCATGTGTTCTATTGTGGATTTGTCTGTTTTTCTGGACAAAAAACCCAAGATTCTGGGGGAAAAAATTGCTATCTACGCCTGAGACCGACTAACTCAGCCACTGAGTGAAAAAAGTCCATTAATGTTCTTCTCGTCATCGATGGGATTCGAACCCGGGCTTTTTGCACCGGGTATGGGGAAGGACTGTGACGATACCACTGCGTAACCCGCGCAGATAAATTGAGCATGAAAGGGTGCATTTGGTTGACCGATTTGTACAAAGAGACTGTGCCATTCAAATTTTGAATGAATGATATCAGAGTATCTAACATGTTCCGCTGAGGCACTCTCCCACATTACACTTGCACAGGTTATTATGATGCAATGACCAAGGAACTGGATGCAAAAGATAAATTTTATATAATATACTTGCATTCAGGAAGTCTTTTGATACTGTTGTACATAAAATACTGCTCGACAAACTGGAGCAATGTGGCATTAAGGACAAGTTTCTGTTGTGAATAAAGAGATGGTTAAATGGAAGAAGGGAGAGATAGTGGTTATCAATGGGCAATACTCTTCGTGGATTAATGTTATGATTAGAGTTCCCAAAGATACTGCGCCCATTGTTCTTTTTGATATTTATCAATGAAATTCTTGAAGGTATATCAGTAATTATTTCTAAGTGCTTAATGTCTAAGTGTGCAGATGATACAAAGATGGCAGGGTGGTTAAGGACAGTCATCGGAGCAAGCTGTTAAAAAATCTAGAAAAATTGGGTCGACAGGCTGAGAAATAGCAGCTGAAGTTTAATATTTACAAATACAATATATTGCATATGTGTAGCACTAGCCCCAGAGTAACTTACCAACTGTGTCGTTATACACTCAGGGTAATGGAATATGAAAAAGATCTGGGGGTAATTGTACATTCAGACAGGAAATTCTCAAAGCAGTGCAGACATGCTGCCAGGAGAGCCACGGAGTTTAATCAATGATATACAGAAACTTTGTTAACAGTAATAAGGAGGTGATTATCCCTTTTGTGGAAGGCTATGGTCAGACCAACCTCATCTTTAATACTGTATACATGTCTGGGCGCCTTACTTTAGGAAGGAAGTAGAACTGCTTGGATGAGTGCAGAGAAACGCAACCAGACTGGTGAAGCGAAGAAACGGATGTTCTTACGTAGAAAGGGTTCAATTTTTCAAATTGCAGCGTCTAGCGACTAGGCACCTGTGGGGGAGATCTGATTGAAGTCTTTAAAGCCTTGAATGGATCGAGCAAGCTGAATGTTAATGACATTCGCTCACTTGCTGAGACTACGCACATGAAGGACATAAATTCAAGTTGAGGAAGGTTGAAGGATAGATGTGCTGAAGCTTGCCTTTAGGCAGGGGTGGTTGATTGTTGGAACAAGCTTCAATCTGTTGTTATGGAAGTGGATATGTTGAATAAATTCAAGGGAGAACTAGACAAACTCTTGGAGGGTATGGATGGGTGAACTGTTTTTTTTTTTTTTTTTTTTTTGCTGTTGTTATATAAGCTTGCATTCTTGCATAATTTGCCATTCACCCCAGGGGCTCACATTTGGTAAGTATGGGCTTGGCACACCCAGGGTCTTGAGCTGGATATCATCATTCTTCTCTTTCTTGGTGATTCCTTTCTACTTTTCTCTCTCTCTCTCTCTCTCTCTCTCTCTCTCTCTCTCTCTCTTTCAGGGTTTTCATTCTCTCTCTCGAACTCGCTCGGGAATTTTTTTTTTTTTTTGGCTGGTGCAGCATAAGCCTCAGGCTTCCTTGCACCATATGGCTAAAAATAATAACAATAATAATAATTATTACTATTACTACTGCTATAATGTGTGGCTCTATAAGGTGGTATATCGATTTATATTGGGCACTCGGTATTTGCATGCTGGGATGCCTAGTTTATCAAATATTCGCCTTCGGCGACACTGTTCGCAAGAAAATATTTGTGAAAAACATTTTGCTCTGTTAATTTTGTCGAGCAGTGTAACTTCACTAGCGATTCTTCTGAATTTAAATCAAGATTTAGCTATAAATCCAATTTGAACTTTTTTCGCTAGCAAAAGTGAATTTCTTTAAAAATTAATTCTGAATTGTTAAAAGTGGTGCCATCCCATGAACGCTTTAAAATAGTATTAAAAGTTTGTTACACTTTGAATATTTTTGAATACACTTCAAATACTGAATACGCTTTGAATGAAATCCCTATTTCGGCATGTCGAGATTCATCCTATGGAATTTTCTATCGATATTTTACTTCTAGTACAGTGAGATGAAATTGAAATCAATAAAAATATTCACAGAAGGGTTGAAACAACTGAGAGGGCGCTGCCATAAGCTTGATTTAACTTTAGTGGCATCTGTGTCAGGTAACAAAAAGTTATTTTTTTAAAATGAATCTTTCTTCTTAATTTGTTTTATCATTAAACCTGGTTTAATTTAGGGTGAAGATGAGTGTCTGTTTACATGATGAGTGTGTGGTAAGTGTCTGTTTGCATATTTGAGGAATTCAGCTAAGCTTTTAAACAACCCCAGGGGTTCACGTCTGGAGTATGGGCTTGGCACACCCAGGGTCTTAATAAGCTGGATATCATCATTTCTTCTTTTTCTTGGTGATTCCCTTCTACTTCTGATTCTTGTTCTCTCTCTGTTAAAGTAACTCAAAAAAAATTTTTTTTTTTTTTTTTTTTTTTTGGCTTTTGAAGCAAAAGCCTTAGGCTTCCTTTTACCGTATGGTTAGTAATAATAACAATCGCGTAGTCTGTAATTTTTGTCAGCAGGTACATCCACAAAAAAAAAGGCGCTAATTGCTTTCTAAAAAGGCGCCCCTATAATGGTACTTCTACTTTGCATATGTCAAGGTTAAACTTCAGTTGCCATTTCTTAGCCCATTTGGGCAGATGGGCTAAGAAGTGGCAACTGAAGTTTAACCTTGACAAATGCAAAGTACTGCATATGGGTAGAAGTAACCCCAGAGAAACGTACCAACTGTGTGGTACTACACTTAAGGTGGTGGAAAATGAAAAAGACCTGGGAGTAATTGTGCAGTCAGATATGAAGTTCTCTGAGCAATGCAGACAGGCTGCCAGGGCAGGTCATGGGGTTTTGTCAATGATATATAGGAATTTTGCTAGCAGGGAAAAGGAGGTGATTATCCCTCTGTATAAGGCAATTGTCAGGCTACGCCTTGAGTACTGCGTACAGGTCTGGAGGCCTCATTTTAGGAAGGATGTAGATTTACTTGAGCGTGTACAGAGAAGGGCAACAAGATTGGTGAGGGGAATGAAGGGATCCTCTTACCAAGAGAGGCTTAAGTTCTGCAAATTGCAGTGGCTGGAGACTAGGCACCTGCGCGGTGATCTGATTGAGGTATATAAGGCCTTGAATGGGTTGAGCACGCTGAATTGTGATGGGATCCTTCAACTTGTTCAGATTACGAACCTAAGGGGGGGTAATAAATTCAAATTAAGAAAAGACAGATGTAGAATAGATGTGCGGAAATTTGCCTTTAGCCAGCGGGTGGTTAATTGCTGGAACAAACTTCCATCTGTCGTTGTGGAAGTTGATAGGTTGAATAAATTTAAGGAGGAACTGGACAGGCATTTGGAGGGAATGGTGTGATTTTTTTTTTTTTTGGCTGATGCTGCATTTGCTTTCTTGCATCACATGCCACTACTACTACTACAACACGGTTTTGCTCTAACACGATTGATACATTGCAGGCACAGTTGGACAATTTCGGTAAACCTTGCATAATGGTATTTTTGTGCAGGTAAATTATGTTGGATGTTTTTAACATTTCCACTCTCTTTGAAATCCCGCTGTTGATTCGCTAGTCAAAAAAAAATTATTGAGAAATCCCAGTATTTTATTTTGTTGGGAAATCCCAGTGTTATGTTCGGTGCTATTGAACTTGTGGAAAATCTAGATTTCAAAGTTTTATTACTATTGAATAGCACACCAGGCCATCCAAAAGATTTAAGTCATCTAAACGTTGAAGTTGTATTCCTACCACCACAGTTGTACTAGGTTAATGCAACTTCTTTAATTCAGCCATTAGATCAAGGCATTATATCATATCCACCTTTAAAACTCATTACATCAGAAAATTGTTACAAAGGATTTTGGAAAAAATTTATTCCGAATCTAATGAAGTAGGCATGGAAACATTTCTCAATTGTGGACAGTATCAGAATCATAGCTTTATCACTGAAAGAAGTAAAACCATCAACATTAAATGCATGTGGAAAAATGTATGGCCAGAGTCAGTTCATTCAGAAAATATGGTTGAACCGGCAGAAAATGGGATCGGTGTGCTAGTTGAACTTGCTAAGTCGGTATGAGGGGAAGGTTTTGATGATATGACTACTGAAGTCCTTGTGGGTAGCACAGCTGATAAAATCGCCTTCCTCCCTACACCAGGTGGAAAAGACCTGAGTTTGAATCCTGTCGATGACGGGAGTAATTTTGATGGGTCTTTTTCACAATGTGGCTGAGTTATTCGGGCTCAGGCGAGGATAGCATGGTTTTATTCCCAGAAACTCGGGTTTATCATCCAGCAAAACAAAAAATCGACCTCAGGACACATACAATTTATAGTCAATATACACAGAGTAACATGGCCTTAGTTGCCGATTTATTTCCTAAAAAAATTTAAAAAAAGACATGATTACTGAAGATGTTCAAGAATTACTGTTAAAAAAAGAGGCTGGCAAAGTGGATTTGGTGGAAATAGCATCAGAGGTAAAACCACATAAATTCAGAGGATGATAGCACAGATGAAAATTCTAAACTTCCAAATTTTACACTAAAAACCATACAGGATGGCATAAAGTTAGCCGAGCAATTAGAATCTTATTTTTTGAATGCAGATTCTTGAATGAAAGAAGCCCAAAGTTCAAACGGGAGCATAATAAGACATTTACGCTTACTTTCCCATTCCATTTGCATGTAGAGGCTCTTATAATAATCTTCACAATCACCTGGCCTGTAGATTACTCCTGCTCTCATTATATCTGTGCTGTGCTTTCAACTATCTCACACCATACAGCTTCTATATTAGCATGCAAAATGTCTGAATCCTGGAAGGCTTTCATCGTGCTCAGGCTGCGTTTGATAAGAAGCATGACCCCACCACCCCTTCCATCTAGGCGCCTCCGTAGCCAGGTGGGAAGGAGCAGCAGTGCGCAGCACATGCTTCTTGATTAGACCGGGGTTCGAGCCCGTCACCACCAAATACGGAGGATGCGGAAAGGTCAGGGAATGACCACCGCATATCCCGGAGCAATATGGCCTTAGTTGCTAATGCTCCTAAAAACCAAATAACAACAACAACAACTCTTCCATCTTCCCTATCCTTCCTAAATACATTATACATATCATACTGAAACTTGTCATCCCCTATCTCCGGGTGGCACCACGTTTCCGTAAGCCCTATTGTTTCAGCATTACTTGTCCTAACGAGCAGTTCGAATTCACTCAGTTTGTTGACGACACTTCTGACATTACTGTTCAAACAATTAAAACTTAGTGTTCTTGTATGGTTAACTGCCCTAACACACCCCTTAAAGCTATTTAAGCTAACTTTTCTGGTATTAGCTGCCCGCTAATTTGAAATGTTTCTGCCCTCGGAACGTCTTGCTAATATGTTCTGTTGGGGTAACAAACAAGAACTCTTGAGGTATGTGCAAGCATTAATTTGACCAATATTATCAGATAAACGCATATCTATATTACCCTTGTCCCCACAAACTAGCAGTTTCCCTGAACCTTTAATGTATCCTCAATAATACTGGCAAAAACTCTTGAACTACCTTTGTTTAAATGTATCCCGTCTCTACAAAACAGATTCCTTCTACCTACAAGTGCAGACCGAGCTGATAGAAATTTCCCCCAAAAGCCTTGCATAGTCCTTCAAACCCTGAGTTAATCCACAAGGCTTTCAGCATATAATCCCTCCTATCATGCCTCGGCAGAATTGCAGACAATAGACATTGCGACCTAAATCACTGCATTTCTTCCTAGTCCTATATTTGTCTAACAAATCGTCAGGTCGTATATACTTCATATCATTAGTCCCCACATGAGTAATAATATTCTCTTTATCCCCCTTAAAATCTGATTAGACAAAAAATTATACAGTACCGTAGCAAAAGACTCTTTGAACTGGTGTAACAATTGGGACTGACCTTAATCCCATGAAGAACAAAGGAGTGTATGTAAATAACTTAGAAAAACTGTTTAAGTTGAGTGGACCTGTTAGGTTATGTAATATTGTTCACATGACTCCATTGTGTTCAGCCAAGTACAGACTGACATGTAGTGAAACAGTGCTTTTCATCACACTGACATGTTTTCCACTAATCCAAGAGCATTTCAAAGTTCACTATTTGCTTATGTTGGAGCTATCACAGGAAAGAAGAGAAATTCTGGTAGACTTTGTTGCCACAAACATTAAATTAGCTGACTCCAGTGTATTTGCATTCCAAGGAGGGGTAACAGTAACATCCTACATTATCACAAAAGGCCAGAACATTATTCTGATATGTTCACTATGGCAGTAAAATTTATGCTTCAACGGGAAGAGAAAAAATCCACATTTTACAATTCTATGAAATAGGGCATGGGTACCAACATAGTTGAATCAGTTGTATTCTATGCGTGTGGACAGGAAGAATACTATACACCAGTCCATGGTGGTTTTTTTATTTCCTAATGCATTTAGCAGACATTAATTTGCAAGTGGCATTTCTTAGTATCAATACACACGCAGGTAGTAATATGCAAAGGCTATTCATAAGAAAAATAATACTGTTGTGATAAAAGGACACACAAAACAACATAGTGGCATTACATTCTATATTGGATCAAGGCCCTTCTATCTCTGTACTCCTCCATGACCCTTTCTGTCCATCCATCCATATCCTTTTAGGTTATCCCCACCCATACTTAGTCTCCACATGGAAATCCAGGAGCCTATGTGTTGGTTCATTGGAGCATATGTATTGGTTCCTACTTCCTCCTTCTCTATAGAAATGTGAACCACCTGATTTCTCCCCTCTTTTATTTTATCCACTCCCCAATGAATAAATCAGCTTTTGTACTAGTTATAAAAAGAAAAAACTGGCAGTAGAGAATTAATTTGAATGGTTTTATTCTTCATTATCAAGTTAAAAAAAACTTAGACTAACTTAAGCTGCCAAGTGGAAAGTTTATTTTAAATGCCTGAAGCTTTTTTACTTAAACACTATACAATAATGGCATTAATTTTATTGCAGCCCTCAGAAGTATAAAATGGTGTCAAAGCCTCCTCGTTTAAGAATTATATTCTTAAACATAACATAACAGACTACATAACTCATAAGTTTACAAGTGGTTATCAGTTGGCATCATAAAGAAATGGTTAAAAGAACTGATAGAAGTGCAACAACTCTTTCAGGTTTGAAGGATGCAATCTGTTGCAAATAGTGAACATTCCATTGGAAATTTTGAAGACAGCTGTGAAAAACAGTCTCCTATTTTTATTGCTTATTTGAAAATGGTCACCACGTGGTGTGATTGTTAGTTAGTAAGATTTGTTAGAAATTTATGTTTCTTTTGTTTTTCTAAATTAATTACTTTGCTTGCCTGTGGTGGTCAAATTTTAAACAAATTTTTTTTACTATTTAAAGAAATGCCCACATTTAGCATTAGAAGAGGCATATGATGCAAGAAAGCAAGCTTTTTTTTTTTTTTTTATGAAAACCCCAAACACAAAAGCTTACATAGCATAAGCCAAAAAAAAAAAAAAAAAAAACACCTTCTCATTTCACCCATCCACTCGCTCCAGATGTTTGTCTAGTTCTGTCTTGAATTTATTTAGGCTGTTAACTTCTACAATGGCAGATGAAAGTTTTTTCCAGCAATCAACCACCCGCTGGCAAAAGGCAAATTTCCGTACATCTATTCTACAACTGTTTTTCCTCAATTTGAATTTATGTCCCCATAAGTGATTAATCTAGGCAAGAGGAAAAATCCCATCAGCATTGAGCATGCTCAAACCATTCATGGCCTTGTACACCTCGATCAGATCACCTCTCAAGTGCTTAGTCTCCAGACACTGTAATTTTCAAAACTTAAGCTTTTATTCGTAAGAGCAACCCTTTGTTCCATTCACTAATCTTGTTGCCCTTCTCTGTACTCATTCTAGCAGCTCTACATCCTTCCTAAAATCCTAAAATGAGGCCTCCAGGCCTGTATATAGTACTCAAAGTGTGGCCTGACCATTGCCTTATACAAGGGGGATAATCACCTCCTTATCCCTCCTATAAAAATTCCAGTATATATCATTGACAAGACATTAGGAGCTACGCTTACAGACCTTCTGCACTGCTCAGAAAACTTCCTATCTCATTGCACAATTACCCCTCAGGTTCTTTTCATTCTCTACCACCCTGAGTTAAACCCTTCAATGTATTTAGACTCAAGCGTTTAGGGCATAAGCCTCAAGCTATGAAGGAGTCTAGACTATGTATAAATATAGTGCAAATGCATCAGGAATACATAGCTGTATCTGAATAAATCAGATTATTAATAAAACGGCATCGTTTTAAGTTATATCTCATATTGTGAATACCTTCACAACGAGTTGCCATGATATTGCACTACTTCGAATAAGTAACGCTTCACCTAAGGAGAAGACTAATGTTACTTATTCTCAGATGGATACCACCACCCAGACGGCACCGTTTCAGGGCTATTTGGCCCTTCTTCGGTGGGTGGGTAGGTACCCGAGTGATGCAATGATGGCAAAACAGTTATGAAGTATAACTCCACAATATGAGAGATGCCTGATGGTGTATCATGTATTTAGACTCAAGCGTTTAGGGCATAAGCCTCAAGCTATGAAGGAGTCTAGACTATGTATAAATATAGTGCAAATGCATCAGGAATACATAGCTGTATCTGAATAAATCAGATTATTAATAAAACGGCATCGTTTTAAGTTATATCTCATATTGTGAATACCTTCACAACGGGTTGCCATGATATTGCACTACTTCGAATAAGTAACGCTTCACCTAAGGAGAAGACTAATGTTACTTAGCCTCCACCGAAGAAGGGCCAAATAGCCCTGAAACGGTGCCGTCTGGGTGGTGGTATCCATCTGAGAATAAGTAACATTAGTCTTCTCCTTAGGTGAAGCGTTACTTATTCGAAGTAGTGCAATATCATGGCAACTCGTTGTGAAGGTATTCACAATATGAGATATAACTTAAAACGATGCCGTTTTATTAATAATCTGATTTATTCAGATACAGCTATGTATTCCTGATGCATTTGCACTATATTTATACATAGTCTAGACTCCTTCATAGCTTGAGGCTTATGCCCTAAACGCTTGAGTCTAAATACATGATACACCATCAGGCATCTCTCATATTGTGGAGTTATACTTCATAACTGTTTTGCCATCATTGCATCACTCGGGTACCTACCCACCCACCGAAGAAGGGCCAAATAGCCCTGAAACGGTGCCGTCTGGGTGGTGGTATCCATCTGAGAATAAGTAACATTAGTCTTCTCCTTAGGTGAAGCGTTACTTATTCGAAGTAGTGCAATATCATGGCAACTCGTTGTGAAGGTATTCACAATATGAGATATAACTTAAAACGATGCCGTTTTATTAATAATCTGATTTATTCAGATACAGCTATGTATTCCTGATGCATTTGCACTATATTTATACATAGTCTAGACCCTTCAATGTTAAATTTCAGTTTCCTTGTCTACCACCTCTAACCCCCTCTGCTCAACTTTTCTGGATCCTATTGCAGTAACTTACTGTTAGTATCATTAACAAACCTGCCAACCTTCGTATTGTCATCAAATTTAGACATTAAGCCTGATATACCTTCATCGATATCATTAATAAATACAGAGAACAACAATGGACCCAACACTGAACCATGAGGGACTTCACTAATAACATTAGTCCACAAAGAGCAGTGTCCATTGATTACCACTCTGACTTTTTCCACTCAACCATCCCTTTATCCATACCAGTAATGTGCTACACTGCTCCAATTTTTACAGCAGTCTTCCGTGTGCAACAGTATCAAAAGCCTTCCTAAGATCCAAGTATATGATATCAAAATTATTCTTTGCATCCAGTTCCTTTGTGACCACATCATAGTATCCAATGAAATTGGTCAGACAAGACTTCCCCTTAACAAACCCATGCTGTCTCCGAGCTATAACTGAAGTCTTGTCTAGACGATCCTGCAATACTTCTTTAACCAGTGTCTCCATTAATTTCCCCAGAACAGAAGTTAAACTGACAGGTCTGTAATTACTTGTGTCGCCCTTTGATCCTCCTTTGTGAATTGGGGTCACATTTGCACATCTCCAGGCCCCCTGAGTCCAAGGAAGCTCTCATAATTATGGCTAAGGGTTTGCTTACTTCCTTTGCTGCCTCCTTTAATATAACTGGATAGATCCCATCCAGCCCAGATGCCTTATGTTTATCTTTAACAATTTCTCCTCCACTTTGCTCTCAGTTATTACAAAATCATCTAGCTCACTACCAGAGTTCAATTCACCTCTGGCATTCTCCTCCCTGAATAACTCATGTGAATGTAGATGCAAAATACTTATTTAGCTTGTTAGCTACTTGAGCAGAATCATCAACAGTTGAACCATGAATAATCAATTGGACCAATCTGATTCATCCCCTTCCTTCTAGAGTTTACATAAGTAAAGAACTCTTTGCTGTTTTTCTTAGTCAAATATTTTTTATAATCTGCCTTTGCTCACCTAATCTCCTTTGTGACTTGATTACAGACTGGCTTATATCTATCATAGGATTCTGTATCACCTGTTAATTTATATGTATCCCATGCATTTTTCTTCTCTACCAAATGTCTCATTAGTTCATCTGACATCCATTTATGCCTAAACCTTGAACAATATTTCTTAGTTGGTATGTAAAGCCTAGTAGCTTCCAAGATTAATTCTTTCAATGCTCCCCATTTAGAATTTGCTGTTAGTAACATCATCAGTTAGCCCGACTGTATAGACTTTAAAAACTGTCTCAGACTTCCATAGTCACCTTTATGAATGCAAAAACCCATCCCTTTAACCCTGATGGTACTTACCTCTCTCTTTTTACTCTTTGAGTAACCACATCATCACACTGTGATCACTGCCACCTAGTGGTTCCTTTATCTGCAGATTGTTAATGCATGAAGAATCACTACTGATAGTCAGATCAAGAGTATTACTCCCTCTGGTTGCCTTCCGAACATGCTGCTGTAGAAAACAATCATCCAATAAATCCACAAAAGGCTTGCTAGTGTGCGAATGACCAATCCACAAATTGCAGTCAATATCTGACAAATTAAAATCCCTCATTAGAAGACAATCCGATTTACTGTCCCACTGTATTTTGCTGTACAGGTGTTCATTATACTCATCAGTCATTAGGCCTATTATTATTATTAGCCATATGGTGCAAGGAAGCCTGAGACTTATGCTGCACCAGCCAAAAAAAAAAAAATTGATTTACCCTGAGTGACAGAGAGAGAGTCAGAAGTAGAATATAACACACTCCTCTCAATACTGCTTTTGCAGTGCTTATGTCACACCAAACTGAATCAACACTGCACTGTCCACCCATGTCAGCTGGCTGAACTTCCTTAAATTTTGTGTTTCTTAACTAATGGCATAACCCTTCCTTCCTTCCTTCCTATCCTATTCTTTCTGTACACATTGTACTCAAAAAATTCCAATTCTGCATTCCTTATATCTGTGTGACACCACATCTCTGATATCCCAATTTGCTGATTATCATGCAAAAAAAAAAAAACACTTTGAAATAAACCTATAATTTCAGTTATTAATTTTTTAAAATTAGGAAAGAACTTTGTGTACTGACAGTTATTTTAGAATACTTGTTGATCATATATGCCAGTTTTTTATTTCGAGTCAAATAGGTACTTTTGTTGTATGAACTATATACATTTGTTGTTATTGAATAACTTATATTTTCTTTATTTTTTTTCAGACCCAGTACAGTGACTCAACAGTCCATTCAGTTAAGTGAAGAAAATTGGAAACAGATGTCTAGAGTAGATGTAGTAGCAGAATTTATTTTGAAAACAACCATATCAAAGCAAATTGCTTATAATTTGATCAGAAATTTGCATTCTGAAAATGTCTGCTAATGAAACTAAACTCAAAGCTGTTTTACAAGAAGAAAATCTTCTTCCATACAAAACAACAGAAGCACAGAAACTTTTCCTTTGTGAAATATGTGGGAAATCGTTTTCACGATGTAGTGCTTTAAAATCGCATCTTTCAATTCACAATCATAAGAAATCCTTTTGTTGTGAAACATGCAGCAAGTCATTTTCCCATTTAAGTCGTCTGAAAGATCATATATTAATTCACACTCGTGAAAAACCTTTCGCCTGTACCATATGTGAGAAGACATTTTCAAGATCAGATGGTCTAAAGAGGCATCAGTTAGTTCATACTCAGGAGAAATTTTTCTCTTGTGAAATATGTGACAAGACATTTTCACGATCAGATCATCTAAAGGAACATTTATTATTTCATACAAATGAAAAATTCTTCTGTTGTGAAATATGTGGCGAAACATTTTCAAGGTCAAGTGAACTAAAATTGCACTCATTTGTTCACACGGAAGAAAAGTCACCATTCACTTGCGAGGTTTGTGGCAAGGCTTGCTCAAAGTCAAGTAATTTGAAGTCACATTTGTTGATTCATAGTCAGGAGAAACCCTTCATTTGTGAAATATGTGGCAAAGCATTCCCAACACCTCGTAATCGGACAAGGCATTTATTAGTTCACACTCAAGAAAAGACATTCGTTTGTGATTTTTGTGGCAAGGCATTCTCAAAATCATATCATCTAAGCTCACATTTATTAGTTCACACTAAGGAGAAGCCCTTTTCTTGTGAAATATGTTCCAAATCATTTTCCTGCTCTGGAAATCTGAAAAAACATTTAATAGTTCACACTCGAGAGAAACCCTTCAGTTGTGAAATATGTGGAAGTGCATTTTCACAATCATCTGCAATGAAAAAACATATAAGAGTTCATACTTAAATCTTTCTCTTGAGAAATGTGTCTAAGCATTTTCATTATCACAATTCAAAACCAATAAAAAGCTGCACCTGTGAAATCTGAAAGCTGACTCCATGATATCCAGTAATTATCATAATATATCTTCTTTTTTTTTTTTTCTTTATTCATGCAGTGACCTTTTTTTATAAATAGTACTCACTAATGGACATGGCAGAATCAAACTTCTGATATGATGTTCATTTGAAATTGTCTGAAATTTGATGAACAAAACTGCTCTGATTACTGAAATCCTTTTCAGTAATCAAAATATCTGGCATCAAATTCAGATGAATTGATATGATACTAAAAGTAAAAGGGTTCAATATGTTATGTACCTTGACTAATACATGTGCTTGATATATAAAAACAAAATAATTTTGTGATTGTTTCACAGATGTCTGTGTCTTATTTGTGCAGGTTCAACTCACTATAGTGATGCATAGAAGAGATTTAAAGTAGCAAATTCAAAAGAAAACAAGAGTGTAGCAAATTTGGAGCATCATACCATCGTCAAATATTTGAGAGAAGGGAAGAGACCAACAGTTATTCATGGACATATGGAAGCTGTGTATGATACTCCTGAATACCAGATAAAATTTTGGTCTAAGCAGTTTAATCAGGGTCAAGAACTTGTGGAACATGTACATGCTCCATGAGTATCAAAATGCCAGTACTAATTGGATACCAGGAGTGCTTTCACCCCTTCAGAAACAATGCAGGGCTCAAATTTTTGAACTAAATTTACATGTGCATGATGTAGATTCACATGGGTTTCAAGAATTGTAACTACATGCCAAAAATTGAAGAGGGGACATAAACAAAATAAAGAAATCTGATACAAGTTGTCATGCATCTTCATTATGATGCTCCTATACCGAGGTTTCATGAAGCAATTACTACTGTAAGAGATTTCTAATTACAGTAGTTAAACTACCCACCATACAGTTTAGACTTGGCCCCAGTGATCATTTCCTCTTCAGAAATCTGAAGAAACACCTGTGTGAGTATAATTTTTCAAACCATGACAATCTCAGGCAAGCTGTAAAGTTGTTTATCAGAGACCAGAACAAAAGACTTCTTTTTATAGGGTATTTCTTCTTTGCCCAAAATGGAGAATTTGTTATAAAAAATATTATATATTTAATGTTATATATATTTGTTATAAGAAAATGGAGGATTTGTTATAAAAAATATTAGGCTATATTGTTTCTTTCTACAAAGAGATAATCATTGGTATAGCCCTCCTACTATCTGGAATTTTTAACCTAACCTTAAAAATGTTTTATATTTGTTACACTAGCCTATGGTCACTGTTATTTATGGGCAGAAGTGAGGAAATGGAACATAAGGATCAGGAAGCATATAAATAATTTTTAATGGTTTTTTTGCACAAGTTAAGATTACAAGAACAGATGGTGATATACAGTTCTGTCTCTTCTAAATTTAAGTTCTAAATTCTTCATTAGCATTAGTAAATTCTTAATCATTTAATTCTTAATTAGCATTAGTAAAGGCACATGATGCAAGAAAGCAAGCTTATATACCATCAGCCAAAAAAAAAAAAAAAAAAAAAACTTCTCATTTCACCCATTCACTTGTTCCGGATGTTTGTCTGCTGCTTGAATCTATTTAAGCTATCAACTTCTACAACAACAGATGGAAGTTTGTTCCAGCAATCAACCACCCACTGGCTAAAGGCAAGCTTTCGCACATCTATCCTACAACTGTCTTTCCTCAATTTGAATTTGTGTCCTCTCAGACGATTATTCTGAGCAAGAGGAAGAATCTCATCAGCATTGAGCATGCCCAAACCATTCAAGGCTTTATACACTTCAATCAGATCACCTCACAAGTGCCTGTTCTCCAGACACTGTAATTTGCAGAACTTGAGCCTTTCTTCGTAAGAGCAACCCTTTGTTCCATTCACTAATCTTGTTGCCCTTCTCTGTACTCGTTCCAGCAGCTCTACATTCTTCTTGAAATGAGGCCTCCAGACCTGTATACAGTACTCAAAATGTGGCCTGACCATTGCCTTATACAAAGGGGATTATCACCTCTTGAAATGCTCCTCAACTTTAATGTTACAATGTGTTTCTCTTTTACATAATTTTTATGTCAGAACTCCCATGAACTGACAACAGTCTTACCCTGACATTGCCAGACATGGGGTACCCAACTGTATTACTTTATTACTTCATTCACAAGATAAAATCTTTGTGATATGTTATGGTTACATATAAAATTCGTGCACTTGGATTGTTAGAATGTAAGTTATCTTGAATACAGTAACTTTTCCATTTTAGAATGAAAATTTTTATAAATAACTATAATTATAATGCTGTTTTTCATGGAGCTGTAGTTAATTCATTTTTACTATAATTTCACAATTAAATGGGGTGGGAAAAAACTGGTCTTGCGAAGCTCTGTACTATATGTTAACTGCATCTGTTCTTCAAATTTCTATATGTCATAATATAAGGAAATATATTTTATATACTTAAGCTAAATTAAACAGATATCATTTCAGTATAATTTGTGAAATCATTAAGATACAACTGGAGTGCTACCATTGGGGTTCGGTTTGCCACAAAATATAGTAAACTCTTGATTACCCTGAAGCCGATTAACCAGGATCTCTGCCCTCTTGTGCAAGTTGAAATAAGTGTAAATCAGATGGAAAAAAGAAAAAAAATACGGTATAACTTCATAAATCCAACATTTTCAGACACAGAATGCAATGAATATTTTTATTAACAGGTCCTGCATATAGTATACTCGTCCTCTATTTCCAATAATCAAAAAGAAAAAATAAAGAATTAAATAGAACCCAGGCCATCGAGGCCCAACCATAGCCTAAGGCCTTTAGTTCATGGAAAACCAACTATTTCCAATAATCATTTCAATAATAAACAAATAAAAACACTAAATCATTTTTAACTTTGAAGTTTAACCGTAGACAGTTCCACATTTTGCTGCCAGTGGTTGAGTCAATGCCTGGTTGATGGTTTGCCAATATGCATTTTTTAGAGGTGACAAAATGAGTCAAAGGAACTGCAAAGCGAGCAGTGCTGATTTGATCAATGACTGTGAAGGATGTCTTTTGAAAGTTTCAATAAAGAAAAGCTTGGTCAACAGTTCCCCAAACTTGAATGAAGAAGTTATTAATCTATTTTCAACAAATAAAAATGAATAATGCATTTTATTTTTAAATAAAATTTCAAGATTACCCAAGTCTGTTAATGGTAAGTGTCCTGTTAATGTTTTGTAGTATTTTTAATTTGCTTATTATTATTACTATCTATGTCTTATAACCAAGGCAATTTAATGTAAATTTAAGAAGCAGCATGCCCATACATCAGAGACACAAGCTGCCACTGCTAATTAGCATTTACGAACAAATTTGAAATTTCAGAAGAAAGCACAGATGCGTGTCGTGTACACACATATCTGTGAATTCCTAAAATGAGGCAACCGGACCTGTATGCAGTACTCAAGGTGTGGCCTGACCATTGCCTTATACAAGGGGATAATCACCTTATCCTAACGTGACAGATTCTTAGCATTCAAATGCGTGACATCTAGGGGGATTTCAACCTACCCAGAAACAATATACTGTAGACATATTTTTTTATATATAAAAAATATTCACATAGTAAATATACTGAGTTCTTTGAACTAAACTTAAAATAATTTTTTTTTTTTTTTTTTTTTTTTCACTTAAAGGCTGAAATTCAGTATACTGTACCCTCATGTTATGCTATGTAATGAATAAAGTTGCGTGAAGGATGAGAACTGAGAAAAATAAATATAATTAGAAGTGTGAAAAACGCTTATTAGAGGGATCATGTTCTTAATCGATTTTCATTTTTGTTTAGTGAAAAAAGGTTATGTTTTTTCTGAGAAGAAATAATAAAAATACTTTTAACAATAAAAACAAGAGAAATTAAGTAATATAATTACATTTTTCTGCTGAGTGAATTTTTCTTAATAATTCTTCCTTATTTGCTATGTCTTCATAAAATTCTTCACAAGAATTAGTAAAATTGCACTTGTAGTATTGCTTTCAGCATTTCTGCAATCCACTGTGTTTTTGTTGATGTCCACAGCTTATTTGCTATTGAAAAAACTTTCTGTTGTACCATTGGTTTCTGGTAAAGATAATGCAAATGATTTGCATTATGTTTGCCATTAAGTATGGGAGCTACATGTCCAATCTGGGACAGTCTGCAGTGCAGGGAAAACAACTGAAATCTGGGACTGCCCTGCATAATCCGGGAAGTCTGCTCACTTTACCTTATCCCTGCTTGCAAAATTCCTACATATCGATGTGATATATAGGAATGAGCTACTCTTCCAGGCTCCCTGCACTGCTTAGAAATTTCATGTCTATCTGCACAATTATCCCCAGGTATTTTTCATTCTCCAGTACCCTGAGGCCGACCGGGCTAGCCGGGTGGATAAAGTGCCTGCCTGGCAACCCAAAGGTTGTGGATTCGAATCCCGCCTCAGGCTTGAATCAAAGTATTGCAAAAACCTTGGGAGGTGCATTATGGCCACAGAAGCCGATGCACCAACAACTACCAAAAAACAAAAGTACCCTGAGTGTAGTACCACACGGTATGTTACTCTGGGGTTACTGCTACCCATATGCAATACTGCGCATTTCTCAATGTTAAACTTCAATTGACACTTCTCAGCCGATCTATTCAACTTTTCTAGATCCTGTTACGGTAGTGTACTGTCATTAGCAACACTAATAACCATATTGTCGGCAAACTTTGACATTAAGCCTGATATACCTTCATCAATATCATCGATAAATACACAACAATGGGCTCAAATGCCCCCTGGGGAACTCCACTAATGACATTAGTCCATGAAGAGCAGCGTCCATTGATTGCCATGCTGTCTTCTCCCACTCAACCACCCTTTTAGCCATTGTAGCAATTTGACCTTAATGTCACACTGCTCCAATTTGTACAGCAGGCTTCCATGTGCAACAATACCAAAAGCTTTACTAAAATTCAAGTATATGGTATCAATTATTTTTTGCATCCAGTTCCTTTGTGACCACATCATAGGATCCAATCAAATTGGTCAGACAAGATGTCTCTTAACAAACCTATGCTGTGTCTGAACTATAATTACAGTCTTGTCTAGATGATCCTGCAATCCTTTAACCATGCCTCCATTATTTTCCCCAGAACAGAAGTTAAACAAGTGTGTAATTACTTGTATCATCTTTCAATTCCCCTTTGTGAATTGGGGATACAATTGCACATGTCCATTCTGTGAGGTTCTCCCCTGAGTGCATGGATGTCCTCATAGTCATCGCTATGGGCCTGCTAGATCCCATCCACCACAGGTACCTTCCTTATGATTTAACTTCAAGAATTTCTCCTCCACTTTTCTCTCAGTTATTACAAAATCATTTAGCTCCCTGTTAGAGTTTAGTAAACTTTCCTCCTTACCTTACAGAATTCCTAATGTCGATGCAAAATGATTCATCCCCTTCCTTCTAGAGCTTACATAAGTGAAGAAGTCTACTGTTTTTCTTTCTGTCCATTGCCAAAGATAGTCTTGTACTCTGCCTTTGCTTATCTAACGTCCTTTGTCACATGATTACAGCCTATCTTATATCTACCCTAGGCATCTGTCTCTCTATAATTTTAATCGATCCTTTGCATTTTTCTTCTCTGACACAAGCCACAGTTCATCTGACATCCATTTGGATGTAGTAAGTTGGGTATTGAAATTTGTGCACATGGCTATGTTGAAGGCCCAAGAGACACACAAAATAATCTCGGAGGAGATTATTTTGTGTGTCGGAGGAGCATTAGAAACTAATACAAAGAATAATATTGATTGAATAATTAAAGAATGCGAAAGGAAATGACAATTGCACATACAAATATATAAAACAATGAAAATTTTGGAGAAAAGAAAATTGAAAAGTAAGAAAAGGCTATTAGAAACTTATGAGTGGAAGTGGTTTTGGGAAACAAATTATTGTGATGTGCCATCCTACGACTCAGTTTTAAAATATTACAAATCTGATGTAGAACTTCAATTTGGTTTTCCTTTTCATGGAGCTGCAGGCAGTATTTTAAAAACAACTATTGTCTTTGAATCAGATTCTAATTTCGGTGAGTAGCGTCCGATGTTTAATGGCCCCAGGATTTCCCCCATCTCCGCGTTGTGTACTCTTTGTGTATAACAACTCTGAAGGCCAGAGGTTTAAAAACTAATGTGTGTGTAGTGTTGTGTTATGTTGTTCTGACCATTTTGTCTTTGGACTCCTATTGGGACCCCATGTTCAGTGGTCAGTGAATCTAGATCCTAACAATTTTTCTATCAATGTGCGCGGGTAGCATAGTGGTATTGTCACCATCCTGTAGGAAAAGGCCGGGTTTGAATCCTGTCGATGACGTGAGGCACTGTAGTGGGCTTTTTTCACTCTGTGGCTGAGTTAGGCATAGATAGCAAGGTTTTTTGTCCAGTAAACAGGCAGATCAACTAGAAAACACACAATTTACAGACAAAATAAATGTATGGAAAGATATAATTATTTACAGGCTCCCTAATATAATTTTTTTTTTTTTTTTTTTTTTTTGTGTTACTTCTTCCATTTCGGTGAGATGGAGGAGAAACAAAAAAAAATTAATTTTAACCAGGATAGCATTGAGTATGATTTAACGTGCTGCCTCGTATATTGATTTTTTTAAAAGAATATAACTAGTAGGAACCCACAATAACATTTATGAGAATGCATTCTCAAATATCTTTCAATAAATTAAAGACAAATGAAAATTATAAACTTCAAAAATGAGGCTTCACTTTAACATTCAAAGGTTAGTTTATTTAATGAGTAAACTACCTTTTTTGTAATGCTTTTTAAATTATATCTATTATATATCACTTCGTCAAATTTTTCTGTCAAACCAGTGAGCAATAAAATAATTTAAAAAAAAAACATCAGAATTTCATCACTTATTCCAAATAAAAAAAAAAGTTCTGAACTGGTATGCCACTGAAAACAAGATGTATTGCAATGAGTGACAGTGCGCTACTGCAACAGGATCTATAAAAGAGGCAGATGGGCTGAGAAATGGCAACTGAAGTTTAGCATTGGCAAATGCAAAGTACTGAATATCGGTAGCAGTAACCCCAGAGTAACGTCAACTGTGATACTGCACTCAGGGTAATGGAAAAAGAAAAATTTAATTACTCAGTCAAATATGGAGTTCTCTGAGCAGTGAAGACAGGCTGCCAGAATAGCTCATGGGATTTATTCAATGATATGCAGGAATAAGGAGGTGTTTATAACTTTGTATACGGCAATGGTCAGGCTACAGCTGCAGGAACAAGTAGAGAACAGGGCAACGCGATTGGTCAGAGGAACAAAGCAGTGTTCTTATCAAGAAAGGCTTAAGTTCTGCAAATTGCAGCATCCGAAGACTAGGCACATGCGAGGGAATCTGATTGAGGTATTTTAAAGCTTTGAATGAATTGAGCAAGCTCAGTGCTAATGGGATTTTTCCCCTTGTGCAGACTGCACATGAGGGGGCACAAGTGCTGCATTGTTTAGGCAAGAATAGTGGTGGTTCCTTCATAGTCTGGGGTTGCTTATTTTTTTTTCTGCAGTTGGTGACATCGTCAGAATTTAATTTTAATGAATTTTAAGAAAGGAAGGTTATAAATATATTCTTAGCGTAATTCAATATTCTGTGAACTTCGACTTTGTAGAAGAAATTTTATATTAGACAATTACCCGAAGCAGCTCTAAGCGGTGCGGGGACTTTCTATCAACAAAACAGGAGGGTATATTATAAATTAATGTGTGGCCACCCCAATTGCTTGACTTAAGCCCAATACTGCTTTAATGGGATCATGTAGACTAAGTCGGTGAAGTGTACAGTGTGTTTAGTTTCAAACAGCAGGGGTTTCCCCCATCTCCACGTAGTATACATTGTGGGTGTGAAAGAACACTGTCAATGCCAGAGGTTTAAAAGGGTATGGATTTTGTATATGTGTAATGTTGTGTACCATTGTTCCTCTAGTCATTTAGTCACTGCGCCAGCAATTGGTTCCAATGTTGTCCACACTCTGCCCTGTGGAGGCAGACCAGGTACATCAGTATTAGTTATTTACTCTGGCAGGTCCTGCCACCTAATTTCCCGAGATTTCAGTGGCTAGGACCTACAAAAAAAAACGCTACAGATAGGGGTCAGCCAAAAGGATTACTGGTTATGCGATTTGATGTTATTAAGTTTTTGGGCATAGGGCTCAGGCAATTTAGAGATGGCTCAGATGCTGGTTATAAGTGAGAGAAGGGGGAGGGAGACTGAAGGCTAGGGGAAAAGACAGATAAGGGGTCCATAGAGAAGATGACCCCCAAATCAGTGGAGGAGGCCCATGCCCCACCAAAGGGAAAAGAGGTATGGCAAGGGGGCAGGCGTAACCTCCCCCCTGACTGGGTGGTGGAGAAAAAGATCCATGCAAGGGAGCGTGGCAAAGATAGCTTAATGGCAGCAGCTGAGCTGTGCTTTGGAATGTCATAACTGGGACGAAGGTCCCATCCCATCTTGTCTTTTTTTTTTTTTTTTTCAGTCTGGGAAGGCTGTCACATTTGGGACTGTACATAACGTGTCCTGCCCGATGTATATTTGTCACTACGAGTTCGGAGCTTTCAGGTCTGGTCGTCAAGTGTGTGGTTATCACTAGACTGTGTCACTAGTACAGGTCTCACCGCAGATTTATCCCTTTTGTTAAGTCAAAATTGGAGATGTGTGTTCACTGCAGTCTGACTTGGGGCCGGTTTCAGGGTTTCTGTCCATTTGGTCACTGGGTCAGCAGAGCTGTATAATATCACAATTTTTAAAGTGTCTAAATCAGGAAGGTCCAAAACAGTGTTGTCATTCATGGACAGAGGTCCCATTTTAATTTGTTATTGTACCTTCCTGATTTTCTAAATCAGATAGGTACAAAACAGTGTCATTCATGGAACAGAGGTCCCATCCCAACAACAATGGTTGTCATTGACAGTCCAGCTTGAAATTGATTCAGCAGAGCTGCATATCACAGTTTGTAAAGAGTAAATCAGGAAGGTCCAAAACAGTTGTTCATGGAACAGAGGTCCCATCCCATTAACGATGGTCAGGAAGGTCCAAAACAGTGTCATTCATGAAACAGAGGTCCCATCCTAATAACGATGGTAGTCATTGACAGTCCAGCTTGAATTTGGGCAAGACGAGTTAATCAGGTGTACGTTCATTCCAGCAGTAAGGATCTTCTTGTGAAGAGCTGGCAGTATTGCAATAAGGCCTTGTACTTTCTGTCGCTGTCCAACATGTAATGCTCCTGGAGTTTTGGATTGAAGTTAATTCTGCTAATCAGAATTCAGCAAAGGTCCTCATACAAAGGGCAGTCATACATTAGGTGAGACCAACTCCAGCTCTCCACAATAGCAGAGAGGATCATCAATAATTCCAAGACTTGAGAGTTTGGCTCTGATAGATCCGTGACCTGTTAAGCATGAAAGTTTTGTACAGGCCGGAAGAGAACCATGAAAGAGACTTGGGATATACCTTGTTGATATGTGTAATAAATTTCCTAGTGATATCTCATTTAGTAGAGTTAGCCCATCTATCTTGCCATATCTGCTGTAAAGGGAGGCTAAGACACTTCTTTTCAGCAATCAAGTTATTAGTGTTATCAATGGTAAGTGTGTGTTATATGGCACCAGGGGTTTCCCCCAATCCCCGTGTTGCTTTCATTGTGGTGAACCAGTTCACTGGGAAATGTCAGAGATTTAAGTGTGTGGGAATTGTTCATGTGTTGTGTTCTGTACCGTTGTCCATCTGGTCATTTAGCCGTTGGACCCCTTTTGAGGCCCAATGTTGTCCCACTTATTCCCCGTGAAGGCAGACCAGGAACCCAGTAGCTGTAGATTCACTCTGGCAGGTCCTGACGCTTAATTTCCTGGGATTTCGGCAGCTAGGACCTTAAAAAATAATAAAAAATAAATAAATAAAATTAAAAAATATATAAAAATAAAATAAAAAATATATATAATAAATAAATAAATAAAATTTTAAAAAAATATAAAAATAAAATTAAAAAATATATAATAAATGAAATATAAATAAAAAATCTGCGCTATCGTAGGGGTAATATTGCTTTGGTTTTCTAGGCTGAGTTTTGGGCGTAAGGTAATTTTATCGTATTAAGTTTTTGACATGTGGGGCTTTCGCTATGGTGAAGGTAGAGTGGGGAAGAAGACCAAAGATTGGGGGGAAAGGACAGAAATATGGGGCCAATAGAGTAGATAGTCCCAGTTTTCAGTGGGGCATGCCCATGCCCCACCAGAGTAGAAGTTTGGGGGTGGAGGAGGGACATAAAACGTCTCCTTCCCCCCAAGGAAGTGCAAATACATAATATGTAAAGAGGGTTAGGGTGCCCTCTTCAGATCGCCATCAGGCTGTTTGCAGCTGTGCTGCGTTTAGTCTGTTCTCTACTCTCTGCTGCATTGTTCTGTTTTTTCACACCTGGAGCGAACCCCGTCCTTGCTTTTCTTTTCCGTGTGACCAGTATCCTTGGCCAAGTACTGGTCCCCTGCTGGGTTTCAGTTTTCTGTCACATTTGGCGGCGATTTTTGCCAATCTCTGTGTACGTTGCTGTAGATAGCTATTAGTGTTTTTCTCGTGGTGAATAGGTCTTGCGCATACTGGGAGAGCACCCTATATTCATCCTCAGTGTCCAGGAAGTGGTGCTCCAGTCCTTCTGGAAGGTATCTCAACCTTGTTATTAGTAGCCCTCTTAGGTCTTCATAGTGTTGACAATCATAAACTGTGGCTCCAGCTTTCCCTTTCCCCACATATATAGTTTGAGTCCGAAGCCAAACAGCTTCTTGTAGGGTCCGTGTCCAGTTAATAGTGTTGCCATATGGTACCCTGAGAAGCACCACGGTGGCTGCTTTTGGTATATTTTAGAAATATTTACTTCACCTTTTGTAGTCTCTGTCCACCTTCCTTCTCTGCCAAATATCTAGGAGGTGGATCTGTAACCTAATTTTTTCATTATTTAGGTTGCCCGCCGGGTCAGTCGTGTATCCTTGGTGGGTAGCAGCCACTCACCTGGCCAGCAAAAACAGTAGCCCCACCCGAACTGCCTCCAGATCCAGAGGGAGCGCTCCAGCAAGTACCTTCAATGCTGGGGTATTTACCGTGCTGCAAACACGCGTTGGTGATAGCAGTATGGTCCTTTGGGTCATTTCTAGTGTTCTTTTGTTGACTAGCAGTGTTGCTTTTGGGTACCACACCGCTGCTGCATAGGTGATTGCTGGCAGGAAGGCTGTTTTATAGTAAAGCATCAGTGTTTTTTTCTTGAGTCTCCAATCTTTCCTTGTGATTCTGGTTACCAGTCCAGAGTATCCTCTGATTTTTCTCCTTATGTATTAGAGATGCTGGAACGTCAGGTTTTTATTAGTATTAGTATTAGTATTAGTAACGGCCGCATGGTGCAAGAAAGCCTATGGCTTATGCTGCACCAGCCAAAAAAAAAAAAAAAAAAAAAATCTGAACAAAACAATGATAAAAACAAAAAAAATAAATAAATAACTAAATAATAATAATTAATAAATAAATAAAAAAAAATAAATAAATAAATAACTAAATAATAATAATTAATAAATAAATAAAAAAAAAAATAAATAAATAAAAAAAATAATAATAATAATAAAATAAAAAGGAAATTAAACCTATCATCCTATGCGCTTCCCTTACCCGAAAGTACTATCCAGATGACCTTTGAATTTCCCCAAACTGTCGGCCTCTACCACCCATGAAGGCAACTTATTCCAGTAATTTATAACTCGCTGGCTAAAATAGAACTTCCTGCAGTCCAATCTAAACATTTCCCCCCGTAACTTGAATTTATGTCCCCTAGTTCTAGCATCATTTATAATCTTGAAAATTTCGTCCTCATTCATTTTACTGATGCCTCTCAGAGCCTTAAACACCTCAATCAAATCTCCTCTAAGGTGTCTAGTTTCCAAACTCTGCAACCCACATATTCGAAGTCTTTCTTCATAAGGACGCCCTTTTGCAGATCTCACCAGGCGAGTTACCCTTCTTTGCACCCTTTCAAGAAGCTCGATGTCTTTCTTCAGGTGCGGTCTCCATACTTGAACACAGTATTCCAAGTGTGGTCTAACATAAGCCTTATATAATGGGATTATCACGTCCCTATCTCTACTTGCAAAAGTTCGATAGATCATCGATAGGACACCATGGGCCTTCCTTGCAACCTGTTTACAATGCTCAGAGAATTTCATGTCTGACCGTATCGTAACACCCAAGTCCCTTTCCTCCAGTACTGGGTTTAGTCGAACTCCACTAAGTTATTTTGGGATTACTGTTTCCCAGGTGTAAAACCTTACACTTTGTTGGATTAAAGCACAGCTGCCATTTTTCTGACCATTCCTGAAGTCTATCTAGGTCTCTCTGAAGAAGCTCAGCTTGACAGTGATCATTAACTACTCTTCCAATTTTAACATCATCTGCAAATTTAGACATCACGCCCTCTATCCCTTCATCAATGTCGTTTATGAAAATTAAAAACAACAGTGGTCCTAATACTGATCCTTGGGGAACCCCACTTCTTACCTCAACCCAATCTGAGGAATAGCCATTTATCACAACCCTCTGCCTCCTGCCCTGAAGCCATCCTTCTATCCATCTAAGGATTTTCCCAGTGATTCCAACCTGTTCCAGCTTATAAAGCAACCGCTCATGTGGGACTGAGTCAAAAGCTTTGCTGAAATCTAAATAAACAATGTCGAAATTATTCCCTAAATCCAGCTCGTGAGTGACCCTTTCGAAATAGCGAACCAGATTTGTTAAACATGATTTTCCCTTTACGAAACCATGCTGAGTATCCTTGAGAATTTCAATTCGATCCAAATGATCCTGAATTCCACCCTTGATCATTGCCTCCATGATTTTCCCTACTACTGAAGTCAGACTGACAGGTCGATAATTTCCAACTTCACTTTTAGAGCCACCCTTATGTATGGGAGATACATTTGCACTTTTCCAATCCAAGGGAATCTCCCCAGAGTCTAATGATGCTCGCATAATTAGCCTCAATGGTTCAATGCACTCGCTTGCCGCCTCTATTAAGATTATAGGGTATATTCCATCAACTCCAGGAGCTTTACTGGTCTGTAGGCTCGAAAGTTTTTTCATTAAATAATCTTGAGAAATTTCAATATCATTAATTACATATTTTTTAACTTCGGTCCCACAATTTCCCTTTGCCACAAAAGGCTTTTCATTTGTAAATATCGATGCAAAATAACTGTTGAGTTCATCTGCAACGGCAGCTGGTGTATTTATTACTATCCCCTTTCCCTTACGTAAAGGTCCGATCTGGTTTGTCCTGCTCTTCTTGGCATTTATATATGTGAAGAATTCTTTATCCCCCCCTCTTTGCTCTGTTTGCTAGTGATTTCTCATAAACTGCCTTTGCCTGTCGAACCTTTTCTGTGGCTCTATTACACATCACCTTGTAGCTGTTATAGGCTTCAGTACTTTTTATTGTTCTGTAACAATACAAACAATACAATTCTGTAACAAACTGAAGTATCTGGGCGTTATCTAGGGTAACGCCCAGATACTTCAGTTGGCTCACAGATTTGATTCTTACATTGTTGATTTTAATTTGCGGGGGTCGTCGTAGTTGTAGAGTCTCCTTTAGGAGGATCGATAAGGTCTTGTCTGACGATATTTTCAGCTGGTTCTTTGATGCCCATTGCTGCAGCCGCTGCAGTGCCTGATTTGCCAGCATTTCCAATTGGGCCCTAGAGTCCGCCTCTACCGTCAATGTCAAGTCGTCCGGTAAGACGTGTGTTGCCACAGAATACAGGTCCGTCGTCAGGAATTCATCGAGGGCCATTGTCCACAGGAACGACCCGAGCACAGACCTCTGCAGACATCCTCTGTGCACCTCTCTTGTTATTTTTTGATAGTGTACGCTGATTTCCACTCTTCTTTGCGTTAAAAAGCTTTCAATTACTTTGTAGAGGTTAAGAGGCACCTCAGCCACCCTGAACCTTGCCAGGATGCTTGGCCACCAAAGTGAATCAAACGCTCCAGCAAAGTCAACAGAGATGAGCAGCAGATACTTTCATCTACAATACCGGAATATCCTTAGCAAGTTTCCCAGTGAGTCCACAGTTAAGGATCCTGATCTGAAGCCATACTGGTTTCTGGCATTTAGGCCTGCCGCTTCATAGTGTTTTATAACTCTCACAAGGAGTAATCAGTGTTCAATGGTATGAGGTATGAGGTATTGAGGGTCTAGCGGCTCCTGGGATTTCTCCCATCTCCGCGAATGTTCTATGTATCGGTGACAGTACCCTGTCAAAGCCAGAGATTTAGAAGTGTGTGGGTCATGAGTAGTGTTATATGTTGTGCCCATTGTTTATCCGGTTTATTGGCCGCCAGGCCCCTAATGGGACCAGACGTTGCCCATACCTCGCCTCGTGGAGGCTAGCCGGGTGTTACCATTGAGTCAATTGTACTCTGGCAGGTCCTGCCACTTACTTTCCTAGGATTTTAGTGGCTAGGACCTAAAATAAAACTGGAACGACCGCGGTTGATTTTAAATCACTTACATTAAAGCACTAATATGGGGTTTGACGCTGAAAGCCTGTTTCTAAAGTGCCTAAAATGATGGGCGAAATTTTTTGGTGTATTTTAAATTTGGACGTCTAGGGCTATACGCTGTGCAAGAAAAAGTGCTGGGAGGGGAGAGTGAAGGCTGGGTGGTGAAATAGGAAGAAGAGGGTCGATAGGGTAGGTGACCCCCAATTTTTCAGTGAGGCATGCCCATGCCCCACCAGAGGGAAGAAATGGTGTGGCAGGGAAGAGAGGCGACAGCAAGCCGTCACCTCTCTCTCCTGCCGGGAGTGGGAGTAAAAGAATTGCACTGCACAAGAGAGTGCAGAGCATAGAGCCAATATGGCTCCGTTGAGGCAGCAACTTGGAGTTTCTCTATCTTCGTTGGTCTTCTCTGTCATTGATAGCCATATTTTTCCTCAGCTATGAACACTGGTCAGGTGCATTGTTGGTCTGTTAGCTATGGCTGTGGTTCTCTTCATCATGGGAAGTTCCGCAGCTCCATGGGGTTATTCTTGCGATCGCTGGTTTTAGATGATTAGTAATAAGCAGGTTCCTGGGCGAGGTTCTCCTTGAGTCCTCTCCACGCGTGTTCTGTGTCTCTTTTTTTTTTTTTTATCTTCTTCTGTAGATGGCTATCAGTGTTTTACGCCTACCAAATAGTTTTTGGGCATATTCCTTTAACTCCCTGTATTCCTCAAGTGAGTCCAATAGATGTGATTCCAAGTTCTTGGGGAGGTAGTGTATTGCAGTGATTAGTCTGCACCTGAGGTCCTCATAATGGGTGCAATCATACATAATGTGCTCCCAGCACTCAAGCTCCCCACAGGCACATCTTGGATCCACCTCAATCCCCAGCGCTGCCAGCTTGGCTTTAAAGGCCCCGTGACCAGTCAATAAATAGGTGGTGTATAAGCCAGGTTGAAACCAAGTTGGGGGACTGGGGTACATCCTGTCGATGTTCGGAATGAATTTCCTGGTGATATTTCCCTTATTTGAGTTGGCCCAACGCTCCTGCCAAACTTGCATCAGGTGTTTTTGCAGCCTTGTCTTTTCATTTTTTTGTGGTGCATTAACGTCCGCAGTATAGCCATGGTATGTACAAGGTATTCCTCTCTCTATGTGGTAGTTCATTCCCCTACGCATGATCTCTAAGTCAAGGGGAAGAGCTCCGGCCAAGACCTGCAGCGCGTGGGTACTGGTTGTCCTACAAGCACGTGTAACTGTCAGTAGGATTGTTCTTTGCGTTGCATCAAGGTTGCGTCGGTTTACTACAGTTCCTGTTTTGGAAAACCATATTGCTGAGGCGTAAGTGATGATCGGTAGGAAGGTTGTTTTATAAAACAATGACAGGGTGCGTTGGTTTAACCCCCAGTCCCGCCTGACGATCCTAGCCACCAATCCAGAGTATCTTTTGATTTTGGCTCTGATATAAGTTAGATGGTGTTTAAAGGTAAGATTACCATCCAGTATAACTCCTAAATATTTTAATTGGGTCACTAATTTTATTGTGGTAGGTCCCACCTTTATTTGTGGCGGTCTACGTATATCAAGCTTGCCTTTTAGCAGGACGGAGGACATCTTTGTTGTTGATATCGTCAGGCAGTGGGTTCTGGTCCAGTTTTGCAATATCAGCATTGCCTGATTGGCCTTTTCCTCTAGCTGGGCCCGGCTATCTGCAGCAATGGTGAGGACCAAATCATCAGCAAAGGCCTGGGAGCGCACATCACCGTGGTGCAAAGCCAAGAACCCATCCAAAACCATATTCCACAGGAGCGGCCCCAGAACAGAACCCTGGGGACAGCCCCTGTGGACATCACGATTCACTCTACCATAAGGTGCTTCCACGATGATGCGTCTCTCGGAGAGATATGACCTAATTATGAAGTATAAGTTGATCGGCACTTGTGCCAGCCTTAGTCTTGCCAGTACGCTCGGCCACCAAATGGTGTCGAACACCCCAGCGAAGTCAACGGAGATGGCAAGAAGATATTTATTATTGCAGTTTGCTGCTAATTCCGATAGGCTACGCAAGGCTTCCACAGTAGACGAACCCTTCTTGAATCCGTATTGCGATGTCTCTGTGAGTTTCGCTGCCTGGTAATGCTGATGTATCCTTGTGCAGAGTAGTCTTTCAAGCAGTTTGCTTGCAACCGGCAGTAGGGCTATTGGCCAATAAGAGTTTGGCAGGTGGGGTGGTTTGTTCGAATTTTTGGCGATTAATTTTACCTTTGCTGTCTTCCATTTTTTGGGGAAGATGCCCTTAGCCAAGCAGCTGTTATATAGGTGTAAGAGGAGGTCTGGAACGATCTCCACGGTCTTCTTAATAATTTCGGGTTCTAAGTAGTCCAGGCCTGGACATTTATTATTTCTTATCAGGGTTGCCATTTGTTGTAGTTCATCCCGTGTGAAGGGTGGCTCCTGAGTGTCTGTTGAATAAACTTCATTATCTTGACAGATGATAAGTCGCTCTGGCAGTGTTGGCTCTATTGGTTTCGGGAAGATGGCATCCAATATATTGCTTATAGATTGTTGCCACGTGGTGGTATAATCACCTTGTGGTGTCTGGGTGGTTGAAATGACTTCCCCCCTGGGAAGTTTATTCGTCACTATCTTGTATACCACACCCCAGGGTTCGGTGTTCCCTGTTGTGCTAACAAAGGTCTCCCAGGCCTTGCGTTTGCTCTTGACGATCGCATTTGTGTAGCTGTTTCTGGCTTCTCTATATCTTTCCCTTAAAGCTTCAACCTCATGGGCCGGCCATGTGCGCCTTGCCCGTTGGAATTGTTTTCTTCTTTTAATTGTTTCCCGTCTGAGCTGTTGAATTTCCAGGGTCCACCACGGGACAGCCCCCCGGATCAGGCTTCTTCTTTTTATTGCTGCATTGCTGGCTTCTGTTATTATCTTGGTTACTTTAGTTTGGGTTTTATTGGGTTCCTCGAGCTGATTTGTCTCAGTTAGATGTTGGGCCGTTGCTGGTATTAGGATTTCCTTAAAACGTTCCCAATTTGCTTTGCGAATGGCATAGCGGCTTTGTATTTGCTTGGATATTGGGGCTCTGTCAAGGGACCTTGCTATCTGATAGGTAATCACTCTGTGATCGGACGTTGTCCACGAATCCCGAACAAGCCAATCCTTTATATAGCCTGCGACGTTCCTAGTGGACAGCGTGACGTCGATCGTGGCCTCCCACAGTGTGTTACAGAACGTGGGCAGTTGGTGCAGCCGATTTAGTACCATGATCGGGGAGTTAGAAAGATATTCGTCTAGTATTTGCCCGTTCCGAGTTCCGCTTCTGTCCGGAGTCAGGCTGTGCCAGGTGGGGGATCGGCAATTGACATCTCCCCCTATGATTATTTTCTCGTCCGGGAGCAAGTCTACCAAAACTTGAAGGTATTGTGTAGCTGGGGTAATGTCCTCCCCCGGTCTACAGTACAGTGGCACTATGTAGAACTGGCCTAGCGGCGTCAATACGTGGGCACAAGCTGCCCATGACGAGCATAGTTGTTTAACTTTCGTGACTGTGTAGTCTGGGTTGCGTACCACTACCGCCGCCCAAGGGGTATCTTCCTCTTCGTGTACTATCTTATATGTGATTGGGTATCCACACACCCGTTTAGAATGGGTGTACGGCTCCTGGAGTATGAGAATGTCTGCATTGATTTCGTCAGCTTTTATCCTTAGCTGTTCTGCCACTGCTCTGGCTCTTTGCGCATTTTGTTGGATGATCTCTATTTTGGATGTATTATATTTCTTATTGTTTGTCTCCATAGTCGATTCTCTTTTGGTATTGACCCTTTGCTTTGATATAGACCGGGCAGTTTGGATCTCTGATCGAATGTGTGTATTCCATTTTGGCTGCTTTACAATTGGCACAGGTTGGATCCTGTTCCCTGTTGGGGCAAGTTTTGTACTCATGGCCCTTGCCAGAGCAATGGCCGCAAGTAGGCGTTGTCTGAGTACAGGTGTGGGTTGTGTGTCCGAACTTGCAGCACCGAAAGCATTTCGGCACCGCTGCATGCTCCCGGAACCGGTGGGATCCCCATTCTATATATATTCTGTTGCATTTTTTCAGCTGTTGCCATGCAGATTAGCATTAGCATTAGCATTAGCAGAGGCATATGATGCAAGAAAGCAAGCTTATTCAGCATCAGCCAAAAAAAAAAAAAAAAAAAAAAAAACACACCACTCCCATTTCACCCCTCCGTTCGTTCGAAATACCTGTCCAGTTGAGCTTTAAATTTGTTTAGGCTATCAACTTCAACAACAAGTGATGGAAGTCGGTTCCACCAACCAACCACCCGCTGGCCAAAAGCAAATTTCCGCACATCTATCCGACATCCGTCCTTCCTCAATTTGAATTTATGCCCTCTGAGGTGATTATTTTGAGAAAGATGAAGAATCCCATTGGCATTGAGCATGCTCAAACCATTCAAAGCCTTATACACCTCTATCAGATCACCTCGCCGGTGCCTAGTCTCCAGACTCTGTAATTTGCAAAACTTAAGCCTTTCTTCGTAAGAGCAACCCTTTGTTCCATTTACTAATCTTGTTGCCCTTCTCTGTACCCGTTCCAGCAGCTCTACATCCTTCTTGAAATGAGGCCTCCAGACCTGTATACAGTACTCAAGATGTGGCCTTACCATTGCCTTATACAAGGGAATAATCACCTCCTTATCCCTGCTAGAAACATTCCTGTATATCATTGACAAGACACCATGCGCTACTCTTGCAGCTCGTCTGCACTGCTCAGAGAACTTCATATCTGCCTGCACAATTACCCCCAGGTCCTTTTCATTCTCCACCACTGTCAGTGTAGTACCGCAGAGTTGATACGTTGCTCTGGGGTTACTGTTTCCCATATGCAGCACTTTACATTTGTCGATGTTAAACCTCATTTGCCACCTCTCAGCCCATCTGTTCAACCTTTCCAGATCCTGTTGCAACAGCATAGCGTCAGTATTGTCCTTAACGACCCTGCCAACCTTTGTATCATCTGCAAACTTGGACATTAAACTTGATATCCCATCATCAATATCATTCATAAACACCGAAAACAACAACGGACCCAACACTGAACCTTGAGGAACTCCACTAATAACATTAGTCCACGTTGAGCAGTGTCCATTGATTACCACTCTCTGTCTTCTGCCACTCAACCATCCCCTTATCCATAGCAGCAATTTGCCTCCAATGCCACACTGCTCCAATTTGTGCAGCAGTCTTCCATGTGCAACAGTATCAAAAGCCTTTCTAAGATCCAAATATATAATATCAAAGTTATTCCCTGCATCCAGTTCTTTTGTGACTACATCATAGTATCCAATCAAATTGGTCAGGCAAGACCTGCCCTTAACAAAACCATGCTGCGTCTGAGCTATAACTGAATTCTTGTCTAGATGATCCTGCAGTGCTTCTTTAACCAGTGCCTCCATTAATTTACCTGGAACAGAAGTTAAACTAACAGGTCTATAATTACTTGTGTCAGCCTTTGATCCTCCTTTGTGAATTGGGGTTACATTTGCACATCTCCAGTCTATGGGCACCTCCCCTGAGTCCAAAGAAGCTCTCATAATTATGGCTAGGGGTTTGCATACTTCCTTTGCTGCCTCCTTTAATATAACTGGATAGATCCCATCCACCCCAGGTGCCTTTTTTATGTTTATCCTCAACAATCTCTCCTCCACTTTCCTCTCAGTTATTACAAAATCATCCAGCTCACTGCCAATGTTTACTTTACCTACATCATTCTCCTTCCTGAATAACTCCTCATGCGTGAATGTAGATGCAAAATACTCGTTTAGATTGTTAGCCACCTGAGCAGGATCCTCAACTGTTGAACCATCAATATCCAGTGGACCAATCTGATTCATCCCTTTCCTTTTCGAGTTCAAGTATGTGAAAAACTCTTTTCTGTTTTTCTTTGCATCCTTTGCCAAGGATTTTTCATAGTCTGCCTTTGCCTGCCTAATCTCCTTTGTGACTTGGTTACAGACCAACTTATATCTATCATAGGCTTCCATGTCACCCATTAATTTGTATGTATCCCATGCATTTTTCTTCTCTGCCACATGTCTCATTAGTTCATCTGACAACCATTTAGGCCTAAACCTTGAACAATATTTCTTAGTTGGTATGTAAAGCCTGGTAGCCTCCAAGATTAGTTCCTTGAATGCTTCCCATTTTGAGTTTGCTGTTGGTAACATCATCAGTTGGTCCCACTGTATAGAATTTAAATACAGTCTCAGACCATCATAGTCGCCTTTACGAAAACAAAAACCCTTCCCTTTACCTCTGATGGTAGTTACCTCCTTGAGTAAATCCCACTTCAACACACTGTGATCACTGCCACCTAGTGGTTCATTTATCTGCAGGTTCTTAATGCATGAAGAATCACTACTGATAATCAGATCAAGAGTATTGCTCCCTCTTGTTGCCTCACGAACATGCTGATGTAGAAAACAATCATCCAATAAATCCACAAAAGCCTTGCTAGTGTGCGAGTGACCAACCCACAAATTCCAGTCAATATCTGGGAAATTAAAGACCCCCATTATAAGACTCTCAGATTTACTGGCCCACTCTATTTCCCTGTACAATATCTTATTATACTCATCAGAGTCATTAGGCCTATAGCACACTCCTACTCTCAATTTTGATTTCCCTATGCTTATGTCGCACCAAACTGACTCGACACTGCCCTGTCCATCGATGTCGACTGGCTTCACTTCCTTGGACTTTATGTGTTTCTTAATTAATAGCATAACCCCTCCTCCCCTCCTGTCCTGTCTATCCTTTCTATACACATTGTATTCCCCAAATTCCAGTTCCGCATTACTTATATCTGTGTGACACCACGTCTCTGATATCCCAACAATATCTGCCTTTGATGTTTTGAGCAATACCTCAAATTCATCAAATTTATTTACCAAACTCCTAGCATTGGTGTACACGCAGGTATACATGCACCTGTTTCTATTCTTAGCTACCCTAACACAACCCATGTGTTTATTTGTACCGCAATGACTACCAGCAGTCTCTGAAATATCCTGCATCTTGTTTTTCAGACTTCTGCTCATTTCAATAGAAGCAGTGCAAGAATCACTTCCACCTCTGCCAGTGGCTACTGTTAATCTATTAGTCCTTGTATCCCCCCCAACTAGCAGTTTTCCGACCCACCTAACACTGCCTCGACAGCATCAGCAATGGGTCTAGTTCAACTACCCAGTTCCTATTGCTTCCCGATCTGGTACCGGTTGAATACCTTGGTGTTACCATGCATTTTTTTTGTGCGTCCTGGGCTAAATTCCTTAGATTTCTGGTGACAATTTCAGTTGCTAGTTGTTCAGGCGTTACGTCTTGGTCTACATTAAATATTATAATTGTAGGCTCACGCGCGCTTTTTTGGCGGCTCCGCTGTTAGCCCTAACTTGACAAGTTTTGGGTTTTCCATTATTGCCTGTATATCTTCCTTATTTTCTGTTTCTATTATTAATCCTGTGCTTCTTGTTTTTCTTATTGTTTTAATTCTAGTAATCCTCAAGTCATCTTTCATCTCTTTCATAAATTTAACCTTCAGTTCTTCGCTGGATTGGACATTTTCAGTGTTTTCCAGGGTTGTCGGTCTGAGAACCACCAAGTTTGGTGTTTTCAAGAGTGGTTGCTTTTTTCTTGTTGCCCTTCTTCGTTTGGTTGTAACTGGTTTGAGCCATTCCTCAGCGCCTGGACATATGTGGGGGCACGCTGTTGCATTTGATTTGCCCCACATTGTTCGTAGATTTGTATCTTCACGTTTGCCTCTTCATTTTCTAGGAAGCTCTCTATCAGCATGGCTTCCATCTTACTGAAAATATTTGCAATCCGCGATCTAATACCTGTTGTAATTCTGTTTGATGGTTCTTTGAAAACATTCTCTAATGCCGTCTTCAAGGCTAGAGATTTTTCATACACTGTGCCTTCAGGCAAGTTAGGATCCAAGGGAACTTCTGTTGACTTCTCTTCTCCGGTGTCCTTTGTAGATGGCATACTCTCTGGTTGGTCCCTTGCTACAGTTTGGGAACATGTTCCCCCGCTCAGACTAGAGTCAATCTCAGAGCCTTCTGATGGACGAAAAATAACTATGTTATTAGTGTCAGACTGGAATTCAGGATCCCCGCGAACAGAAGCGCGAGCACTCTCACGATTCCCAACTGACTTCGATAAAACTGGTCATCCTCTCCAATCAAACCACTTCCAACAACCTTTGCAAATGTTTTATATCTATGATTCAAACTTCCTGACTCAGTCTGCGTCGTCAACAAATTACTAAAAAGTTCCGCACGAGTCTCATGCTCAATGGTGTGGTCCAGGAACGTCACCGATGTGCCTTTTGATAGTTGGTAGAGGAGCCCGCAACGTATCACCTCCGGGTCCAAAGGAAGGGCGCCTGCCATCACCTGAAGGGCATGGGTGCTGACAGTATGGCAGGCCCTGGTAATGGTGAGGAGGAAAAATCTTTGAATAGTTTCGAGCTTTTTTCTGTTTACTGCTATTTTTGCTCTCGGATACCATTTCCCTGCAGCGTATGTAATCGCCGGTAGAAATACTGCTTATTATTATTATTATTATTATTATTACTAGCCATATAGTGCAAGAAAGCCCGAGGCTTATGCTGCACCAGCTAAAAAACATTTCCAGGTTACCCTGAGAAAGAGAGAGAGACAAAGAGTCAGAAGTAGAAGGGAATCACCAAGAAAGAGAAGAATGATAATATCCAGCTCAGGACCCTCGGTGTGCCAAGCCCATACTCACCAGATGTGAGCCCCTGCCTTTGTAGAACAGCGAGAGAGTGCGGCGGTTGAGGTCCCAATCCCGATGCGTAACTCTGGCGACAAGGCAATATAGTTCCATAACTTTGTCTGCAGGTGTTTCAAATGTGGGAGGAATGTAAGTCCTGAGTCCAGGATTCCTAGATTTTTCATTTCAGTAGTGAAACATATGTGGTCTCGTTTATCTTGATTTGTGGACCCTTTCAGTAAGATGGAATTAGTCTTCATTAAAGAGATTTGAAGATTATGATCCCTTGCCCAGTTTTGTAATATCAAGAGAGCCTGATTTGCAGAATTTTCAAACTGCTCTCTGCAGTCTGCAGACACGGCCAGGATCCGATCGTCTGCATAGGCCTGGGAGATAACTTTATTCAGGTTAGTGTTGAGGAAGTCATTAAGTACAACATTGCAAAGGAGCGGCCCCAGCATCGAGTCCTGGGGACAACCCCTGTAAACCTGGCGTTTGACTCTGTAGTATGATGCATTGACAATTATTTCTCTGGCTATTAGGTAACTTCTTATGGTATTATAACGGTTTCCGAGAAGACAGGCACGTCTTAGTTGGCTGAGAACGCTCGGCCACCAACCAGAGTGAGTCGAACGCCCCAGCAAAGCCTATGGCAATAATCAGGAAATATTTTTTATTCGAGTTTATGGCAGTTATAAGGATATTCTGGAGTGCGTCAACTGTAGAGCATCATTGTTTTAAACCTATTGGCTTGTAGAAGATAAATTTGCTGCATTATAATGTACTGTAATTCTAGTGTGTAGTAGGTATTCAAAAAGCTTGCTTAGCACAGATAACAAGGCAATCTGTCTATATGAAGATGGGATTTCTGGAGGTTTGGTTGTGTTTTTCAGAATCAGGCGTATGTTAGCTATCGTCCAATCGGATGGGAAGACTCCTGTCTGCAGGCAATGATTGAACAGGTCGAAGATGAAGTATGGGGAATGCTCCACGGTCTTCCTTGTAATCTCTGGTTCAAGTAAGTCCGGTCCTGGACATTTATTTTTGCGGAGTCTATCAGTTGCGGCGTGCAGCTCCTCAATAGTGAAGGGCAGCTCTTGATGTTCTGAACTGTATATACTGTTGTCCTGGCAGAGTTGTTGTTGTTAACTTGTACTAGGATCCATTGCTGGTTGGATAATTGTATCCAATATGTTATTGATGGATCTGTCCCATGAAGTTGTTATTTTACCTTGAGGTGTTATTGTTCCTGTCATTATCTCCCCTCTTGGGAGTTTGTTGGTTGTGATTTTATAGACTACATCCCAGGGATCGGTGTTTCCAGTTGTGGAAACTAGTCGTGGAGTAGAGTGTAGTGTGTGTTTAGGGTCAAACGACACCAGGGATTACCCCATCTCCGCGTAGTATACATGGTGGTGTGGAACAGAACACTGTCAATGCCAGAGGTTAAAAATGTATGGGTTTTGTATATGTGTAGTGTCAAGTACCGTTGTTCCTCTGGTCATTTACCCTCTGGGCCACTAATGGGTTCCAACGTTGTCCACACTCTGCCCCGTGGAGGCAGACCAGGTACATTAGTATTATAGTTATTTACTCTGGCAAGTCCTGCCACCTAATTTCCTCAGATTTCAGTGGCTAGGACCTAAAAAAAAAAAAAAAAAAAATGCTACAGATAGGGGTCAGCCAAATGGATTACTGATTATGCAACTGATGTTGTTATTAAGTTTTTGGGTGTAGGGCTCAGGCAATTTAGAGATGGTTCAGACGCTGGTTATAAGTTAGAGAAGGGGGATACTGAATGCTGGGGGGAAAGACAGAGATAAGGGGTACATAGAGAAGATGACCCCCAAATCAGTGGAGCAGGCTCAAGTCCCACCAGAGGGAAAAGAGGGATGATGAGGGGGCAGGCGACCAGTGGTAATCTCCCCCTTGCCTGGGTGTTGGAGAAAAAGAACCATGCAAGAGAGCGGTACATAGAACGCTTAATGGCAGCAGCCTAACTGTGCTTTGGAGTGTCATAGCTGGGACGAAGGTCCCGTCCCATCTTGTCTTTTTTTTTTTCAGTGTCTGGCTGTCACACTTGGGACTGTACGTAATGTGTCCTGCCCGATGTATACTTGTCACTACGAGTTCGGAGCTTTCAGGTCTGGTCGTCAAGTGTGTGGTTATCAGTAGACTGCGTCACTAGTACGGGTCTCACCGCGGATTTGTCCCTTTTGTTAAGTCAAAATTAGAGATGTATGTTCACTGCAGTCTGACTTGGGGGTGGTTTCAGGGTTTCTGTCCATTTGGTCACTGGGTCAGCAGAGCTGCATAATGTCACAATTTTTAAAGAGTCTAAATCAGGAAGGTCCAAAACAGTGTTCTCATTCATGGACAGAGGTCCCATCCAAATAACGATGGTAGGCATTGACAGTCCAGCTTGAAATTGATTCAGCAGAGCTGCATAATATCTCAGTTTGTAAATAGTCTAAATCAGGACGGTCCAAAACGGTGTTGTCGTTCATGGAACAGAGGTCCCATCCCATTAACGATGGTGGTTGTTGACAGTCCAGCTTTAATTTGGGCAGAACGAGTTCAATGTGCCATCTTCAAAAAAGTTATGGGAAACCTTGCGGATCTCTTGGAATAATGTTAATCAAGACACTATTATAAAATTAATCACCAGCCATCTGTATCTGTATAGGGTAGTGATGAAATCTTGTGGAGAGAAGTTTGATGAAAAATCAGTAAAATTGTTACTGTGAATCATTTCAATATTTTTTTACTGCACATTTTTCCGTGCTTATACATTTTTTTAAAAAATACTTTGTAGTGTTTTTATATTATATGTATTTTTTTTTTTTCAATGTTATAACTAATTTCAAAAAATTAATGAAAACTCATGTCATATTCTGTGATTCCAAACTTTTAGGCAGGAGTGTACATTTGTATGTGTAGAGTAAATTAGAGTGAACACAGTGTACTTAGTACTATGTGTAGTACAAGTGATAAATTACATATAATTGAATAAGTGACTAATTTTTAGGCATACTGACCCAGTAATGTATAGCGCCCCACCTTTGTTTTCCAGAAACACTTCAAGTTGTTGAGACCTGGACTCTTTGTCGATGAAAGCGTTCCAGAATGATTCTGATCTATGAACACTGCATTATATTTCCATAGTTGCTTCAGATAGATAACAGTGGATCCCTTCCACTCAACGCGATTTTCAGTCGCTTCGGTTATGTTCAAATTATCCATCTGACTAGGTGAATAAATTGAGCATGAAAAATGGATGCAGTTGGATGTCAAATTTGTAAAAACAGACTAAAAAAAAATTCGCACTAGGGCCACTCGCTTTCACCTGCTCAATCGTATTGGGTTTGTTCTCTGGTCAATTAGCGTGTTTGCTGGATGAAAAACTCGATTTTCCTGGGTGGAATGGGATGCGGGACTTTACTCTGTAATCCTGAGACTGACTAATTCAACCAAAGAATGAAAAAAAAGTCCATAAAAGAAGTTTCTTGCGTTCTTGACGGATTTCGAACCCGGGCCTTTTCCGCCTTGTATTGAGTCTGTTTTTACACGTCTGTGCTACGCACGGATGTGTTATAACAGACTGTGGCATTCAAATGTTAAACCAGTGATATCAGATAACTTAACATGTTCCACTAAAGCACTCTCCATATGTCACACTTGCTCCACTAGCCTTCAGCATTCACACTAGGTGCATTGAAGCCATTGCAATTTGCTGAATTGTCATACAGCTCTTCATCAGCATAGAACACTGGAACAAGGATTTATTAAAAATTACCTTTTTCTACTCCATAAACGTCCGCTTGTGATATTGGTCCACCCACTGTACCTGATCTGCGATTTTTTGTTGTGAAGAGGGAAAGCCGTTGTGGTATACCCCATCTCTGAATTGGTCCAACACATTGTGAATTGTAGTTTACCCTTTCAGTAAAAATATATTGCATTGTGCCATTCGTTGACCTGAGGTTCATTAGACTCAGAAATTCTTTTTTTTTTTTCACTCTCTGTCGCCGTCTCATACCAATATTTTTTTTTTTCTGGCATTCGATGGATCACTGCCATTGGATGCATGTGTTCTTGTTCGAACATTCAAAGTTCCGTCTAGAAGCTGTTTTGCATAAACAGCCAGTGTGAATACGGTAAATATCCAAGACACTTTTGCTGCCTTGTCAAGTGCTGACTCCCATATTATAACTCCCATTTTTCGTCCATCATAACAGGCAAATTGACGAAAGAACACACGCCTTTTATGGATACCGTATACATGGGCAGATAAGTTGATTCTCGGGTGGCCCTAATGTGATTTTTTTTTCATGTGTAATCTTCTTCTTCTTTACCTTCGCCTTCTTCCCACGCTTATATGGGGTCGACATTTCCCTCCTTAATTCTTTTCCTCCATTCCTCCCTATCCTGGGCTTCCGCTCTTCTCCATCCTCTCTCTTTTATATCCTCTGCCACCTTTTCCTTCCATCTCAGCTTAGGTCTCCCCCTCTTCCCTGTCACCTCCAACTTTATATGTGTAATATGTCCATAAATTGCATGTGTGTTTTGGGCAACTTACCTTTTTTTCTGGACGAAAAACCTTGGACAACGCGTGAGATCGACTAACTTAGCCACAGAGTGATAAAACCCCTCAAAGTTCCCCACGTCATTGACGCGATTCGAACTCTGGCCATTCCAACCGGATTTAGGGACATAGGGTTGATTTTCAGGTAGTACAGGCCGAAAAACTCGGATAAAGACCACTGTAGTCGAGTGGTCAGCGCGAGGGTACATGTACACTTGATTTCAATGACCGTAGTTTGAGCTCAAGTCATTAGAAAATACGGCACTGTGTCTTTTTATTCTTTTTATATTGTGAACAACACTCAGAGTCGTCCCTGAGTGAAAACAGAAAAGTTATTGGCCTGTCGTAGCCGAGTGGTCTGAAGAGCAGTAACACACGCTCTTTGAGTGGACGGTGGTTCAATCCCATGATTGCTAAATGGGATTAGCGATTGTATTAATGATTTACTATAAACTCCTCTGATTTAGTGGTCGCCGGGCTATAAACAAGAATATAAACAATCGAAAAAACAAATTCTTCTTCCTCCTCTAACTTGTTTTAAAGAGGTAATGTTAAAAAAAAATTCCTCGCGATAAACTGAAATGAGATATATTGCGAAGTCCTGATAATTTTTTTATTTTTTATATTAATTTTGACCTAATTAGTATTAACATATAACTGTAAGTCAAGAGAAGGATAAATTTCGGATGGATAGCATTCGGGAAATATAGTCGCATAATGAGGAGTAATATCCCAATTTCTCTGAAACGTAAAATAACGAACCAACGTATACTCCGCACCATGGCTTACGAAAATGAAACTTCGGCACTCACCAAAAGAATGGAAGAGAAGGTGAAAACTAAACAGAAAATAAGGGATTGAATTATATGAAGAATCAAACTGTTCGATAAGAAAAGAAACACGTAGATTAGGCAGCAAACTCAAGTAAAGGACATCCTTATCAAAACTAAAGAATTGAAATGGACTTGGGCAGGACACATAGCTCGAAGACATGATGACAGATGGACTAGGAAAATAACAGAATGGCCAAAGAGAAGCCAAAATAAAACCTGGAAGACAACAACGGAGATGGACATGTGAAATTCACGAGTTCGTGGACAGTAAATGGATGGCCATTTCACAAAACAGAAGAACTGGAAAGTTGCTGGAGAGGCCTTGATCCTACAATGGATTGAAACCGGCTAGTGATAATAATAAAACTTAACCAGCCCCGTTTCTGAATTCAGAATTGATCATGATTTACCGGGAAATTTAATTTGAACATATTGTGAAAGAAAAAAAAAAAAAAAAAAAAAATTTCTTTAAACACTAACTCAGAATTATTCCAAGTAGGGCCATCTCACGAACTCTTTAAAATATTATTAAATATTTAATCAATTTGGGGTATTTCTTAATTCAAGTGCTGACTATGCTGTGCATTAAATATCCATTTAATAAAATGAAAAAGAGCTGGGGGTAATTGTGCAATCAGATATGAAATTTTCGGACAGTACAGACATGCTGCCAGAGCAGTCATAGGGTATTGTCAATGATATACAGGAATTTGCTCGTAAGGAAAAGGTGGTGATTATTCCTTTGTTTAAGGCAATGATCAGGCCACGCCTTGAGTACTGCGTACAGGTGTGGAGATTTCATTTTAGGAAGGATGTAGAGTTGCTTGAGCGAGTGCAGAGAAGGGTAACAAGATTGGTGAGGGGATGTTCTTACCAAGAAAGGCTTAAGTTCTGCAAATTGCAGAATCTTGAGACTAGGCACCTGCGAGGTGATCTGATTGAGCTGTATAAGACCTTGAATGGGTTGAGCAGGCTTAGTTCTAATGGGATTCTTCCTCTTGCTCAGATTACGAACCTGAAGGGAATATAAATTCAAATTGAGGAAAGACAGTTATAGAATAAATGTGTGAAAATTTGCCTTTAGCCAGCGGGTAGTTGATTGCTGGAACAAACTTTCATCTGTTGTTCTGGAAGTTGATAGTTTAAATAAATTCAAGGAGGAACTGGACAAAAGTTTAGAGGAAATGGATTTGTGAAATAATTTTTTTTTTTTTGGCTGATTCTATATAAGCATGCTTTCTTGCATCACATGCCTCGATTACTACTATTACTACTATTTCTGGAGCTCCAGATTGAAATAATGAATTTTCTATCGATATTTTACTTTCAGTATATTGAGTTGGAACAGAAATCTATAAAAATATTAACGGAAACATTGAAACAACTGAGAGGGCGCAGCCATAAGAACTATCAAACGTAGCGGAAGTGTATAGAATGAATGAAAATTTATATTTTTGAGATAAACCTTTTTTCTTAATTTATGTTATCTTTAATCCTGGTTTAATTTAGAATGAACGAACGATGAGTTTGGTAAGTTTCTGTTTGCATGTTTGAGGAATTTAAAGTTATAACAGCATTTTCAATCTTTTTTTTTTTTTTTTTTTTTGTAACGCGACCAATCTAAACTAGTGATTCTCAATGAAGCCGAAAATTGGTTTTTGGGGGGGCGAAAAAATATGGGTATTACAATGGTTTTTGGCCCTCAAGTTCAACCCTACCTGACGAGATCTTATTCATTAATATTTCATTTCTCTCATTGTGTTTTCTTTTAGCATTAGTAGGGCCATATGATGCAAAAAAGCAAGCTTATATAGCATTAGGCAAAAAAAAAAAAAAAAAAACTTCCCATTTTCACCCTTCCATTCGTTCCAAATGCCTGTCCAGCTCAGCCTTGCCGACCGGACTAGCCAGGTGGGTAAAGTGCCTGCCTGGCAACCCAAAGGTCGCGGGTTCGAATCCCGCCTCAGGCTTGTATCACAGTAAAATGCAAAAACTTTGGGAGGTGCATTATGGCCACAGAAGCTGATGCATCAACAACTAACAGAAAAAAAAAAAAAAAAGAAGCTCAGCCTTAAATTTATTTAGGCAACCAACTTTCACCACAAAAGATGCAAGTCTGTTCCACCAATCAACCACCCACTGGCTAAAGGGAAACTTCCGCACATCCATTCTACAACCGTCTTTCCTCAATTTGAATCTATGTCTCCTCAAGTGAATCCCATCAGCATTCAGCTTGCCCAACCCATTCAAGACCTTATACACCTCAATCAGATTACCTTGCAGGTGCCTACTCTCCAGGTGCTGCAATTTGCAGAACTTAAGCCTTTCTTGGTAAGAGCACCCCAATTTTCCCCTCACCAACCTTGTTGCCCTTATTTGTACTTGTTCTAACAACTCTACATCCTTCCTAAAATGAGGCCTCCAACCTGTACATGGTACTCTAGGTGTGGCCTGATTATTGCCTTGTATAACGGGATAATCACCCCCTGTCCTTGCTAGCAAAATTCATATATATCATTGACAAGACTCCATGACCTGCCCTGGCCGCCCATCTGCACTGCTCAGCAAACTTCATATTTTATTGTACAATTACCCCCAGGTCTTTTTCATTTTCCACTTCCCTGAGTGTAGTACCACACAGTTATTATTATTATTAGCCATATGGTGCAAGGAAGCCTGAGGCTTGTGCTGCACCAGCCAAAAAAAAATTCTGAATTACCCCCAAGAGAGAGAGAGAGAGAGAGAGAAGTAGAAGAAAATCACCAAGAAAGGGAAGAATGATGATATCCAGCTAGGGACCCTGGGTGTGCCAAGCCCATACTCACCAGATGTGAGCCCCTGGGGGGGTTAAAAAACTTCAACCACTCCCAGGTGGGCATTTCTACATTTCTACGTACAGTACGTAGTTGGTACGTTTCTCTTGGGTTATTGCTACCCATATGCAGTACTTTGCATTTGCCAATGTTAAACTTCATTTGTCACTTCTCCAGTGGGAGTAGCATACTGTCTTCCTGAAGCTGACAATGCTTTGTCAGCTTCAAGAAGGAGAATTGTTTTTTGCAATTTTTTCATTAAAATTCTTTTAATTAATTTAATTTTTTATTGTTCATTTGATTTCTAATTATGTTCAATTGTTTTTTAATTATTTTTTAATTGTGTTCAATTGAGTTTTAATTATTTTTTAGTTTTTACTGTAGTGTAAGATTTGCGATTTTTTTCGTTTTAATTGTTGGAGAGTATCATACAGAAGTGTTCTACATATTATATTGAGGTAAACTTCTCTTATTATTTTACTAAGTAAGGCTTCATTTACATACAGAAATCAGATGGCTTTCTAAAGGAAACTGTCTAACAAGATTTGCAAACCTTTTTGATATGATAATTAAAGTGGAGGAGACACATCAGCAAACGCAAAACCAATTTATACTGTATGGCTTGGATTTTTTGAAAACAATGAAGTATCACTTCAAGGGAAATTAATTACAGTGAAAGACTGCAAATGCATATTAAAAGCCTTCACTGAAAAACTGGAAATACTTTAAAGCAGTTTAATGAGAAAACAATTTCATGGGATGCAAGAGTTAACTAAAATCTCTCACTGAGAATATCTTAAGAATTATTCAGATCATTTTTGTTCTTTAAAAGGTGAAATGAAAAATAGATTTTCAGATTTATTTTCTTGTGAAGTGAAGCCATGGATATTAGATTCAACTGGATGTGATTTTGGGTCTGCTAGTGAAGAAATTCAAGAACTCATTGGATTAAAATGTAATGAGGAATGCAAATATAAATTCGAAAAAGGGGGAATAGCTGAGTTGTGGGGATCAAAAACAACTAAACTTCTTTATCCAACAATGTGGTCTGAAATGACCAAAGTACTTTCTTTTCCAACATCTTATATGGTTGAAATGGTTTTATTTCAGTAAATAAAATATTAACAAAGGAAAGAAACAGAATTGAACAGAAACAGAAAGAAACATCATACCGAACATCGAAATTTTAGCTAAGAAGCATCAGGCTGAGGGATCTCATTGAATAAAAGGAGTAAGTATAAAGTATTTTCTTGTTTAAAATTTCACGGGGTGCAATTAGGAAAAAAATTTGTCTAAGAAAGCCCTTTAGGGGGCAATAAGTAAAAAGAGGTTGGGAAACATAGATCCAAACTAAAAAGAAAAATGATGCAACTAGCTGTGATAAAGGCAGCGACTTTATTATTTTAGAAATATTATTTAGAGATATAGAAGAATTTATCATTTTGGCATCGTAATTTTTCATAACCGAACTGAAAATAGTACTTATCCATTATTATATATTGCATTTTATTTTTAATGGGATACTTGTATTTTATCAAAAATTTCGTGACCTGAAGCCAGTGAGGTTGAGAGTATAGAATATTGGTGTATAATTATAATGACTTGTAGCTTCTAGTGTGATGACATATGGTTTCATTTGTGCATGGAGGTCTGGCTCTAGTGCTTCAGACAGGAATCTGCAGGCAATTTCTCATTCCCCCCATTAAGATTACTTTTTCAAGTGTGCATTCTTCATTAACAACTACAATTTCTTCCCCCCCCTTGAGATTCGTGAACTGCCCATCTTATAACCACTCCAAATCAACCTGAGCCCCTCCTGGGCCTTTAAGTTTCACCATGGTGTCAGACCAGTATGACAGTTTCTCCACCACCAATTGCCTCCTTTACCCCCATTCCTTTCAAAGGCTGTATTTTCCTTGTTTTTCTTTGATGTTACTTTCCCTCCCACCTGCTAGATATTTAGCTTCTCTGCTTCAATACACTGGTGCAATTTTAGCTATCTGTTTTAATGAATGATGTTAATGCATATTTAATTTTACTCTACATATATAGGCTTATTGCAAAAGAATTGAATACTTTAAAAAAACAAATTATGGGTAAACTAAATAAAATAAAAACCAGGATTATATTTCTTGAAAGGATTAAGTGAAAATTGTAACCTAGAAGTATTCAGTCTAATATTCCCAGGTAACCATGACTGTGCCCAAATCATTTGCAGACTTATCCAAAAATTTGTGTAAAGTCTCTGATTCAATGGATGGATTTCACAACACAACACATTGTGTTTTAGAGTTCCTGCAGATCATTTGGCAGGGGAGGAACATAAAAGTTGATCTCATTTTTAATTTTTTTTTAACCCTTTCAAGGAATGCAATTTTTGTTATTGTATTTTGATAATACTCAATAAATATTACTCAAATTTTTTAAAATATTTGGTTTTTTTGTAATAGCCCTGTGTATGCATCCGTGCACACATACATAAACACACACACAGTAGAGGTAGTATGCAAGTTGTATATTTCCACTAATAGCTTGATATGAGTATTAAAATTTACAATACCCATAGGAATAAGGAAATGCCTGTGAATCAATGACCATTGAAATAATTTATGTTACATAATGAGTCACATGAGCAGCCATTATTAGAGCTTATTTTGGAATGAAATCATGTAGCAATGATGTGATGCAAGGCAAGGGATGTTTTCCTAATGTGAACTCACCAAATAAGTTGAATGTTTATGAACCAAACATGCAATTTTTTGAAACAGAAAGAGCTTCTGGTTGATATAGCAGTAGAATGCATAAATTTATAACTCTTAATGCACAGCAGGTATACCACTCCATTGATTCATCCCATCTTTAAAAATCGAAAAAGTGAAAAAAACTGTTAACATAATATAGTTTTTGAAAATAGCATAGCTTTTCTTTTTTGGATTATTACCCAACAACCTCTTCGGGATTATTTTGTTTGTGATGAAGCAATTTATATATATGACTGAAACTACATATGTATATAAACTCAGTTCACTCAAACTTTAACCTGGCCATAGTATTGCATCATTTGACAGGCCCTGTGGGAAAATATTTAATTCTGGTGACTCACTAGTTAGGGGTTAATAGGTTTTTTGTTATTATTATTTTATTTATTTATTTTTTTTCATACCTTCTTAATACTGTCTGTAAGCTTGTATGTGCTGGGCTTTTTTATTGTTTTATGTTGTTGTTAATTTTTTTTTTTTTTAAGTTGAGTGGGCCTGTGAGGTTGTGTAGGGAAAAAAAAGCCACGTTTTACAATTCTATGAAATGGAGCTGGGGGGGACTAATGACGTAGTTGGATGAGAGTTTTCTACTGTGCATGCTATCAGGAAGAAAACTATACACTGGTCCTGGTGATTTTTTTTTATTCCCTAATGAATTTAGCAGGCATTATTTAGTAACAGTATGCATTCAAGTTCACATGGCTCCATTCAACCAAGTACATGAAAAATAAGATAAATTCTGATAAACTTTGTGACCGCAAACAGTTAATCAGTAGACTCCAGTGTATTTGCATTCTAAGAAGGTGTCACAGTAACAACCTACATTATCACAAAAGGCCAGAATGTTATTCTGATATCTTCACTATGGCAGTAACATTTCTACTTCAGCAACAGGGGAGAAAAACCACGTTTTACAATTCTATGAAATGGAGCTGGGTGGAGAGGCTACTGACATAGTTGGGTGAGAGTTTTGTGCTACGCATGCTACCAGGAAGAAAACTATACACTGGTCCTGATGATTTTTTATTTCCTAATGAATTTTTCAGGCATTTAGTAACAATATGCAAGCAAAGAAGGCATAAGAAAGATAAAACTATCATGAAAAAAGTACACAAAAGCAACGTATTGCCATTCCTTTCTATCTTTGGTCAAGTCTCTTCTAACTCTGTGCTCCTCCATGTTCTTTTTTGCCCTTCATCCATATCCTTTTAGGTTATCCCCACCCTTGCATAGTCTCCACCCAGAAATCCAGGAGCCTTTGTATTTGTTCCTGAACCCCTTCTCTGTATATGTCTAAACCAGTGCTTCTCAAACTATCTGTGGTGAAGGACCAGTTTCTTTTATTTCCAATCCATCGCGGATCAGTACGTTTGTAAAATATAAACCATCGCAAACCGGTAATGGGCAAATCGTCGCAGACTGGTTAACATCTGCAACTGATTTTCAATTTTTTGTGGACTGGTAACAAAAAGTTTCTGGACCAGCTGTGGTCCATGGGCCACAGTTTGAGTAGCACTGGTCTAAACTATCTCATTCGCCCCACTTTTATTTTATCCAAACTCCAATGAACAAATCTGCTTTTGCACCTGTTATAAAAAGGAAAGACTGGGATTAGAGAATTTGAATGGTTTATTCTTATTCTTCATTGTCAAGTTTAAAAAAGGCTTAAAGAACAACTTAAGCTGCCAAGTCCAAAGTTAATATTAAATGTCTAAACCACTCTTAATTAAACTTTATTACAATAATGGTATTAAATTGTGTCTAGGCCACCTAGTTAAAGAACTATATTAAATATTGTAAGGCATTTTGAAGAAGGCTACGTAACTCCCAAGTGTAGAAGTGGTTGTCAGTGAGTATCATAAAGAAGTGATTCAAATAACTGATTGAAGTGCAACAGCTCTTTCAGATTTGAAGAATGCAATCCTTTGGGAGATAATGAACATGCCATTGGAAATTTTGAAGACAGCTGTGAAAAAGTGTCCCATCATGACTACTTATTTGAAAATAATGATCAACATGTAGAGCTTTTATTGACAGTAAGATTAGTTTGAAATTTACTTTCGTCTTACTTTTCTAAATTAGTCATTTTGCATGCCCCTGGTGATCAAATTTCAAACTAACTTTTTTATTGTTTAAAGGACCTCCCACATTTGCCAATTATGATGCAAAAAAACCCACTTTTCAATCAACCTAAAGTTTGGGTTATTAATTTTTTAAAAGTAGAAAGGAAATTCATAAGTTTATTGTCAAATTTCAACATGGAAACTGGTAAATACCTCAGTGTGTACTGCCAGTTGTTTCAGATTACTTGATGTTCATATATGCCAGTTTTTTTATTCAAAGTTGAATAGGCACTTTTGTTGTATGAACTATGTAATTTTGTTATAATTGAATAATGTATATTTTCTTTATTTTTTTCAGACTCAACACAGTGGCCAAACAATCCGTTAAGTGAAGTAAAATGGAAGCAGATGTCTAGAGCAAATGCATTAGCAAAATTTATTTTTAAAATAACCATATCAATGGGAATTGCCTCTAATTTGATCGGAAATTTGCATTCCAAAGATGTATGCTAATGAAATTAAACTTGAAGCTGTTTTACAAGAAGAAAGTCTTCTACCATACAAAATAACAGAAGCACAGAAACCCTTCCCTCTTGAAATATGTGGAAAATCATTTTCACAAACTAGTACTTTAAAATCGCATCTTTTAATTCACAATCATGAGAAATCCTTTTGTTGTGAAACATGTGACAAGGCATTTTCACAGTTAAGTGATCTGAAAGAACATCTCTTAGTTCACACTTGTGAAAAATCTTTCGCTTGTACAGTATGTGAGAAGGCATTTTCAAATTCAGATAATCTAAAGCGACATCAATTAGTTCATACTCAAGTAAAATCTTTCTCTTGTGAAATATGTGGCAAGGCATTTTCACGATCAGATCATCTAAAGGGACATTTATTAGTTCACACACGTGAAAAATTCTTCTGTTGTGAAATATGTGGCAAGGCGTTTTCACGATTAGCTCATCTAAAGGGACATTCATTAGTTCACACACATGAAAAATTCTTCTGTTGTGAAATATGTGGCAAGGCATTTTCACGATCAGATCATCTAAAGGGACATTTATTAGTTCACACACATGAAAAATTCTTCTGTTGTGAAATATGTGGCAAAACATTTTCAAGGTCAAGTGAACTAAAATTGCACTCATTAGTTCATAATCCAGACAAACCTTTCTCTTGTGAAATATGTGGCAAAGCATTCTCAACATCTGGTTTTCGAACAAGGCATTTATTAGTTCACACTCAAAAAAAGCTATTCACTTGTGAGTTATGTGGCAAGGCATTCTCAAAATCATATGACCTAAAATCACATTTATTAGTTCACACTAAGGAGAAGCCGTTTTCTTGTGAAATATGTTCAAAATCATTTTCCTGGCCTGGAAATCTGAAAAAACATTTAGTAGTTCACACTCATGAGAAACCCTTCACTTGTGAAATATGTGGAAGTGCATTTTCACAATCATCCAATATGAAACGACATTTAAAATCTCATACTTAAATCTTTCTCTTGAGAAATGTGTCAAAACATTTTCATTATCGCAGTTCAAAACCAATAAAATTACAGATGGGAACTCTGAAACCTGATTCCATGATCCAGTAATTATCATAACCTGGCTTTTTTTTTTTCTTTATTGATACAATGAACTTTGTTTTATAAATATCTATACAAAGAGTCTTCACAGTACTCAACAAATGGGCATTGCAATTTTTGAAACTTATGATATGATGATGTTCATTTGATATTTTGAGTCTGAAATTTGGTGCACTATGTCCACTATATAATAAGTAGCATCTCTAAGAACATTCGTCAGTAGTAATCAGAGAAGTCTGGTATCAAATTCAGACGAATTGTTGTGATACTGAACGGGATGTTCAATATGTTATCTACCTTGACTGATACATGTGCTTGATATATAAAATTAATTTTGTCATTGTTTCACAGATGTCTGCATCTCCTTTGTGCAGGTTCAGCTCATTATAGTGGTGTATAGAAGAGATTTAAAGTTGCAAACTCGAAAGAAAACAAGAGTTGAAAGATCAGGCCATCATCAAATATTTGAGAGAAGGGAATAGATCCGAAGTTATTCGTGGACATGTGGAAGCTGTATATGCTGTTCCTTCTGAATACCAGTTAAGATTTTGGTCTAAGCAATTTAAACAAGGTCAAGAACCCATAGAAGATAAACATGCTCTGGACAGTCAGTAGAAGTAACAAATACAGAATTTGCACAAAATTGATTATTCTAGTTATTAAACGCTGTTAGTGTCTACGATTGCTAGAGAATTTAATATTTGAGAAGTCAGTACTGACCAACCTCCACAAACATTTGACTATGTCAAAACATCAGTTCTCATTGGGTTCCAGGAATTCTCTCACCTCTTCAGAAACAGTGTAGAGCTCAAATTTTTGAGGAAAATTTACACATAGATTAAGTAGATTTACAAGGGGAGAGGGGAGGTCTTTCAAGAATTCTAACAGATTCTTGAAAGAAACATGGTTTCACCGCTGGGATCTGGAAACAATGGAAACACCATGAATTATCACCACTTGAAAAATTCAGGACAACCCTGTGTGGGAAAATAATAGCCACCATTTTTTCAGATATGCACGGAATTGTTTCTACAGACTACATACCAAAAATTGAAAAAATTAAAGTGGAGACATAAACAGAGAAAAGGAAACTTACAAGGTGTCATGCTTCTTCATGATGCTGCTCCTATACAGAAATTCCATGAAGCAGTTACTACTCTGAGAGATTGCTAATTCTAGTAGTTAAACCACCTGCCATGCAGTTTAGACCTGGCCCCACTGATCATTTCTTCAGAAATCTGAATCAACAGCTATGTGGCTAACATTTTTCAAACCATGATGACCTCAGGCAAGCTGTAAAGGTCTTTATCAGAGACCAGAACAAAAGACTTCTTTTTTTTTTCAGGTATCATCTTGCCCAAAATAGACGATATGCTATATATATTGAGAGAGGGAAAGAAATGTATTAGGCTGTTATTAATTCTTTTTACAATGGTAGCTAATTTTTGGAGTTTTCCTCAAACTATTTGGAATTTTTAACCAAACCTTAAAACTATTTTATTTTTGTCCCTCTCACCTGTAGGCACCATTATTTTTTGAGTAGAGGTAGAAAATGGAACATAATTATCAGGAAGCATATGAGTAAATTTTTTTTGTTGTTAAGATTGCAAGAGTTCATCACGATGTACAGTCCTGTCTCTTCCAAATTAAGTTCTAAATTCTTAATGAATTACTAGGGGGCTTCTGCCCCTGCTCACTGCACTTGCTTCTTGTGATAAAATAACAAAAATACTTACAGAATCCTTCGACACTGTGTGTGTGTGTGTGTGTGTGTGTGTGTGTGTGTGTGTGTGTGTGTGTGTGTGTGTGTGTGTGTGTGTGTGTGTGTGTGTGTGTGTGTGTGTTCCTCATCTATGAATACATAAATACGTTACATATGGAAATCAAGAATGGTACTGCGTGGTCATGCTAGATAAACAAGGCATGTGCACGAGGTTTATCTAGCATGATTGTGCTGAAACAGAAGCTTGTTTTACCACAGTTAAACAAGCTTCTATTACGTATTTGTTATGTATTACCACGTAACCCTCGTCGCTCTTCTTCTATTGGCTGAATAAATATCACTAGGAGGAAAATTATTTTAATGTATAGAAAGTTAAGTAATGAGAAAATGTTCCTCAGCTTTCATAATTTGAATGTGTTTCTCTTTGCCATCATTCTGATTTACAGGGTTGTTAAAATTAAAGTATCCCTATGTAGAGGGCTCTGGAGTGAGTTCTAAGGCTCATACTGAAGATAAAATTTGGACAACAGATACAATAAAGAATGCACTCGACATTTAGTGGAAAAAAAAAAATTACAAAATTTCTCACTACTTGATGCTATACAAATCACTTGAACAGTGGTACAATTGTTCAATGTGTCCTCCATTTTGGTCAACAACAGTTTCCATTCGAAGAACAGCATTTTCCACAGCAGAACATAACATGTCAACTGGAATAGCCAGTATATGACGGATGCTGTCCAGATCTGCCGTAGTTTGACATCCTTCCCAATACACCTGGTTCTTCAAAAAACCCCACAACCAGAAGTCACATGGGGTGAGGTCCGGTGATCGGGGTGGCCAAGATATCTGGAAACAACGGCTGATTACCCGTTCGTCTGTAAAGTGTTGCCTTAGCAATCTTTGGACACAGCAGTGGATGTGGTGTAGCACACCATCTTGCATGAATATGGTATCCTGAAGGCACCCATGTTGCAGCTCTGGTATTGCGAAATTTGCCAACATTTCTTAATATCGCTGTTTGGTGACGGAACAGGTGTGGGGCCAGTCAGTGTTACCTGTTCAAAAAAATATGGCCCAATCATGAATCTGGCCATAATACCACACTCACTTTTGGAGAATGCAACGGGACCTCTTGGATAACTGGAGGGTTTTCTGTTGCCCAAATGCGACAGTTGTGCATATTCACTTGTCCATTTAAGCAAAAGTGGGCTTCATCACTCCAGAGGATGTTCCATGGCCAAGTGATATCCACTGTCATTCGCACCAGAAACTGAAGTGTATATGTGAAATGAATAACTGCACCACCGTGCTTTAGCTGCTGTAGCATGCATCTTGTAAGAACTACTGCAATACCTGACTCATTACTAGCCTTACAGTGGAATACGGCATGTCCACTTCACGAAAAACAGCTAGCATGCATGTGCTACCGCATGGAGATTGACTTGATAAGTCCACGACAGCCATAGTCACACTTCGACACAAGAGGAGTCCATTTGTTTTCGACCTCTACCTGGTTGAACACCAAGATGTCCTGTCACTTCAAATTTCACAATCAATTTGCGGACAACACAAACAGGTCCACACCTTATGCACTTCTGATGCTGGAATCTCTGATAGCTGCATTGTTGCTGTTTTGATTGTACAGCTTCACTAATAGCACCTTTTCTTGCAACAATGGCATTGCTGCTGTAATGTAAGCAAACATCTGTATGATTTTGAAGAGACTGCTTTGCAGTACAGTAGAGCTGGGTAGTGCTGTGGCAAGTGGAAAATGAAAAAGGGGTTATCATCCAGTCAGATATGAAATTCTCTGAGCAGTGCAGATATATTGCCAACTCATGGGGTAAACGATATACACGATTATGCAAATAACGTAAGTTATGTGCCATACAGTGACAAATTTTGTAACTGATTTTTTTCCGCAGTAAATGGCAAGCGCATTCTTTAGTGTACCTGCTGTCCAAATTTCTCTTCAATACGAGCCTCAGAACTCGCTCCAGAGCCCCATAGGGATACTTTAATTTTAACAACCCTGTATATGTATACTAAGTCAGAGCTGCCATGAACTCATGCCAGTCTGACCTGCCAAACATGGGGTACTCAACTGTATTCCCTTATTGCAGTACTTCATTCCAAGATAGAACTTTTGTGATGTGTTATGTTTACAAATAAAATTTGCATGCTTGGATAATTAGAATGTATAAATTTAACTTGAATATAGTAAGTTCCCAATTTTAGCCTTTGAAAGTTTTTAAGTGACTATAATTATCATGCCATTTTTCATGGAAATGTCGATAAGTTTAACTCGTTTTTACTATAATTTCGCATTTAAATAGGATAAAAAAAAAAAAAAATTCCAGTCTTGCCAAGCTGTGTACTGTATGCTAAGTGCATCTGTTCTTCAAATTTCTATAGGTCATAATATGAAGAAATAAATTTGATATTTTATCTACTTCTAAATTAAATAGAATTCATTTCACTATGTATTTGTGTAAGTCGTGAAGGTACAACCTGAGTGCTGCTGAGGGGTTCAGTTTCTCTGTGTTTTTTAGAGCCCATTTCTCTATGTTTTTAAAGTTATTCTATAGAGGGCGGTGGAAATGCTCTCTATAGGATAACTTTCAGTCCAGGAAGGCCTGTGGTGTCCTAATGAACGTTTGTTAGTAGAGATAAGCAAATGTCGAACGTTTGTTAGTAGAGATAAGGAACATTTGCTAGTACAGATGAGGACATCATGATCCCATTTAATCGCATTCAATTTATGTAGACCGTACCTAAAAAAAAGACATCGAGCTTCTTGAAAGCGTCCAAAGACAGGTAACTTGCCTGGTGAATTCGGCAAAAGGGAATCCATGTGAGGAAAGATTTCCATATGTGGGTTGCAGAGCTTGGAAACTAAGCACCTTACACGAGACTTGATTGAGGTGTTTAAGGCTCTGAGAGGCATTAGTAGAGGCATATGATGCAAGAAACCAAGCATATATAGCATCAGCCAAACAAAAAAAAAAAAAAACCTCCCATTTTACCCACCCATTCATTCCAAATGCTTGTCTAGTTCAGCCTTGAAATTATTTAAGTTGTCGACCTCCACCACGACAGATGGAAGTTTGTTCCAACTATCAACCACCTGCTAGTTAAAAGGAAATTTCCGCACATCTATGGCAAAGTAAAATGAATGAGGAGGAAATTTTCACGGTTTTAAATGATTGTAGAACTACGGGCCATAAATTCAAGTTACAGGAAGAGACATTTAGACTGGATTGTAGGAATTTTTTTAGCCAGCGAGTTATAAGTTACAAACATGGGTGTTAGAGGCTAACAGTTTGGAAAAATTCCAAGGTCAGCTGAACCTGCAGGATAAGGCAAGTGCATAGATTGTCTATTTGCATTTCTTGTATTATTTATTTTATTTTAGTTTTTTTATTATTATTTTATTTTTTATTATTATTTTTTTTGCTGTTGCAGGGAAAGCCTTAGGCTTTGTTGCACCCAGTGGTAGATCCAGAAAATACCAGGAGGGGTACCATTTTGTGCACTAGAATGACAATCACATTAGCATCAATGTTGCCAACTGTAGTCAGTTTAAAAATAGCTGAGCTACAATAAAATCCTATGTTAACAATGAAAAAAAATATATTTTTGTAGCTAAAGGGAATTTACACGATTAGTGTTTATTTTCCGAAAAATGACAGGGGGGGGTACGTGCCCCTACCCTGAATCCGCCACTGGTTGCACCATATGGCTAATACTAATGGCAAAGCGCTACGTAATTTGTTGCCGGCCGGGTTAGTAAAATGCCTGCCTGACAACTCAAAAGGTCGCGAGTTCGAATTCCGCCTCGGGCTTGGATCAGAGTACAAAATTCTAAAACCATGGGAGGTGCAATATGGTCACAGAAGCCGATGCGTCAAAAACTAACAAAAAAAAAACTTAATTTGTTATCAGATTATTGTGGGAGAATAAGAAAAAAATATATTTTTTCTTTCTAAACGAATAATTCAGAATGCTGTTGCAGCAACCTAATAAATTGGAGCATGTTTCTTCTTTCTGTTGTAAATAAGTTAAAACATTCTTGGTTTGAAGCTTTAAAATTTCAGATAACATATGGAGGCTTTGAAAAATAAGCAGAATATCATTATTATTTATTACTTGATACTATTATTTATTTTCAGATCTAATTAAATGGTCTGGGTAACTAGGGGAAAAAAAAAACGGTATTATTTTCAAACTTTGATTAAAATGATTTAAATTCATTAAGAATACCAAAAAAGCATGTATGTTATGCTGAAATTTTGTAATCTGTGGAGTATATTTTTATTATTATTATTAGCCATATGGTACAAGGAAGCCTGAGGCTTATGCTGCACCAGCCAAAAAAAAAAAAAAAAATTCCCCGAGTTGCCCCCTGTGTGTGAGAGAGAGAGAGAGAAGTAGAAAGGCATCACCAAGAAAGAGAAGAATGATGATATCTAGCTCAGGACCCTGGGTTTGCCAAGCCCATACTCACCAGATGTGAGCCCCGGGGTTAAATATTTCTGAGAACAAAACGCTCTCTACAGTAACTTCATTGTTCTTGTTGTAATAGGGTTTTAGGAGCATCGGCAACTAAGGCCATACAGCTCCGTGTCTATTATTTTCAAATTGTGTGTTCTATGATCGATTTTCTGTTTACTATACAAAAAGCCACGTTTCTGGGAGAAAAAACCGTGCTGCCTGAGACGGACTGACAACGACGTGAAAAAGTCCCCATAAATATTCTTCATGTTATCGACGGGACCCGAACTCGGGTTTTTTCCATTCGCAGTGGAGAGTACGGAGATTCCACCAACTGTGCTACCCACGAGGGCCATATATTTATTACCGTTTTATTTAAAACACTACGATGACGTTACAAATCTACTCTAATTCAGATATTTATTCTCCTTTATTTGGAGACATATCTCTGGAACTTTATAAATTATATATATATATATTTTTTTTTTTTTTTTTTTTTGAGATCATTAGGGCATAGAATAAAAAAGTAATTTTCAAGTTTTATTTTAAAGAAATTTTAAAAAATAATAACCTCATTTTACATTCTAACATATCATTTTTATCATTAAAAGTAAACTTTTAAGTCCACTAGCTTAGGCCCTTGACCATCAGATATACAGGCTCCGTCTTAGTCTACCCCAAGATAAAATTATTTTCTTAAAGAAATTTTGTACTAGCCAGTACTGTACCAAAATCGGTCTGGGCTGAAGTACAGCAGCCGGGTCATTGATGATCTGGGCAACACTACAAACAGAATACGTCTGTATGTGTGTTGAGCAGTAAAGCAACTAAGGTTATATGGCGACAGTGTATTGCTTGTATTCTGTGTTCGGCTTGCTGAATGAAAAACCATTACCTGCGACCATATGAGTCATGTGAAAGAAACCAATGAAAATTCTTGCATTCTCGAAGGGATTCGAGCCTGGGAATTTTTCACTCGAGGTAGGAGAACCGTGATCATATCCAATGTGATACCAGCAAAGGTATCATAGTGGATGAAATAGTCGGTCTCACGCAACCGGAGCATGATATTTTATCTCGCAAACTAGGGTTTTTCGTCCAGCAACAGCGAATCAACCAGAGAACACAAGCAATTTACAGACATATTAGATACAGCACAATATGGCCTTAGTTGGTGATCCACCTACAACAACCAACAAACTAACTATCTACTGATAGTTAGTTTGATTACAGTAGCAATCTACTGATAACGTGCAGGTTTATTGTGTTGAATTTCACTTACAATGTCTAAAGAGTTCGTAACGTAATTTATCAACCTCCACAGGTAACACCCATGTTTGTGGTAGGCGGAATCTCGGAAAATACGATAATAGGAAATTTCGAACGAAAAAAGCATATGAAAAATTTATTAAAATAGCGAATTTTTCCGAAAGCCAACGGGCGATCACATAAACGTGGCTTCGTTCATTCCAAAATTCGTCCATCCTTAAATCACTCTTGAAGTCATTCGACACATAAGAGTTCCCAAAAGTCCTTATTTTACCGATCACATCCCTTGAGGTCTATTCTAAACTTTAATTTTTATTCAGAAATTAGAGTTAAGTAAGGCGATGGAGTCGTTTTATACCACATGCATATTGCGATATCAAACCTATTTATTAAAATGACAATTACTGTTTATTAAAATTACAACTATTTTTGCACATTTATACTCTTTACTATAATTCAGACGAATAAATATGCTATACATCATTGAGTGGGGCTCTCACAAATCAGCATGTAAAAATCAAATGCACTTTGACAACTCACTAATCAGACTTTTATTCATTGACATACATTTCTGCCTAAAAGTTTGGAATAACGTTTCATTTTTCTTGAATTTCAAGGTTTTTCTTACAACAGAAACCCTTGTTTACTAATTTTTATTAAAATATTTTCTATTATATATACAAAAATTTAAATAACATTTAAGAAATTTATATATAATCAAGAGGTGTAGAGGCCCTCTGTATATGGTAAAATGTTGTGGACGATTCTAGAAAGTATTGTTTCAATATTAAAAAATATTTTAAATGATTCTAGAGTGTTTTGCAATAATACATGAAATTTATAAAATGGAGAATCCATCGTTCGAATTTTTTGTTTTTTTATATATATATACCATTTTTTCCTGATGTATTTTGGGCGTTTTTCCTTGCAGAAAGAGGAAGCGAATGACTGATCTGTATTCCACTTAATCCATTAACACAGGCATACGATGCAAGAAAGCAAGCTTATGCAGCATCAGCCAAAAAAAAAAAAAAAAACCCTCTTATTTCACCACTCCATTTGTTCCAAATGCCTGTCTAGCTCGGCTTTAAATTTATTTAGGCTATCAACTTCCACAACAAAAGATGGAAGTCTGTTCCACCAATCAATTACCCGCTGGCTAAAGGCAAATTTCCGCACATCTATTCTTCAACTCTTTTTCCTCAATTTGAATCTATGCCCCCTCATGTTCTTAATCCGAGCAAGAGGAAGAATCCCATCAGCATTCAGCTTGCTCATCCCATTCAAGGCCTTCTACACCTTAATCAGATCACCACGCAGGTGCCTACTCTCCATGCGCTGCAATTTGCAGAACTTAAGCATTTCTTGGTAAGAGCAAGAGACCCCTTTGTACCCCTCACAAATCTTGTTGCCCTTCTTTGTACTTGTTCTAGCAACTCTACATCCTTCTTAAAATGAGGCCTCCAGATCTGTACACAGTACTCTAGGCGTAGCCTGATCATTCCCTTGTATAACGAGATAATCACCTCCCTGTTCCAGCTAGCAATATTCCTATATAACATTAACAAGACTCCATGACATGCCCTGGCAGCCCATCTGTACTGCTCAGTGAACGTAATATTTGACTGCACAATTACCCCCAGATCTTTTTCACTTTCGACTTCCCTGAGTGTAGCACCACACAGTTAGTACGTTTCTGTTGAGTTATTGCTACCCATATGCAGGACTTTGCATTTGTCAATGTTAAACTTCAGTTGTCACTTCTCAGCCCATTTGCCCAACTTATCTAGATCCAATTGGAGTAGCATACTGTCTTTACTGTCGTTAACAAAACCCTGCCAACCTTTGTATTATCTGCAACTTGGACATTAATCCTGATATACCTTCATCAATATCATTGATGAATACACAAAACAACAATTGGTCCAGCACCGAACCCTGGGGAACTAGACTAATAATATTAGTCCACGAAGAGCAGTGTCCATTTATTACCACCCTCTCTCGTCTTCCACTCAACTATCCTTTTATTCATTGTAGCAATTTACCCTTATGCCATACCTCTCCAATTTCAACAACAGTCTTCCCTATGCAACAGTATCAAGAGCTTTCCTGAAATCCAAGTATATGACATCAAAATTATTTTTGAAATTCAGTTCCTTTGTGACCACATCATAGTAACCAATCAAATTAGTCAGACAAGACTTCCCTTTAACAAATCCATGCTATGTCTTAACTATTACTGCAGTCTAGTGATCCTGCAAGGCTTCTTTAACCAGTGACTCCGTTTTATTCCCCAGAACACAAGTTAACTAACAGGTCTATAGTTACTTGTGTCACCTTTTGATCCCGCTTTGTTAATTGGTGATACATTTGCACACCTTCAGTCCATGGGGACTCCCCCAAAGAAGCTCCCATAATTATGGCTAAGGATTTACTTAATTCTTTTGCTGCCCCATTTAATATAAGGGATAGATCCCATCCACCCCAGGTGCTTCCCTTATGTTTAACTTCAGAAATTTCTCCCCCACTTTGCTCTCAGTTATTGCAAAATCATTCAGCTTTCTCTTAGAGTTTGATAAACTTCTCGCATTGCCCTCATTGAATAACTCCTCATGTGTGAATGTAGATGTAAAATACTCGTTCCGTTTATCAGCTACCTGAGCATGATCATCAATAGTCAACCCATCTATGTTAAGTGGGGCAATCTCTTTCATCCCTTTCCTTCTAGAGTTTACATTAGTAAAGAACCCTTTGTGTTTTTTAGCATTAGCATTAGCAGTAGTAGAGGCATTTGATGCAAGAAAGCAAGCTTATCCAGCATCAGCCAAAAAAAAAAAAAAAAAACCCACTTCCACTTCACCCCTCTGTTCGTTCAAAATACCTGTCCAGTTGAGCCTTAAACTTATTTAGGCTATCAACTTTCACGACAAGGGATGGAAGTCTGTTCCACCAACCAACCACCCGCTGGCTAAAGGCAAATTTCCGCACGACTATCCTACATCTGTCTTTCCTCAATTTGAATTTATGCCCTCTCAAGTGATTATTCTGAGCGAGAGGAAGAATCCCACCAGCATTGAGCATGCTCAAACCATTCAAGGCCTTATACACCTCAATCAGATCACCTCGCTGGTGCCTAGTCTCCAGACACTGTAATTTGCAAAACTTAAGCCTTTCTTCGTAAGAGCACCCCTTTGTTCCATTCACTAATCTTGTTGCCCTTCTCTGTACTCGTTCCAGGAGCTCTACATCCTTCTTGAAATGAGGCCTCCAGACCTGTATACAGTATTCTAGGTGTGGCCTGACCATTGCCTTATACAAGGGAATAATCACCTCCTTATCTCTGCTAGAAAAAGTCCTATATATCATTGACAATACACCATGAGCTACTCTTGCAGCCCGTCTGCACTGCTCAGAGAACTTCATATCTGACTGCACAATTACTCCCAAGTCTTTTTCATTTTCTACCACCTTAAGTGTTGTACCACACTGTTGATACGTTGCTCTGGGGTTGCTGTTTCCCATGTATAGTACTTTACATTTGTCAATGTTAAACTTCATTTGCCACCTCTAAGCCCATCTGCTCAACCTTTCCAGATCCTGTTGCAGCAGCATAGTGTCAGTAGTGTTCTTGACAACCCTGCCAACCTTTGTATCGTCTGCAAACTTCGAGATTAAGCTTGATATACCCTCATCAATATAATTTATGAATACAGAAAACAATAATGGACCCAACACTGAGCCCTGAGGGACTCCACTAATAACATCAGCCCACGACGAGCAGTGTCCATTGATTACCACTCTCTGTCTTCTCCCCCTCAGCCACCCCTTTATCCACAGCAGCAATTTGCCTCCAATGCCACACTGCTCCAATTTGTGCAGCAGTCTTCCATGTGCAACAGTATCAAAAGCCTTTCTAAGATCCAAGTATATAATATCAGAGTTATTCCCTGCATCCAGTTCCTTTGTGACTGCATCATAGTATCCAATCAAATTGGTCAGGCATGACTTCCCCTTAACAAAACCATGCTGTGTCCGAGCTATAGCTGAAGTCTTGTCTAAATGATCCTGCAGTGCTTCTTTAATTAGTGCCTCCATTAATTTTCCTGGAACAGAAGTTAAACTCACAGGTCTATAATTACTTGTGTCAGCCTTTGATCCTCCTTTGTGAATTGGGGTGACATTTGCACATCTCCAGTCTGTGGGTACCTCCCCTGAGTCCAAGGAAGCTCTCATAATTATGGCTAAGGGTTTGCTTACTTCCTTTGCTGCCTCCTTTAATATAACTGGATAGATCCCATCCACCTCGGGTGCCTTTCTTGTGTTTATCTTCAACAATTTCCTCCACTTTACTCTCAGTTATTACAAGATTCTCTAGCTTACTGCTAGAGTTGAATACACCTCTGGCTTTCCCCTCGCTAAATAACTCCTCCTGTGTGAATGTCGATGTAAAATATTCATTTAGTTTGTTAGCTACCTGAGCAGGATCATCAACAGTTGACCCATCGATATCAAGTGGACCAATCTGATTAATCCCCTTTGTTTGATTCATCCCCTTTTCTTTGCATCCTTTTCCACGGATTTCTGGTGATCTGCCTTCGCCTGCCTAACCTCATTTATGACTTAATTACAGACAACGCTTATATCTGCCATAGGCTTCTGTGTCACCTGATAATTTATATGCATCCCATACATTTTACTTCTCTGAAACGAGCCTCAATAATTCATCTGACATCCATTTAGGCATTTCTTATTTGGAATGAAAAGCATAGTAACCTCCAAGATTAAGTCCCTGAAAGCTTCCCATTTAGAATTCAACATTGGTAACATCATTAATTGATCCCACCGTACAGAATTTAAAAACTGTCTGAGACCCCAGTATTGACCTTTATGAAAGCAAAAGCCCTTCCAATTAGCCGTGATGGTAGTTAGATTTTTAAGTAATCCCCATATCAGTACATTGTGATCACTGTGAACCAGTGGTTCCTTCATTCACTTCATTCAGCGCTGAAAACAAAACAAAACAAAACAAAAAAATAATAATAAAATAAAATAAAATTGTTAGATCGAAACCAAAATTTCTATGGTTGGTATAGAGATAGTATTAGTAATGGTCACATGGTTCAAGGAAGCCTATGGCTTATGCTGCACCAGCCAAAAAAATAAATAAAATAAATAATACAATAAATAAAATAATAATAATAAAGTAGAATGATAATAATAAAAAATTAATAATAATAAAATAAAATAATAATAATAAGAAGAAAATTTACCCTTCCTATTGTTTAGTTGCTGAAAGGTCCCTACACTGCTTAGAGCTGTTCTTGCGGTTATTGTCTTGTTGTAATATAAAATTTATTCCACAAAGTGCAGAGGATATTGCATTAGATTAAAGAATGTTTTTATAGCCTTAGTTTCTGAAATTCCTTCAATTCTGGCGATGTCACCCACTGCATCATACCAACAAAAGTAAACCCAGATAATGATGAAATCACCACCGCGCTTCACTTTAGGCACTAAAAATGTGGTACCATTTTTTCCTTTCAGTTTTGTGTGTTGTCACTATACACACTTTTGTGTGTATAGTGATAAACATCCGGTGGTAGAGAAAGGGACTTCGGTATTACGATATGGTCAGATATGATGTTCTCCGAGCATTGCAGACTAGTTGCAAGGAGAGCCCATGGTGTCCTATCGATCATTTATCGAACAGTCGCTATTAGAGATAAGGTTGTCATAATCCCATTATATAAGGCAATATATCCCATTATTGTTAGACCACACTTGGAATACTGTGGTCACGCATGCAGACTGCACCTAAAGAGAGATATCGTTCTTCTCGAAAGTGTCCAAAGATGGCTAACTCGCCTGGTGAGATCGGCAAAAACGCGTCCATATGAGGAAAGACTTAGAATATGTGGGTTGAAGAGGTTGGAAACTAAGAGCACCTTAGAGGGGACTTGATTGACGTGTTTAACAACCGATGCTTCTGAATTTAGATAGTGATTTACCGATAAATCTATTCATCCTATTAAAAATTCCACATATATTTATCTATATAGACGTAACCAAAATCTATAAAAATATTCGCATAAGTGTTGAAAAAACTAAGGGGGCGCTGCCATAAGATTGATCAGTACACAGTTGTTTACTACTCCGTGGATCAGTAGTAACATGTCTTACTTCTCTGTGAGATTGATTTTACTGTAGTGGCAGATATTAAGGAATGAAAACATTTTTTAAATGGAACCTTTCTTAATTTTTGTTATCTTTAATCCCTGTTTAATTTAGAGTAGACAATGACCGTGGTAAGTTTCTGTTTGCATGTTCGAGTAATTTAGCTATGCTTTTAATTAGAACAGCATTTTTCAACCATTTTTTTTTTTTTTTTTTTTTGGTAACGCGACCAACCTAAAAAGAAAAAAATGCGATCCATTTTGTCGGTCCCACAGGAGCTAGTTATTGTTGGTGACTTAATTGTCAGGGAAATACAGGGTGGCCGGGCTAGAGGTATCCAAAAACACACACATATACAGTATCTCAGCATCTAGAAGGTGTATTAAAATATATTTTTTGTTATTATACAGAGTAAGTCACCAAGTTTTTATGAAGGCTAGTAAAGTGTGGGCACCTTTTGTAGCTCAACAGATGTCAAAACGAAACTCGAATTCCTGCCAAATGTTTTCCAGCATCTGAGGCGATATTAGAGCAACTGCTTCAATGATACTCGCGTTCAAATCGTCCAGATCCCGAACTTTTCTTTGGTACACACAGTCTTTAATAAAGCCTCATGCAAAAATGGCCAATGGAGTTATATCCGGAGATCTAGGTGGCCAGGCAGTTGGGCCTCCTCTTTCAATCCAACATCCAGGAAAAGTGTTGTTCAAAAACGTGGTAATATCTCAATGAAAATGTGGTGGAGCACCATCTTGCCGAAACCTGGGGGAATCTGTGGAACACCAAAGATCTGTAGCACATCAAGGTAAGTGTGTCCCGTCACTGTGGGCTCTAAGGAAAAAAATGGATCGATGATGCCATTTTTGTGCACTCCTAACCACTCATTGAATTTTGGTGTGTCCCTTTCATTTTTGATCACTTGGTGAGGATTCTCCGTACCCCAAATGCGGCAGTTGTCTGTTAACTTTCCTGCAAATGTGAAAGGTTGATTTATCACTGAATAACAACAGATCAAGGTAATTGGGATTGTCATTGATATGGCTGATCATCTTGATTGAGGGAATAGCCGTTCTTATGCCGTTTTTGCACATGTGCAACTACTGGCGACGTGCCTGCACTAGTGACCTTGACAGTGTGATGAAATAAATCCTGAAGAGATTTCTTATTGACTGCATTATGAGAAAATATAACGAGTGGTTCTCGCATTAAAAGCCATTATTCTTTAATTTTTTTTTAAATTGAAGGTGTCTGAGATTTTGTAATATTGTTTACATGACTCCATTGTGTTCAGCCAAGTGCAGATTATCATTTAGTGAAACAGTGCTTTTCATCACAGTGGCTTGTTTTCCACAAATCCAAAAGGATTTCAAAGTTCCACTCGCATATGTTGGTATTATCACGGAAAATAAAAGAACGTCTGGTAGACTTGGTTGCCACAAACAGTAAATTAGCTGACTCAAATGTATTTGCATTCAAAGACTGGATCACAGTAACATTCTACATTATCATAAAAGATTAGAATGTTATTCTGATACCTTCACTATGGCATAAAATTTATGCTTCAACAGGAGGGGAAAAAAGCCCCATTTTACAATTCTATGGTGGGTACTGACTTCGTTGGATGAGTTCTGTGCTATATATGCTGTCAGGCAGAATATTATACACTGGTCTATGGTGATTTTTTATTTCTTAATGCATTTAGCAGGCATTAATTTGCAATTGGCATTTCTTAGCAACAATACACATACAGAAGTAATATGCAAAGAAAGCTATTCATAAGAAAAATAAAACTATATTGATAAAGGGTCAAACAAAGCAACATATTGCCATTCTTTTCTATATTGGCTCAAGTCCCTTCTAACTGTGTAAACCTCCGTGTCCCTTTCTGTACTCCATCCATATCCTTTTAGGATATCCTCACCCTTGATTAGTCTCCACCCAGAAATCCAGTAGCTTATGTATTGGTTCATTGGAACACATGTAAGAAGAACACATTCATTGGAACACATGGGAGATCAAAATTGAGAGTAGGAATGTGCTATAGGCCTAATGACTCTGATGAGTATAATAAGAAACTGTACAGGGAAATAGAGTGGGCCAGTAAATCAGAGAGTCTTATAATGGGAGATTTTAATTTCCCAGATATTGACTGGAATTTGGGGACTGGTCACTCACACTGCAAGGTTTTTGTGGATTTATTGGATGATTGTTTTCTACATCAGCATGTTCGGGAGGCAACTAGAGGGAGTAATACTCTTAATTTGATTATCAGTAGTGATTCTTCATGCATTAAGAATCTGCAGATAAATGAACCACTAGGTGGAAGTGATCACAGTGTGCCGAAGTGGGATTTACTCAAAGAGGTAACTACCATTAGGGGTAAAGGGAAGGGTTATTGCTTTCGTAAAGGCGACTATGATGGACTGAGACAGTATTTAAATTCCATACATTGGGACCAACTGATGATGTTACCAACAGCAAATTCAAAATAGGAAGCATTCAAAGAACTTATCTTGGAAGCTACTAGGCTTTACATACCAACTAAGAAATATTGTTCAAGGTTTAGGCCTAAATGGATGTCAGATGAACTAATGAGACATGTGGCAGAGAAGAAAAATGCATGAGATATATACAAATTAACACGTGACACAGAAGCCTCTGATAGAAACAAGTTGATCTGTAACCAAGTTACAAAGGAAGTTAGGCAGGCAAAGGCAGATTACGAGAAATCTTTGGCAAGGGATGCAAAGAAAAACAGCAAAGAGTTCTTTACTTATGTAAACTAGAAGGAAGGGGATGAATCAGATTGGTCCACTTGATATCGATGGGTCAACTGTTGATGATCCTGCTTAGGTAGCTAACAAACTAAATGAATATTTTGCATCAACATTCACACATGAGTTATTCAGCGAGAGGAATGCCAGAGGTGTATTCAACTCTGGCAGTAAGCTAGAGAATCTTGTAATAACTGAGAGTAAAGTGGAGGAGAAATTATTGAAGATAAAGACAAGAAAGGCACCTGGGGTGGATGGGATCTATCCAGTTATATTAAAGGAGGCAGCAAAGGAAGTAAGCAAACCCTTACCCATAATTATTAGAGCTTCCTTGGACTCAGGGGAGGTACCCACAGACTGGAGATGTGCAGATGTGACCCCAATTCACAAAGGAGAATCAAAGGCTGACACAAGTAATTATAGACCTGTGCATTTAACTTCTGTTCCAGGAAAATTAATGGAGGCACTGGTTAAAGAGATGCACTGCAGGATCATCTAAACAAGACTTCAGTTATAGCTTGGACACAGCATAGTTTTGTTAAGGGGAAGTCTTGCCTGACCAATTTGATTGGATATTATGATGCAGTCACAAAAGAACTGGATGCAGGGAATAACTTTGATATTATATACTTGGATCTTAGAAAGGCTTTTGATACTGTTTCACATGGAAGACTGCTGCACAAATTGGAGCAGTGTGGCATTGGAGGCAAATTGCTGCTATAGATAAAGGGGTGGTTGAGGGGGAGAAGACAGAGAGTGGTAATCAATGGACACTGCTCATCGTGGACTAATGTTATCAGTGGAGTCCCTCGGGTTCAGTGTTGGGTCCATTATTGTTTTCTATATTTATAAATGATATTGATGATGGTATATCAAGCTTAATATCCAAGTTTGCAGACGATACAAAGGTTGGCAGGGTTGTCAAGGACACTACTGACACTATGATGCTGCAACAGGATCTGGAAAGGTTGAGCAGATGGGCTGAGAGGTAGCAAATGAAGTTTAACCTTGACAAATGTAAAGTACTACATATGGGAAACAGCAACCCCAGAGCAACGTATCAACTCTGTGGTACTACACTGACAGTGGTAGAGAATGAAAGGGACCTGGGGGTGGTTGTGAAGGCAGATATGAAGTTATCCGAGCAGTGCAAATGGGCTGCAAGAGTAGCTCATGGTGTATTGTCAATGATATATAGGAATTTTTCTACCAGGGATAAGGAGCTGATTATTCCCTTGTATAAGGCAATGGTCAGGCCACACCTAGAGTACTGTATACAGGTCTGGAGGCCTCATTTCAAGAAGGATGTAGAGCTGCTGGAACGAGTGCAGAGAAGGGCAACAAGATTAGTGAATGGAACAAAGGGGTGCTCTTACGAAGAAAGGCTTAAGTTTTGCAAATTACAGTGTCTGGAGACTAGGCACCAGTGAGGTGATCTGATAGAGGTGTATAAAGCCTTGAATGGTTTGAGCATGCTAAATGCTGGTTGGATTCTTCCTCTTGCTCAGAATAATCACCTGAGAGGGCATAAATTCAAATTGAGGAAAGACAGATGTAGGATAGACGTGTGGAAATTTGCCTTTATCCAACGGGTAGTTGGTTGGTGGAACAGACTCCCATCCCTTGTCGTTGAAGTTGATAGCCTAAATAAGTTTAAGGCTTAGCTCGACAGGTATTTCGAACAAACAGAGGGGTGAAGTGGAAGTGGGGTGTTTTTTTTTTTTTTTTTTGGCTGATGCTGGATAAGCTTTCTTTCTTGCATCAAATGCCTCTACTAATGCTAAATGCTAATGCTAATGTATTGGTTACTGACTCCCTTCTCTGTACATGTCTGAACCATCTCAGTTCCTTCCCAGCTCTTTTATTTTATCCACTCTCAGTGAATAGATCAAATTTTGCACCTGTTAATAAAAAGAAAGACTGGAATTAGAGAATTTGAATTATTTTATTCTTCATTGTTAAGTTAAAAATCCATATCCTTTTAGGATATCCTCGCCCTTGATTAGTCTCCACCCAGAAATCCTTATGAATTGGTTCATTGGAACACATGTATTGGTTACTGATTCCCTTCTCCATACATGTCTGAACCATCTCAGTTCCCTCCCAGCTCTTATTTTATCCACTCTCCAGTGAATAGATAAAATTTTGCACCTGTTATAAAAAAGAAAGACTGGAATTAGAGAATTTGAATGATTTTATTCTTCATTGTTAAGTTAAAAAAGATTTAAGAATAACTTAAGCTGCCAAGTCACTTTAAATGCCTAAAGCACTTTTAATTAAACTTTATTACAATGCCATTAGTTTTATTGCAGCCCTCAGAGGTATCAGATTGTGCTAAAGTCACCTTGTTCAAGAACTATATTAAATATTGTAAGGCATTTTGAAGGCTACATAACTCCTAAGTTTAGAAGTGGTTGTCAGTCAGCATCATAAAGAAGTGGTTCAAAGAATTGATAGATATGCAACTACTCTCAGATTCGAAGGATGCAATCCATTGGAAATTTTGAAGTCAGCTGTGAAAAAGTCTCCGATCTTGATTGCTTATTTGAAAATAATAGCAACATAAGGAAATATGATTGTCCGTAAGATTAGTTAGGAATTTACTTTTGTCTTATTTTTATAAATTAATTGCTCTGCGTGTCCTTGGTGGTCAAATTTTAAAATATATTTTTTTTATACTTCAAAGAAACTCTCACATTTGCTGATTATGATGCAAAAAACACTTTTTGATCAACCTATAATTTGAGTTATTAATTTTAAAAGTGGAAAAGAACTTCATAAATGCGTTATCAAATGTCAATATGGAAACTGGTGAACATATATGCAATTTTTTTTATTATAAGTTGTATGAACTATGTACTTTTGTTGTTATTGAATAACATACGTTTTCTTTATTTTTTTCAGACTCAACAGTGACTAAATAGTCCATTCAGTTAAGTGAAGGAAAATGGAAACAGATGCTTAAAGTAGATGCATTAGCAAAATTAATTTTGAAAATAATCAGATCAAAGGGAATTGCCTATAATTTGATCATAAATTTGCATTCTGAAAATGTCTGCTAATGAAACCAAATTTGAAGCTGTTTTACAAGAAGAGGATCTTCTTCCAGACAAAATATCAGAAGCACAGAAACCCTTCCCTTGTGAAATATGTGGAAAATCATTTTCACGAGCTAGTACTTTAAAATCGCATCTTTTACTTCACAATCATGAGAAATCCATTTGTTGTGAAACATGTGGCAAGGCATTTTCACAGTTATGTCATCTGAAAGAACATCTGTTAGTTCACACTTGTGAAAAACCTTTCGCTTGTACAATATGTGAGAAGGCATTTTCAAAATCAGATAATCTAAAGAGACATCAATTAGTTCATACTCAGGAGAAATCTTGCTCTTGTGAAATATGTGGCAAGGCATTTTCACGATTAGATCATCTAAAGGGACATTTATTAGTTCACACACATGAAAAATTCTTCTGTTGCGAAATATGTGGCAAAACATTTTCAAGGTCAAGTAGACTAAAGTTACATTCATTAGTTCATACTCAAGAGAAACCCTTCTCATGTGGAATATGTGGAAAGGCATTTTCACGGTCAGGTAATATGAAATCACATTTGTTGGTTCATAATCAGGAGAAACAGTTTCCTTGTGAAATTTGTGGCAAAGCATTCTCTACATCTGTTGTTCGAACGAGGCATTTATTAGTTCACACTCGAGAAAAGCCATTCACTTGTGAGTTATGTGGTAAGGCATTCTCAAAATCAAATAACCTAAAATCGCATTTCTTAGTTCACACTAAGGAGAAACCCTTTTCTTGTGAAATATGTGGCAAAGCATTCTCAACATCTGGTGTTCGAACAAGGCATTTATTAGTTCACACTCGAGAAAAGCCATTCACTTGTGAGTTATGTGGCAAGGCATTCTCAAAATCATATGACTTAAAATCACATTTATTAGTTCACACTAAGGAGAAACCCTTTTCTTGTGAAATATGTTCCAAATCATTTTCCTGGTCTGGAAATCTGAAAAAACATTTAGTAGTTCACACTCAGGAGAAATCCTTCACTTGTGAAATATGTGGAATTGCATTTTCACGATCATCTAATTTCAAACGACATTTAAGAGCTCATACTTAAATCTACCTCTTGAGAAATGTGTCAAAGCATTTTCGTTATCACAGTTCAAAATCAAAAAATGCTACAGATGGGAACTCTGAAATGTAACTCCATGATCCAGTAATAATAAAAAACAAAAAAAAAAAAAAAAAAAAGCCATAATATGGCTTTTTTTTCTTTTTCCTTTATTTCTGCACTGAAGATTTTTTGTATAAATATCTATAGTCTTCACAGGCTTCAACAAATGGACATCGACGTATCAGACTTGTGATATGATTTTCATTTGAAATTTTGAGTATGAAGTTTGGTGTGCTATGTCCAGCATCTCTAAGAACTAATTCATCAGCATTAGCCAGAGAGGTTTGCCATCAAATTCAGATGAACTGATGTGATACTAAAAGGAGTGTTCAATATGTTATCTACCTTGACTAATATATGTGCCTGACAGTGTGCATTATAGCCATAGTAGCTTATGTGCCTTTAAACTCCCATAACAACAACAAGCCTGACATTGCCAAACATGGGGTACCCAACTGTAATCCCTTATTACTTCATTCCAAGGTAAAGCCGTTGTGATATGTTATGTTTAGAAATAAAATTTGCACGCCTGGATTATTAGAATGTATTAATTTAACTTGAATACGGTAACTTCCCCATTTTAGCCCTTGAAAAGTTTTATAAATGAGTGTGATTATCACACCATTTTTCATAGAACTGTTGATAAGTGGTTAACTCTATTTTACTATAATTTTACAATTAAATGGGGTTAAAAAAAAAAAAAAAGAAGCAATTCTAGTCTTGCCAGCCTCTCACAGGTTTAAATGATATTTCTGGTATGAGTGTTGCAATTGTCCAATATTTTTTAATATGATGTATAAATAGTGCTGTATGATTTCAATGATAAAATTACCTTAATAACTAAGTATATACAATATTTACTACGTAAAATCATTCATTTTGCAAAATATTCAATAGTACTATTAAGTATTATACTGTGAATCTTGCGAAATGAATGATTTTATATGTTGAAAATATAGCAACAACGACATACAGTCTAGGAAATACATAAAACAAAGAAATTAGTGTTTGATATTTTTGGAATTAATGGAATTTCTCACCTACCTTTGTGCAATAAAATACCCATGGAGAAATATTCAAAAAGTATTGGATTTAGATTCTGCTGCATATGGAATCTGTTAAAGGTGTTCTTGTAAGCAAGACTGACACTTTAGTTTCCAAAAAAGTGCATCCCCACCTTTCTGCCTTCCTTTTCACCCTTGCCATATTTCAATAGTAATTTCTGAGCTTTACTATGTACAGTTAGTTTTAGCATTCAGAGTTTTTTTTTTTTTATTTGAGTCTATGTGCAGAAAAGGATTGTTCTTTGTATTGAACAAAATTCTTTCTATTGAACTTAAGCAAACTTGAAAAACGTTGCCAAAGTGGCAACTTTAATGTCTTTACTTCATGTGGAAAAAGGAGATGCCACTCTTACCTGACCAGTGATGCTTTGAAATTTATTTTTACCATTTGCAGGAAGGAAAAGCAAAACATTACTCTTTTCCCTTTTTTTTTTTTTTTTTTTAATTTTAATAAGACGTTTGCATTAAATTTTATGCCAGGTCTTTCATTGTACTAAATTTTATAAATACAGTGTCTGTGTAAATAAATTTATATATTTGTCACATTTACAAGTTTTTCTTTAATTTTGTGGATTATATAGGGTTTCTATTATGTGGGCAAATTTATTTCGGATCCACCATGGATAATTTGGGAGTGTACCATATATTTTAATGCAAGAAGAGAAATGTTTCCAATTTACATAAGTATCACCACTGCATATATATTTTTATATGCTAATTAATTAATAGTAGTAATGGCAAATGATGCTAGAAAGCAAGGTTATATAGTATCAGCCAAAGGGGGAAAAACCTACACAGTTCACCCATCCATACCCTCCAAGAATTTGTCTAGTTCTTCCTCGAATTTATTCAACTCATCAATTTCCACAACAACAACAGATGGATGCCTGTTCCGACAATTAGCATTAACGTGATTAGCATTTGCAAATGAATAAATTTCAAAAGAAAGCACTAAGATCTGTGTATCATTTAGAATTAGCATGTATAATTTCTGGTAGCTTAACAGTATTATGTACTTGAAGACTGGCCATAATATCTGATGATATACTTTGCTGCAGGACTTTTTACTCTTTCATAAGAGTGCTTGCAATTTCCTTTAAAAAGCAGGTTGTGGTTGCTTTATATAGAATCTTCTATACAATATGAAAATTACACTATACAGTCTTCTTCAGATTGTATAGTGTAATTTTCATTGTTCTGGTGCAGTCAGCACCAAGTTTTATCTCCAATTCTTGTATTTGTGTGATCACTTTGTTCATTTTCTATTAATTGGAAGTAATAGTAATCATATAGCTCATGGACGTCTTGAGACAGAGCCATGCCGAAGGCGAGGCGAACGAAGCTCTTGCCTCAGGTTCAAAGCTGAAAGAGGTGCCAAAAGAAAGATTAAATAATTTTTGAAATGAATGATGCATAAATAAATTTGTTATATATTTATAATAAATACTGCTTATGAGAATGAAAATCACTTTAAACAATTTTTATTTTATGTCATATTTTTTAAAAATATTTTAGGGGAGGGTGCAATTTTTCATTCTTGCCTCATTCTCGGCACTATCCTGGTCTGAGGTCTTCCATAATTTTCACTTGGTTATTTATAACAGCATAAAAAAATGGACAAAAAATAATATTGTAAATTTTTTGTTAAATTTTGTCTGATCAGGCAAAGTAAATAGATACGTGAGTAACTAGAAGCTAAGTCCTCCCCTGGTGGGTAGCACAGTTGGTAGAATCACTGTCCTCCCCACACTGAGTGGAAAAGACCTGAGTTCGAGTCCCATCAATAATGGGAGGAATTTTTTGGGCTTTTTTTCATGTGGCTGAGTCAGGTGGTCTCTGGCGAGGGCAGCATGGTTTTTTTTCCTCCAGAAACATTGGTTTCTCGTCCAGCAAGCAGAAAATCGACTAGAGAACACAATAAATTTACACAGTATATACTGAGCAGTATGGCCTTAGTTGCTAATGCTCCTACAACAACAACAAAAACAGTCTCTAGAATTTGCTTCTGTTGCCTGACAAAATTGCATGACAAACTATAAAAGTGAGTTAATATATAGATAGTTGTCTTAAATTGGTACACATGAAAAATCAACTATACGAACATTTACAAATAATCATATATGGATTTTTTTTTTTAAGAATACTTGTAAATATAATGTCCAGAGACAACTTTAGAGAGGTTACAAATAAGTAAAACTACTTGCTAGTGCACTTAAACTGTAATTATATGAGTAAGGGTAGCTGTAGTTAAACAATAATTATAAATTTTTTTTGTTTATAAGTTGTTTTTTGGAAAAAAAAAATTAGGAATGCGCAACAATAACCTTTTGAAAAACTTTAAAAGAAATTTTAATTGGTTGGTTGAAAAGCACTATCAAGCGGAGTTATGTTGGACAAAATTTTTACGCTGGCATTCCACCGATGGCATTCCACCGATGGCATTCCACCGATACTATCACACAGATGTCCTCACAATCTTTTCTTCTATTGTTTGACCTCATTCACTGGATCAGATGTTATTCCCATTAGTTCCGAAGCCAAACCTTTCCTAAGCAGACTTGTCACCCCCTTGAATACGATATACAGATCCAGGAGAATGGTTCCTGCTAAGACTTGTAATGCGTTGTTTGATACAGTTCTAGGGGAATTTAAAACAGATAATAACATGGATCTTTGAAGATGAATAACTTTCATTTTAACTGTTAGGACTAATACCAAATGGTTGCCACATATGAGACTATTGGCAGAAATATTGTTTTATAATATAAAAACAAGATCCTTTTACTAAGTCCCCATTATTTCCTTGATATTCTTATTATTGAGGCAGTAAAATTCCTTATTTTATATCTTGCGTTTACATACATGTGGCAGAAAGCTTAATTTATCATCGATTATGCCTGAATATTTGTTTTGGAGTATGGGATTTGAGAGTTGTCTATCAAGATCTTAGGAGGTCGATTATAGTTAAAATGAGCTTTGAAGATCATAAATTTGGTCTTCGTTGGTGATATTTTTAGTTTAAGTTTGGTCCATACAAATAGATCATTTAATATAATTTGCATTTTTTTCTCGAGTATCCTCGAACGGGTACCTGCTCCCGCCCTGGGTACCTGCCCGCCCACTGATGAAGCCGCACAGCTTCGAAACGATCGTCTGGGTGGTGGTACCGCTGAAAATAAATAACAGTAGTCTTCTCTACTAGAGAAGCGTTATTTATTTGAAGTAATGCAATAGTAGCTATCTCGTTGTGAAGGCAACCACATGAGATACAATTAAAACGATGCCCTCTACGCTACATACAAATATTTGTACGTAGTTCAAATATATAGGTTAACTATGGTGTATTTACACCGATACTATATAGTTAATTATTAAAACCCATCAGGATTATGCCCTGTGCATTTAATTTTCCAAATAGAATTATAAAAATGCATGCATTTTTACTTCTTGCTTCATCCCCATCAGCAAGTTAGCCTATATTTTTGTTATTACCCTATAGTATTGTTATTAATACTACTTCCTATTAAATGTAGTACTATCAGTCAGATTTACAGGTCAACATTAGTCCTAGAATGTATTATTAATACTACTATTAAATGTTCCCTATTAAATGTAGACTATCAGTTAGATTTAAATATCAACATTTTACCTATTGTTAATACTATTAAATGGAATACTGTCAATTATTGGTAAACATACCAGTCAACTCTACACAGTTACCTAAATATTCGGACAGCGAGATGCCTATTGATGCATTTGAGTACGAGCAATGAGTATCTAATAAAGGCCTCACGAAGAACACAAACCAACTAATATACATGTGCCAATTATGTCTCCACTTTTAGTATATTGTGCAATCTTCAGTATATCGCGAATAAGGTACAGAGTCATACTCTTTAATACTGAGATGCAACCAGCCACTGCTTTGATTCATTTGTATCATATATGTTTATGTCTAATAAATCATGTTTTGTTTGTTTACTCCTGCTTCTTGACCATTCTCTAGTTACACATAGTTCACATAATGAGTTTTTAATGGAAAAGAACCACCATTTGCGGCCGCTCTGGAGTCTAATCATCTGAAAGGGGGCCAGAGTGGAAATCACAGTGCCTTCTCGTTGCCGATGTATCCTCCATGTTTCAGGATAAGATTTGAGGACACGAGATTGTAGTCCTAAAAATAAACCACTGGTTGATCATATAAAACCCAGGTTTCCTGGAATACTAATATTAGTGATAGTCCTGCCCGGTAGCTTTATTTTACGCATTGAATGTTGAGTAATTGTATGATTTGATTGTCTTAATCGTTAGGTGATAAAGGTTATCCGGAAAGCCTGCAGAACAGAATGAACAATTCTGAGGGATAACGGGAATCCCATAACCCTGTGAATCAAGCCCCCTACTTGGGCCGAATAATAAGATTTTCGAAAACATAAGATCATAATTATTTTCAATCATCGCCACTCTTCCTTCATCCAGGACCCTCGTGAACGCTGGCAGTTTATTTGCAGTATTTTTATACCCTCAAAATTCACACCTGCAACGTTAGAAAAATTTATAGTGGCCGTATAATTCATTATGAGTTTTCTGGTTTACTAGTTCAACAGCTCGTTTATACTCCGGACAGTTATTGTCTCGGACGGAATGCTGATAATTTCCGTTGTGTCTTTTACAATTGACACACCGAGGAGGTTGTTCCCTGTGTGTGCATCCAGCAAACACATGTCCACAGTGGCCACAAGACACGGTCTTGTGTGTGCAATTTAAAGCTGAATGGCCATAGGCCAGACATTTAGTAACCACTGTGAAATGACGGAATTTATGTGAAGTGAAGCCACGAAAGATGTGATCATTCTGTATTAAGCATTTAAAATTTTGTGGGGTGAATCCCATTACCCAGTTTGTTATTTTATTTCCAGAGCCTAAATTAAATCTGAACGTTGTATCTTTTTTAACTTCTTGTTCAAACCCATCTTTTAGGTTCTTTATAAACAAATCTAAAATATCCTCCTTTGTATATACCTTCGGCACACCGCAAATTATAACCGTGGTTTGTCCATAGACAAACCTGCATTTGTCAGCTGCATCATTTTGCTAATTTTATTTGAATCCGTCGGGTTAGTAGTTTCAATTAAGAAACCTTTGTTTTTTAGCAACCTCGTATTTTTGATTTTAATATCTCGATGTTTCTTTTTGAACACCTCTGTCATTTTAATTCTAACATCCTGACTGGATGAAATTTCAAAATATGAATTAGGTCTCAATATAATGATGTTTTTAGGATCATTAAAGTTATTTTTCGATGGGGGAATAACACCGTCCAAAGGAAGCTGGGAAAAATGATGTTGTAATTGTTCATCTTCTCTAGGTTTATGTACAATATTTTCAGTACGTTGAATGCCTGCTGCAGCAGCAGTTGATCCTCTAACTGCTTCAGCAAAGGTACGCTGTTTGGGTTGGTCCTTGATTAGATGGTGAAAAATCTGTGCGCATTTGTAATTCTGATGTTTTTACTTTCAATCGTTCATTGTCGATCAATAATGCAATCGTAAGCGACTCCGGGTCAGACCACAAACGATATATATAGTTTGAGGCTGCCTTAGTGACTTTGCTGCTATCTGCAGATAAAAACTCTCCCAGTGCTTATTTAATCTTAGTCATTGTTGAAAGTACTACTGAAGTATATAAAGACTCCCCTAGGTTCAAAGTGAATGATGTATTTTGCACGAATGATGTATTTATGTGAATGATGTTGCACGAATTTTGCACGAATGATGCCTCCTTTAGTGAATGATGTATTTTGCACGAATGATGCCTCCTTTAGTGAATGATGTATTTTGCACGAATTCTTGTGCATTAGCCAACGCGTTGGCAACTGTGTCTTTGCTTTGATCTTTGTTTTTGGATTTTTATCCAGGTCAGACCTACAGGGATCAGAAGCAGATGAAATAGATTTATCATCTGCCGTATTGTCCTGATCACTTCTTGTTAATTTTAGTACTATGGGATGTTTTTTCCCAGCTGATTTAGTAGGCTTATCTGCAACCGACGAAGGCAAGTCCCCATCAGAATCATGCACAGGTGATACACTATAATCCATAGGGTTGTGTTGATGAATGAAACAGTGTTGCCAAGGCAACCAGTCACCCCCCTTTTTATTCTAATATGTAGTTACTACAGCAGCTGTCTATTAATAATTGACATTATTCAAATCATAAACGTATTCTGAATCTGTTCAAGACAAAACAGATTCTGTGTGAATCAACATTTTCCAAGTGAAAGTTTGGTGTTTTCTGCTACGGAAGTTAATCTTGTTCAGAGACATTAAATTCGCCATGAGTCTATACTTTCCTTAGTATTAGAGTCAAGGAGACACCCATCATTCCTAGTCATTACCAAGTCTGTAAACTAAGTATTGTTTAGGCATCAGGGAATCACATTAAGAAGGGAGATCGGTTTGACAAAGAAGGGGAACGTATATGGATAGAACTCTCAAGAGGGAGCGAATTGCTATTTTATTAGTTGGGGATTTAAATTACAAGAGAGTTAACTGTTTTATTTATGAATCTAATTAGACAGAAAAAAAGCTCTGCTACAAAAGTAAAGGCAAGTCTATATTAGTTAAATACATTCATTGAATACGAAAAGAAAGTTAAGTCACCAGTCTCGCCCACATCCTGGTTCCTGTCACAGATAATGTTATCAACAGTACCAGATGGTGAATGCTGCAGTGGTAAGCGAGAAAGGAAATCGAGTTTATGGGCACAGCCTTGTACACAAGGATGCAGAGATAGTGGGCCTGCAAGTCAACAGGATGGAAGCAGATACCCAGCCAGCATGTGCGTAGGTGCGTGCACCAAGACCAGGAAAGGTCCCACTAGAGGGCTGTTGACATTGTCTCTAGGTCATAATCCTCATTGGACGGCAAGGGTCACCCCAGGAATTTAGTGTCCAATCCGAAACTCCTTTATGTTTGTGAGGTTATGTAAAAAGGGAAGGTGCAGAGCTGAAAAGAGGAAGAAGCCAGGTCGTTAATGTAGACCAGGAGTGAACGTCTTACCCCACCTACCCGTAGTGCGGTCGCCACGTCCACGGTGGACACGAGTCCTCAAAATTCGCCTGCAGTAGCATTCTCCCGAGTTCTTAGAAACTACTGACGGTGAGGCACACAAAAGTCCGTGAAATTGATCGGTAAGTGCTCCTTCTGCAAATTGTTTGCTTATTTAGACACCCCGGACTCATGACACCGCTGCACACACACATATACCCACTCCACACAGATCAGTACATCCCTCTTAGGTAGACAGCTCCCGAACCGAATTCCAACAATGCTAGGGTTAAAGAATTATGTAATGTCGTGAATCATTTAATAGCGTGATATTGATCATTGAATCAACTAAGTAAAGCTAATAAGATATTGTACCACTACTCAGTTGTCTAGGTGCCCACTCTAAAGAGGTAATTGTAAGGTGTATGGCCAATAACTCTGGTGTCTTGACTCTTGCCCATAACCACCATATGTGGAATAGTTGTATTGTTAATAATCCTGTTGTTTATTAAAATGTTTATCTATTAGTCCATAAATGTGTCCATGGTCCTTTTATTTACTTGGGGGCATAAACTGAACTAAGGGACATATATAAATAGATAAGTGAACATATATAGATAGAGAGAAATCTAGTTAGAGCAAGAAGTCTCTAGATAAAACACAACCGACAACAAGCATAAAGGTGGGAATAAATCAGCTAAGTAATATTATTTTAATACGGGTTATTGCGGCTCTAGGTTGAAAAGGAAGACCCAACCTGGAAAACCTAGGGTATCACACAACGCACTCTAAAGGTCTGACCCTGCAAGTGAAAATAAACCCTTTTCACGATGGGGGGCGGATTCGTCCTAGACTCTTCTTTGAGTTGAAAACCACTAGTCCTCAGTTGGAGGTTTAATCGCCAAGTGAGCATTAGCTAAAGATTCCATTTAATGTTGTTATTATAAAGCCAGGGGGATTAGACCTCACAACAATATTGGTGCCGTGATCAGGATTATCTTAACTATAACAAATAGAACAATATTGGTTGCCGTGTCCAGGATTATCTTAACTATAACAAATAGAACAATATTGGTTTCCGTATCCAGGATTATCTTAACTGTAACAAATAGGCCAGTTCGACTGTAACATTCTAGTCTCCCCTAACTTATTATTATTGTCAATTGCCGTCTATTATAGTAAACAAAAAAAAGGGATACACGTATATATATATATATATATATATCTTGCATAAGTGTAAGTGTTGAGAACTTGTTTGGTGTGAAATTATGGGAGTGATAATATGTATAATAAAATGTTATAGTTTCAGAATGAGGAGCTCTTCGACAGCCAGAAAGGTAAGATAAAAAAAAAAAAAAAAAAGTGTTTTGGTAGCAATTCGAATTTTAGTTGACTTGAATGTCAAGTGTGTTTATGTGGGAAGGTAGCGTATATTCCTTAACGTATTATGGAGAATAACATGGAACAGAATGGGCAGGATCAACTCAGAGCTGTCGCACCCTATTACAACCTGCAATTGCTGGATTTTCTAACCTAGTACCTGTGTTATCAGGCTCGCCAGAAGAATTCAATTTCCCCTAGCCATTTTTTTGCTAGTTTAGAGGAAATAGGTGGTCTAGCTGGGTGGAACGACTTAGTTAAAATTATAGTGGCAAAAAGTCGCCTGAAGGGACCAGCATTTGATTTCCTATGTGAATCAACGGATCTGAAAAGAGAAGTAGACTTTGAGCAATTTAAACAAGCTTTCATAACTCGATTCGAGAAAACTGAATCGTTGATAGTGCAGTTGCAGAAGTTTAATTCTGCCAAACAGGAGAATGGAGAGAGTGTGGTTCAGTTTGCTACCAGGCTGAAAAACCTGTGACGTCATGCTTTTAAGACTAGAGGAGATAACGAAGCAGCAAGAGAATTAAGAGATCAAACGTTATTGTCTCAATTCTTAGCTGGGCTGCAAAGTAAAATTAAGAGAATAGTGTTATCCCAGAATCCTCCTGATTTTGAAACAGCATTTGCTTGCGCTAAGCTTGAGGAGGAGAATGAAAATTTAATGAAGAAACAGTCTCATGTTGGTGTTTTAGAAGTGATGGAAAGAAAATCTAAGAGTGGTAAGGAGCCGAATAAGATTCCTAGAAGTTTGGAGGAGCCGGGCAAGAAAGAGGCTCAATCAGACCTAGGTATAGGGAAGTTAGAAAAACAAATAGCAGCGTTGAGCACTGCAGTAGAGAATCAAATGGTAGATTGGCGACATAGAGTGGAGCACTCACAACCAGTTGGTTCTCCATCGGCTGTGAATCAACCTCTGACAAGGGAACCTTTAATTCTCTTGCCCAATGAGGACACTCTAATTCTACAACCAGAAAGATCAGAGAGGCGGTATGTGAATTATGTACCTTTTGATAACCGGTACACTCCACAGGGACTGTCGTCTAACATCCCTCGCTACAGGTATGGCAATCAGAGGCCATTATCTTATTGTAGTTCGGATGCACAAGGTTTTCGACCACGGTTTTCTCCAAGAGGAAGGAGGGTGCATTTTGATATGGCACCACGCCCACAAAGGGAACAGTATTTTCCTCCAAATCGAACCTATCGTTCACAGATGGGCTTCTATCAACGAATGCCCAGGAATGTGGCTGTGCAACCTACTCAGAGATGGTCTGGTGTGGGTAATATTCGAGCGAATTTTCAGTCAAACCAACAAACACGAGGAGGAAGGTGTGCTACCTACCCTAAAGAGAGATGGCCCCCTAGACAACTTACTCCGGTACAGAACGGTTCACAGTCTGATACGCCTGTTAGCTATAATGATCCAAGCGGCAAACGGAAAGTAGCAAATAGAGTTTATCCTTCTGACACAAATTGTGATTTAAAGGGTAGGAGGCCTCAAACGGTCAATAACGTAAATGTAAACGAAACGGGGATTTTCGAATAATTGTGAGTTTTGTGAGCATAATGATTCTTGACTAATTAAGAGAGGTAGGTTAGGCGCGAGGTCAAAAAGGGTTAAAGTTGAATGCGGGAGCGTATCAGAATTAGATGATAATATTTTGCCTATCGTTAGAGGCCTAGTTCAGGGTATTCCAACCTTATTTCTGGTAGATTCAGGTGCATCGGTCTCATTGCTCTCCCCTGAGATATTTTCTAAAATACCTCATAACGACCAATTGCCAAATAATCAAATATCAGAGACGTTTTATTCTGTTACGGGTCATGAACTCCCAGTACAGAATAAAGTGACTTTACGCATTTCCTTAGATGGTGTGGAATTTATTGAAGATATCCTTGTCTCAGAAAGTAAACTCAGTGATAAATATCAGATGGTTTTGGGGGCTGATTTACTGCGGAAGCATGACTTCGTAATACACATGGGGACAGGTATGATTAAGTCGGTGCCAAGGCGTGTCTGTATGCGTGAAGAAGGTGTTAGGGACAAAATAATGAAGTCATATGAACCTACCCCAGGTAGAACTGTTACACAGGAAATAATTCCACCTCTCACAGAACGCGTTCTAATGCTACAGTGCGACGATCAGTTAAAAGACGAATGTGAAGTGGTTATAGAACCTAACCCTAAATTTAAGAATGACTCTTTGGCAATTAAATGTGTTCTTTCATGTCTCAATGACAAAATACAGGCCCGTGCTGTCATAGCTAATTTATCTACAGAACCAGTACGCCTGCAAAAGAACTCTAAAGTAGTTCAGGTTCACACCATAAGCGACCAGCAGTTTAAGTTAGCTTCTGAATCTTCAGAAGGAATGGATGAAGACATTATTACTATGGATGATTTTGAATTAGATCATTTGAAGATGCACGAGAAAGAACAACTGCAAGAGTTGTTATCGAGATATTTGGATGTCTTTGCAAAAGCACCGCATCAGTTGAGTGGTTCAGATGTTCTCAAGCACAGAATTAAACTCACAGATGATAGACCTATCAAACTGAAACAATATCGTGTTCCACATGTTTTTAGACCTGAAATCGACCGCCAAATACAAGAATTTGTTAGATGCTGGAATTATTGAATATAGCAAGTCACCGTTTGCGGCGCCATTAGTGCCAGTTTGGAAGAAAGATGGCAGTCTACGCATCTGCATTGACTTTAGGAAATTAAATAGTATTACAGTACCAGATGCTTATCCAGTGCCAAACATGGAGGACACTCTTAGTATGATTGGGAAGGCTAAACTATTTTCGAAAATGGATCTTGCGTATGGTTACCATCAGCTATTTGTACATGAAGCTGATTGTTTCAAGACAGGCTTCATCTGTCATGCAGGGTTATTTAATTACCGACGCTTGCTTTTTGGGCTTCGCAATGCGCCTGCAACGTTCAACCGGGGCCTTCAATTTGCTTTAAGAGGTCTCCAATCCGAAGCCATCTTCATCTATCTGGACGATATCATTTTGTGTTCAGAAACGTTCTCTGACCACCTCCGCAAACTTGAATTAGTGTTTGCAAGATTGAGACAATATAATCTGAAATTAAAACCTAGTAAATGTGAGTTTCTAAGAACTGAGATTGATTTCTTGGGACATGTCGTTAGTGCTGAAGGAGTGAAACCCGACCCCAGAAATGTGAAAGCTGTAAGGGAGTGTAAACCCCCAAAAAACGTGAAACAAGTTCGTGGATTTTTAGGAATGTGTAACTTCTATCGCAAATTCATCCCAGACTTTGCTAGTATTTGTCTTCCTTTGACAAAACTAACAAAAAAATCTGTGCAGTTTGTATGGGATGAAGCTGCAAATAAAGCTTTTGAGAAGTTAAAAGAACTGTTGACTTCTGAACCAGTTCTTATATATCCTAATTTTGAGAAGGAATTTTATTTAACTACAGATGCCAGTGAAAAAGCGATCTCTGGAATTTTGGAACAATGTGGACAAACTGGTGTTCGCCAACCAATAGCGTATGTGAGTAGGCAACTAAGGGCGGCCGAGTTAAATTACAGTGTTACAGAAAAAGAAGCATTAGCAATTGTCTTCTCCATTAAACAGTTCCATCCTTTCATATATGGACGACAAATGGTTATAGTAACAGACCACAGACCCCTGCAATACTTACTTCATCTGAAGAATCCAAATGCACGTCTTACACGTTGGAATCTTATGTTGATGGGGTACGATTTTAAAGTTCAGTATCGCCCGGGAAAGAAAAATCAGAATGCAGATTATCTGTCTAGACCAGTTAGTGCATTGGACACACAGATGCCAATTGACTTGAATCAGACAAGTCAAGATGGGAGCAATAGTAACGGTAGCGATCCACAAGAGATCACTCGTAAATTGCAACGAGAAGATCCAAAACTAAAACCAATTTTGGAACAATTAGAAGGAAAGGCAGAACCTCTTTCCCCCAAATTAGCAAACCAATACTTTCTAAGAGATGGACTATTGTATCACTATTCCCTACCAACAGATAAGTCAACTAGGGGTGAACCTTTGGAACAACTAGTAGTACCAAGCAAATTAAGAGGTGAGATATTAAAAGCATGCCATGATGCACACTGTTCAGGACATATGGCTCTCACCAAGACTCTTCAGAGAATCAGGCAGGACTATATATGGGACAACATGTACTCTGACACAAAGAATTATGTTAGTTCCTGTCCAAGTTGTATGGAAAGACGAGGTTTTAAACCTAAAGCCAAAGCGAATTTGGTTAGAGCTGAAGCGGAAGCAAAACCTTTTTATAAAATTGCAGTCGATGTGTTAGGACCATTACCAACTTCAGAAGAGGGTTACAAGTATATCTTAATGGTAGTGGATCACTTTACACGGTATGTGGAGGCATATCCTATGCGTACTCAAACAGCTCAGCAGGTCGCAGAAACCCTCATCGATGGAGTAATAAGTCGTCATGGGATACCATCCATAGTACTCTCAGATCGTGGCAGTAATTTTGTATCACAGTTAATGCAAGAAGTGTATGCAAAACTTGGAGTTAGAGCAGTACGAACGAGTGGATATCATCCCTCAAGTAATGGAAGATGTGAAAGAATAAATCAGACATTAGAAAACATCTTGTCACACATGGTTGCCTCTGCTCAACATGAATGGCCTAAATTTTTGCAGATTGCTTTGTTAGCCTATCGCTCTGCATTTCACAGTGCTACAGGAGAAACTCCTAGTTTTCTACTGTACGGACGTGATATTGTATTGCCACAGCATATCTGGAAATCTGATGTTCAGCCAACCTATTCATCATTGGAAAATTATAGTGAAGCATTATGTGCACAACTGAAGAGAACTTATGAGATTGTCAAAGAAAACTTAGAAGAAGCTGATGAAGAACAAGAAGCCTATAGACGTCGGAAAGCAATTGACAAGAAAATACGAGTTGGCAGTGTAGTCTATTTGTATGTGCCTAGAGTGAAAAGAGGTTTTACAAGTAAGCTGGCTCGACAAAATGTGGGACCATATCGAGTTATTAGTCAGACATCTCCTGTAAATTATGAAATTCAAAATTTAACGAAACCAAAAGACAGACAACTCGTACATGTGGATAGACTTACAAAGATTACTGAAAGGAAACCCTTTTTGGAAGTGAAAACTAGAATAGAGGAGCAAACCGCTCCAAAGCATGTGGAGGTACACCCTAAAGCAACCTCAGTTGAAATAGAGGAAGGAGAGGAGAGCGACCAAGAGATTTGGTGGGATGCTCTCCCTGGTCAGCTGGGTAGGACATATCGGCAGATAAGACCGGTATCCAGACCAACAGATGAGTCAAACAGGACAATTAAGCGATCACTGTCGTCGGAGGAAGTTCAACAAGCATCACGAAGTGACCCACAAGAGTATCCTGATTCTAGAATGTGGTTAGATCAACCAACACATCATTACCACTTAAGAAGTAGGGATCGCCAATTAGAACGAACCTCAGAAGAAGCAGATGTCAAGAGTGCTGATGAAAGGCGTAGGCCAACTGTCATTTTTTTAAGCCAAGAAAAGGAAATTCCAACAGATGGCGAGGCATCACTATCCACAGGTGAAACAACTCATGAGTTTGAGGTATCTGCAACGGAGGAAGAGGATGTAACAGATGACATTGAGACAGATAATGATGTTGAAGGAAGAAGACTATCCACAACGGAAGAAGTTTCAGATGTTGAGGGTATGGAAGAACGGTCATCGCAAGATGCTTTAGAATGGTTTAAAGAAACGGTTGGTAGATGGAAAATTTAAAAAAAAATAAAATAAATAAATAATAAAATAAAATAATGAAATAAAAAATATATATATATATATAACCAAATGAAAAAGTACATCATCTCCTGAGGAAGATATTGATGGAACAGGTGAGAAGCATATACATCCTCCAACTTTCATGTTTTCTAAAGGCTTTGATAGGTGGCTCGCAGGTAAACAAACAGAATACACATATACTCATAGTTTGTGTGCATATGATTACTTCGTATTCATTCATCTCATTCAACTTTGTACCAGTTGGTTTTACCTTGTAGGTTTCCTCCTGTGAAATAAGGCTATACTGAAAAGGCAAGACTAATAGAATCGTGAATATCATGAGTCCATGGTTTGAATCTTTAATATCACGGAATGTATGGATGATAGGATGTTTATTAATTATAATAGTAAAGGAAGCTGAGGCTTATGAGATAGAAAAATGTACCATAGTAAATGGCAGTTATCGCTGCGCATTTGTAAAACCAAGTGAAGTGAAGCTCGATTTAATGGTAGAAGGCGGATGTGTTAAAAATAGATGCAGAAATTGTTTAAAACAGTGGGTAACAAGAATACTGTATTCCAATGGATCATTGAGTATTCCTCAACCCTTTATTATTAATCAAGTAATGCGTAGAAATGGTACTTCTCAGGTCTATCGATGCCAAAAGGAAGGAAAACCTTGTCAGTGTTCACGACAGAAGTGTAATGGGTCGATGGAATTTTGTTTTCAGATGGAATGTAACCAACAGTCAGATTGCATCTGTGACATAGAATCAGCCGAAACAAGCTGGTTAGCATTAACGGATGGAGGAATTTCTATAAATCCAACGCTTATCTCTTTTAAACGCTGCACTGTGCTGCGACCTTCTTCGAGGTCACATCGACAGTTATTAGCTGAGGAGATGGCTAAGTTTGAGGAGCAGGGAATTAAGGTGCTGTTTACGGATTCAGTATTTACATTAGATAGGAAAGGGACTTTAATTATTCGAAAAGAAGGCATCGAAAAGATAATGCGTGTCACTGAACCGTTACAAGCCCAAGTACCTTTAGAAATGTTGAGAATCCCGGGAGCATTAAAATTTTCCTTCATTACTGAAAAGGGCAATGTACTGCAGGGTGTAGTACATGTTTCTGGAAGAAATGAATGTTATCAGTTGAATTGTGTTTTTTGTTGGGAGCTGATTAAAAATAGGCATTGTCTACCAGAATCTTTAGTGTATTGTATCTATGTAACTGTAGGCATTATGGCATTAATGGCTGTCTACTACAGTAAAGTACTGATACAATTATTGTGGCAAGTTATCAGAGCCTTAACATTGCTATTAAGGGCCGGATGGCGTTTAGCGAAATTAGCAGGTCACATTTCAGCCATCGCAGGAATTAATACTGGTGAAAGAATAGCCCAAACGACTGAGCGAGTCAGTCAACATTTCGAGAATCATGCGAGAGGAATGGGTAGAGTAAATGATCAAGGGCCATTCCCCATTTCCCACGATTCAGGATGGTTGTCTTGTATTTATTTCAGGTCCGCCTCTGGTGCACTGTAGGCAAAATCACGAAGCAGAATTAGAAGGAATTCTACACCTCCCATGTATGATCAAGAATGTGCCACCAGTCAGAGACTGGTATTGGTCGTTCGAAGGACAGGCGCTTCCAGACCAATTTCGATGGGATCTTAAAGTTCACAACTATACCAGTTATACTCGTGTTACATTGATCCTTATAAGAATCACCTCTGACACCTATGGTCAGTACATCTTTCACGCGATCAACGAGTGGGGAACAACAGAAATAAAAGTGATGGTAAGTCCACAGAAAACGAATTTTGAATTTATAACTTTAGTGTTAGCAGTGGCCAGCAGCCTCATAGTTACTATAGGTCTCGGAATTTTGATATTGACGAGATGTTGTTGTGAGGGAGATGACCATGGCCGTTTCGACGTAAATGAGATAGGGACACCAGCAGCTACCTACTTAGCGCCAATAGCTGGAATTGTTGAATACGAGGTAATTCTTTAAAAGGATTATTCTAAGAAAAAAAAAGATGTTCTTTTCAACCTCATCTACCTCATAACTCTATAATCAAAGAAAAAAAAAAGAAAAAAAAAATATATTCACAGCTACAAATTCAGAATGAGTCGATGGAGAAGTTTTCAGAGTAGTAAAGGTCGTATCGTTTGTAAGTAAACTTCCCCCACAGCGGGCGAACCACACACACAGGATGTTCTACAGTTTCAGATTTAAAAGGCCAATCTCTCACTCGTTATGCGATGAACTCAACAGAAGAAACCCACTGTGAGATGTGTAGAAGAGTCCGTAAGCGTAATCGAGACGTAAAGCAAGGTGCCATGGAGTTTGTTAGCCAAATTGACCAGATTCGCAGTCCATTCTTACATGTCTGGAAGAAATATTGTCAACAAAGAATAGACACTCATCCTATGACAAGAAGTGTATCAACACAAACAGTCATCAGCATCGTAGAGAGTAATGTTATAAAGTCTAAACATGTAGCCAACAATTTAAGTACCACCGAGAACTCGAAACAACCGGATAGTGCTGATTGGATCTATGATGAAGAGGCCCTTCCTCCTTTACCACTTTTATGTCTTTTCAGAAATTAAAAAAAAAAAAAAAATAAGATGCATAACAACACATATACCCTATGTGATATATATATTATGTCCATCCTTGAAGAGAAAAAAAAATTTAAGTAGTTTGAGAGTCGTCAACTTTGTGAAGGTTGCTATCACTACATCATGATCCTCAGAGTCGGTTCCGACATCAACTATTATTGCTATGTGTTAAGTAGTCACCACATATAGAATGAGTATAACCTATGCAATAAATACGCCCACCTCTAATATATACATGCATAGATCAAAGAAGGAAGTAGTTAAGAAATTTAGTAAAGACAAGAAAGTTGTTCTCATAAACCGTTATTTATAACCACACGAACACCCAACGCTTACAAGAAAATTCATCATTTTACAGGCGAATAAATTCATCAAGTGGACAAAAAGAGATCAATTATGGCAAGTGGAGGAGATGAATCGGTAGAAGCCCTCGAACGAGAGTTGACCATTTGGAAGATAGAAGATCCGCACACTGAGGAATGCTGCCCACGCTCACAACTTTCTGCCGACATGCCATATGACAGTCAAAATAGGGTGATACAAGCACTGGCTAATCCACTACGATTACGGGCTCTGACTACATCTTGTAATCGCCATACCTTCAAAAGAACCCCACCAGAAGCGAGTGGAAGGAGAAAGAAACATTATTTGCGTACGTTCGAGGATACATCTGTAAGACATATCCTGGCTCCAGTCTATCAGTTATTGGTTCCTCAATTACCCGACTTGATGCCTGGTACTCAGCGTTAGATATTAATGCCAATATTCCAGTCCTCGAATCCAAAGAGAAAAGAATTTTAGTGGAGAGAACCATCGAGGAAATATGTACAGGTTTGAAAATCCACACATTGTGCATACAAGCAGACGCGATTGTTCATGCACGAACACCAGTGGCGAGATTAGATTTTAAGAGTCGTGGGCCTCGATGAGAAAAACTAAGAGTTACAATTTGTCTGAACAATTCACTTGCTGAAGCTAGTAGCTACCTTCTCCAGACTTACGTAAGATTAGATGTAAGGGTAAAGATCCTCGTAGGGAGCCTGAAGAATATCACCAAGAAACTTCACAAGGAAAAAATTGGAAAAAGCGGCCTATCCTCCTACGGACTATCCTTGATGGTCATTTATTACCTACAACAGGTTCGTCCACCCGTCCTCCCAGTGTTGCAGGAGATACCTGGAATGACAAAAGACTGGTGGATGGAGCGACGGCCTATATCTTTTCAGAATACCCTAGGAGAAATAATCAACACTTGGCCCATATGGAAGAGGAACCAAGATCAAGTTGGAGAACTTTGGTTACGTATGTTACTCTTTTACAGCAACGAATTTGATTACCAGAACACAATCATATCGATCACACGTGGAAGAATGTGCTCCAGAAGGGCTGAGTGGGAATGGAATTCCCCACTAGCCATTGAAGACCCACTTGAATAGAACGAAATCTAGCAAGGCAAGTTACCCGATGGAATTTTCTTCAATTTAGACAAACTCTCCGGTCAATACTCATAAAGGCTGCCACTACGGAAACAGAGTTAGAAAGAAAAGCGACCAAACTGATTGAGAGTAATCCTTCCTTTGATAACTTCGAGGAAGAAATTGCTAAGAGTGTTCCGGCTGAATCTAAAGCCCTGTCATGCCTGACGACACACCAAGAGAATCATCAGCAGATACCAGATACCGAAGTCACATGCTGCGAAGAAGAGATTGTCTAAATATGTAAATGTAGAACTATTAGAAAAAGAATGAAATCCAAAACTGTTCTTAGCCAGAGTTTTTTAAAAAAAAAAAAAAAAAAACTTTTTTTGGAAAGGTAAGCTCCAAAAGGTTGTATACTTACAACCTTGCCTTCCAAATATTATTTTGGTAATCCATTGGTAGGTAAACTATGTTAAGACGCAATGTTAACTTAATTGGTATATCAAGTATGCACTCTATTCCTTCTAAAATATATTCACATTATAAAGAAGTCTGTGATTAAATGTTACTTTGATTCTCAATGCATACTTATATAATGCATACTTATGTAATGATTTAAACTTCTTTGGTTGAATTTCTGAAATTGAGAGGAAGGATGTTTTAAAAAAATATATATATATATTGTAATAAGCTTCTTAATGAATATCGTTAATTCTATGTAACTTGAATTGAAATGGTTAGTTTATGGTCATGTCATATTACTATATTCATATTCTTATATCATATGATATTATTATATCTCACTATGAGTATGTTATCTCAAGAGATTAGGTAACCTAACGTATTGTATCGTATTATAGTATATTCCATACGGACATTAACTATTAAAAAAATATATATATATATATATATATTAAATATATATGTAGTTTATTTGAACTCGGATGGTTTCGGATATATCAAACGAAAAGCCACCCAGAAATGTATTTTGGAAGTTTAAGAAGTTGATTTAACCATTTAACATTTAATTTTATCATTTGATGTTTAAGGTACTGTATTTATCTATTTACTATAGTGATATGTATAACCAAGGTATAGTGTTAAATCAAGAACTATAACATTGATTGAAATGGATACTAATAGTCAATTGTAAAATGACCTAATATATCATACTATGAGCTGATTTGTAATACTGATATTACGTTTTGTTCTTTTTCTTTCATGTAAATGGGCAATGAGTGATGACAAGAGAGATGTGCCATCATCACGGTTTGGCCGATGTTTTCTTAGTGTTTCTCAATGTATTAGGACTTGTCTTAATGTAAGTGCCATTTAAAGAAGAGAAATATAGATCTATGTAATTCCCTAGGACTCAAACACACCAACATCCTATTCCGTTCTTCTTCAGACAGCCTAGAACTTTGTTCAAATAAGGACATGAGTAGTATAAGGTTGGGGTTCTAACCGAGTACGGCTCTATGAATTTTGGCGTCAATTTTCGTGCGTGCTGCCGCCTCGGTCGCTTGTTTTGCCGTTTCGGTTTTGAGCGTGTGCCGGTGAGGCGAGCCGAGGTTTAGGCTTAGGTGTTGCGCCGAGGCTTAGTTGCGGAGTCGGAGGAAAAAATATTTAGTTCTTATTTCGCCCGCTAGATGGCGCCACTTATTTTTCGCATTAAATATATAAATTTTATTTTTGCTTTACCACGGCTCGAACCCATGTCGTTGCTACTGGTGGTCCGGTGCTTATCCCCACGACTACCTTTTCAGTTGTAAGAATATGTGTAAATGTAGCTCTTATAGTTAAGAGTGGTGTGAGTGTGACGTAGGAAGTTGTATTTCGCCTTGTTCTGATTAGAGGGGGATATCAACCGATGTTCTGATTGGTTTGGGGGTATAAACCGAGTACGGCTCTGAGTCTACCGGTGATTTTCTGGTCGGTTGATGCCGTAGAAATCGTCTGTTTTTGCCGTGTTGTTTTTCAAGCTACCGTGTTCGCAATGGATTGTGGGTTTGCGCCCGAACGCGCACACACACACACAAGCCCGAGCTCTTGCGCTCGTGCACGCACACACACACACACACAAGAAAATAGAGCAGTAGACATTCTTTCCCAAGACAAAGGATTTGGCGGGAAAAACGTGGACGCTGTAGACATACGGGTACTTGAGGGGTCACAAAAGTTCGAGCACGACGACGACCACGACAACAGAAGCCCACGAAACAGTGCCGCCATCTAGCGAGTCATTCTGAAAGCTGAAATCAAAGATTTTATTTTATTTAAGGTGTTTAAATATATATTTTTTTTTTCCTAGGCAGCTATGACTTTGCCGTTTAAATATATTTCAGTGGCTTTGCAATATGTGGCGCCATCTGTGGAAGCAATCTGAAAGCTGAAAATTAAAGATTTTATTTCAATATATATATATTTTTTTTCCCCACATACTTCTTGAACGGAGATTGCCACGACATCGTAACAACCAAGAAACTGTGTCGCCATCTAGCGTGTCATTCTGAAAGCTGAAATTAAAGATTTTATTTTTAAGTTGCTTTGATGTTTAAATTTTTTTTTTACCAAAAGTACTGAGACTATCATAACAGTAGAAACATCCAAGAAACTGTCGCCATCTACTGATCCATTCTGCAAGTTGAAAAGCTGAAAATTAAGTATTTTTATGTTTAATGTTATGTGTTTTTTTTTTGATGGTTAAATTTATATGTATATATTTTTACCGATAACTATTTATGATGGTTCCTCTTCAAGTTGAATTTGTATCCTGATGTTTAGAGTATCTTGGAAAAAAAAACCTGAAAAGTAAAATGTATTGATGTGTATATATTTATTTACTTTCTTCGTGATATGGTGGTGCCATCTTTAGATTCTTTCCGCAACTTTGAATTTTTTTTTTTAATCTATATTCGAAATCATTTCTTTCCTAAAAAAGTAACTTTTCAATTTTAAAAAAAAAGGTTATTGATTAATGGAAAATTAAAACTTAATTTCTACTTTCTAAGAAAAAAAGACACAATATTTTTCAAATAGATATGTTTTTATTGGTAAGTTTTACAGATGTTGTTACTAATCACAAAAAATCAACACAAAAACTTACATATGCACATTGCTTTGATCAGAACGGATACTTCGTATATTTCGTAGTGTAAGCAGTTTGAAGTTCTTCGATCATCGAAACTACAGCATTGTACAAAGCATAATCGTTGAACTCAGTAACTACACCTTCTTTCGAACACTTAGCAGAAAATATTTTAACACTTGTAGATGGTTCAGCATTCCTAACGAAATACGCATACACGTCGTTAAACGAAACATCGATAGAGCCAGTAAACACATCGTTCTTTATACGTTCTCTAACACAATCAAGATGTTCCAATATAACTGATTGCATTAACAGAAATGCGGATTTTTCGTCTTCTAGACGTTGAAGAAAAGAATCTATGTCTATGATTCTATTAGATATAGCTTCAAGTTCAGAAAGGTGGAGAGTCATTCGTCGTTCTGCAGATAGCGAGAATTGTTTCCAATAGAAATCACAAACACCACCATCTGTATTGATTCGGATCCCCGGTAGTTGGATTTCATCTTTAGATCTGGCTTTTACGGAAAGCAAGATATCAGTTATTTTGTTTTTGAATTCATCCCACTGGTTTCTGGATAGCATCATGTGCGTATTAGTTGTCTCGATTGTAACATGTGGCTCGAATTCATGGCAATAAACACGAACTGTGCTACTATGGCTCAGACGTCTGTAGAAAGTTACGTTTGGTCTTCTTATATCATCAAACATTTCGTGTCTTGACATTCTGGATAAAAAAAAAAAAAACTGCAACGGTGGAAAAATTTACAACCACACTGAGAAAGTTCCAAACTGTAAATGCGGTCCAAGGGCTATAACAGCATGTGTTTAGATTCTAGCCGTATTGTTACTGGCTCATAAACTCGCGACGTATCAGTAACAGGTAGGGGTATGTCGTACAAAGGTTATATAACCTCATATAGTTAACGCAGGTGTCGCTCCCTAGTCTTTGTTCAAATTTAGAAGAGCTAAAGCTGAAGATAACTCAACTTCAAAAGGTTTCGCTTGGTCACAGCTAGACACAAGATGTACAAAGACTAAAGGAGACACCACCCCCCAAGTCGACTCTACCACTCCCAAAGCCTTTTGTTCAAAACCCTTTGTACGACATGTGCCTGTATACTACCGCTCCCTAGGCTTCGTTCAAATGTAGAGTGTCAAAAAGCAAAAAGATGTCGATCGGTCGGGAACTGGGTAGGCACATGTCATATAACTAAGGGTGATGCCAATCCCAAGTCTTTGTTAAAATTTAGAATAATAAAAACTAGTTCAACTTCAAAGGTAATGGTTGGGAACAAATAGAAACATGTAGTACAAAGGTTATATAGCTGGTATCGTTCCCAAGCCTTTGTAGTAGTAACAAAAAAAAACAAAAGATAACTCAGCTTCAAAGATTACCTTCAAAGATGTCACACCCTTTACTGATGATTAAGGATTTCACTCTCATACCATAGTGATTTCCTATAGGCTGTGACTTTCACTCTCATACCGTAGTAATTTCCTATTGGTTGTGACGTTCACATACTCTTGAATCTAAGCACAGGTTGGTTGTCGTCAAGTAAAAATTAGCATGTTAACTAATAAGTTGTTTTTAGCAATAGTATTATATACGATAATTCCGATACGTACGTACAAGCTGGGCATGTACTCACACTCATGAACACATCTCATTGGTTAAATTTTCACCTTTCCGTTCCAATCTGATTGGTTGTATTAGGTTATCATTTGAACCTGTTTGAGTTTAAAAGGGCTAGTTTTGTGTTTTATTTCTTCATGCTACTCTCACGTTTTTTTTTCTATCCTTGCAATGTTGTGTACGTACAGTTTCTGCATGTGTTCAGGGTCAGTTGTCACTTCTGATAAAAGTTCAGAGTGTTGTGACCCGTGGGTTTCCGGCAACGACATAGACCTTTCGGAAGTTGCTAACGGTTGTGAGACCTTTGACTGGAACGATCCAACACATTTTCCAAAAATACGGAGTTCAACTCCCATTAGTACGGGGCAGTCCTTTAGCAATTCATCTCTATCGCTGGATGATAGCCTCTATTCATGGGAAGCACCTATGAAACTTTCAACCTCTGCAAGTTGGCATCTTTCATACGACGGCGACATATCCAACACCTCACGGTCGACATCGGAAGTGTCAACAGGATCGGCAAACGTTGATCGTGAGCTTCAGTCACCGGATATAATTATTGTCAGGGTGTATGAAGAAGAAGAAGAAGACGATGTAAATGATGGTGGTGGTCCTTGGAATCCCTATGCCGTTGACGAGAGCGGTTTTTCAACATCCGGTGCTTCCACCGAGCCCTTCATCTAGCACGATCAAAGTGACGATACTTCAGATGATGGTTACAGTAGCTTGGTTTATTAGATTATGGGAATCTTTAGTTGTAAGTATTTTGTATCTTTCTTTAGTTTTTAAGAATAAAATAGAATATTCTTTTGTAACTTTTATCTGTGTCTCTTTTTTTTTGTTGAGGTGTCGTTTTCTGTCCGGAGAGACAAACGTACTTCTCGTCTCCTTGAGTCCTCAGTAACAAAAAGGTTTGGATTTACTTTCGCTAAACGTGTGGTAGGAGACGACACACGCACTTACCCTTATGGATATTTCCAAGACACATAGTGAAAGCTAACCACCTAGTCATCATACTATCAACATTAGAAAAAAACCCAGTGAAATCCCCATGTTTTTGACACTAAGCAGTTTTTTCAATGGCTACCTCTGGTGACGTCTCCTTTTTTTTCAGGATGTCGGCGAAGTCGATCGGGCACGTCTTCCCCATCCTATTCCCACCGACGTCACATTCGTGACGGCACTCGGATGGGAATCGCAGGGCGCCGGGGCGTGGGGGGAATCGCGGCACCCCTCCCACCCATCACGTTGTGATGGGCACGCGCACGGGGGGATCGCGGCACCCCTCCCACCCGTCACGAAGTGTCGGGCGCGCTTAGATGGAGGAATACCCTTTTTTCCGTGTCAAGAATGGTTTCATGGAAAAGACAACTTCCAAAAAAACCTTTTTCATAACTCAGTTTTTTTTAAAAAGGGGACAATGTTTCGTTTTTCTGGAGACGTCACCTTCTGTCTTTACCGTTGCTAGTCCTACCTCTCGCATCGGCGCGCGAACACACACACATAAATACTTGGTCCAGACTCGAGCGCGATCATTTACATAATGTTTCATCACCCATTCACAGCGATAGTCTCGGGAGCAACACAGAGTGGAAAGACAACGTTTGTATTGTCGCTATTAGAAAATAGTGAAAGTTTAATTTCGCCACCACCTCAAAGAATCGTCTATTGCTATTCAGAGTTTCAAGATAAGTTTCGGTGTTACTCGCAAATCGAGTTCATGGAGGGTTTAAACATCCCCGAATTTGATCCATCAGTAAACAATTTACTTGTTTTAGACGATCTCATCAACCAAGCAAAGGATAGTATTGTCGTTTCTGAGATATTTATAAAAGGATCACATCATAGAAATCTGAGTGTTATTTTGTTAACACAAAACCTGTTTTCGCAAGGCACCCAGTTCCGTACTATTAGTTTGAATTCGCACTATCTGATTGTTTTTAAAAACCCTCGCGACTCAAGACAAATCTCACACCTAGCAAGTCAAGTTTTCCCCGGGAGATCACGTGTTTTAGTTGACATATATAAGCATGCAACACGCGATCCTCATTTATATTTACTGTTTGATTTTTGTCAGAACACTGATGATAGATTGAGACTGCGCTCACACATGTTACCAAACGAAGGACATACGATTGTTTACATCCCCATATGGCTCTGCGTCTAAAAAACAATGCTAACTTTATAAGGTATCTGTCGGAAGCTCGACCGAAACAGGCAACCGCTTTATTAAGGAGTTCAAATCAAACACAAATAAATTCACTCTGTGAAATATGTAAAAACATAGTCAAAGGTAGCATTCCGTTGACAGAGAGAGTGAAAAACAAGTTACAACGCAAAAAACATCTGCTCAGAACACTAGCAGATAAAAAAGTAGCATTTAAAACTAGGCGGAAATTAATACTTCAACAAGGAGGTTCACTGTACCCCCTGATAGCTAGCATAGTGGTTCCGCTCATTACAAGTTTGATTAGAAGATGAGTGAATCTTTCCGTAAATTCTTGCTTGTAGCTGCACCGCCAGAACAAAAACAGATGCTCTCTTTAGACGAGCAAATGTCTGCAATCTTAAAAAGACAGGATTTGCAGCCCGAGTCAAAAGTTAAAATGTATCTTCAGATACTACAGTCATATTTAGGCCTGAAAACTAATGCCGCAAAACAAGCGTCCTCAGCGTATCGAACGTAACGGCGTCGCTACCCACAATTCCCTCCTCTGAAGCGCAGGAGCAACAGCACTCCGAGAGCGAAGTTATAAAACCACGTAAGCAGGTCAAGCGCAGATATACGGTTTTGATATCGCCTCGTCGTTTGAGACGTAAGCATACGTGGATATCGTTGTGGTAAGTTTTTTTTCAATAAAACAGACACTTTTTAAAAATAAATAAAATTTTATTTTGTAAGTAAAGGTTCAATTACACGTAATGTGGCAAGCAAATCATTTGCCCACAAATCTTTACAATAATATTTGTTTACAATCTTTGACATAGAAATATTTCTACACCGATGAGTTAGGAAAAAAATACAATGTAGTCCACACGCTATAGATTCTGGATGTTGAATCACCACTTTGTTATAAGTCCATTTCTTACTGTTTTGGTTAAGGAACTCTGCAATGTCCGGTGTCGGCTGTCGTGCAAAGCTGTCGAAATATTGACTTTCTCTTTTTCCTAGGAAGATGCTCACCCAATGAGTACCTGGCATATGCGCCTTGTCGGTATTGATGACTAACAATGCTGGTTTTCTCTGTATTCTTGACGGTAATTCGTCCCTGGCACAGACACCTATCAGATGTTTTCTCGATTCACTGTCTGCTTCTAAAACCTTCAAAATCTGATCAGTGTTCATAATTTATGAGGATTGAACGGTCTTTAGTCACAGAAAGAATGTTTTCGAATTCGGCATACAAGATCACTGTTACGTTTTCGGGTAGAGGTTCTGCGAATTTCAGTTCAAGTCGAACACCGCCTCGCCGTAAAGAACTGATGTGATCACCGATCGCATTGCTGTCTGGAGTTAGGTCGAAAGCATAAAGCACATTCCCTTCAGTATAATCCAAGAGTGATATGTCGTTTCCACAGTCTGAATTCCACTTGTTTAGCGATGTAAAAAGTGATAAGTAGGACCTGGTATAATGTCCATTCTTATAATCGGGTGTTACCGGAATGGAAGGATGCTGCACACCATCAGCCGTCAGAAGTAAATAGCACAGGTTGTAGTGACCAAAATTGAATGGGTTGGTTTTGAGGGAGCCATTGAAGCTATCACTGGACACAATACCGACTATTAAACGAGCGGGTATCTGGCCTAGATATATATTGTCTCTGGTAGAGTCTGACATGCCTTTTGGAATTGAATAGTAACTTACATCAGCTCTGTTAATGGGATATACAAGAGGATGTTTTTCAAGAACACTCATGTGGGCTAACTGTATGCTGGGGTTAAGTTTAACTTTACGCACAAAAAGACAGGCTTCCCGTATATGAATTTTAGCAGTATTGTTGAGAGACAACAGACAGAACTCGGGCGAACTGCGAACCATTCTCAGGCGGAGCGATAAATTGTTAATAATATATTTGGCCTGATGGCACAAATCTAGTCTGAGACGACCCAGAAGTTCCACAGTTTTGGTTTTCGAAAAAAACTTCATACGTTGATTCATACCACTGTCAGGCTGAGAAAACATTTGCGAAACATCGGAAACATTGTCTTTTACGAACAGTTCTGTAGTGAGTTGGGAATTTTTTGCTCCTCTGTCCAAATTCAAAAGCTTTTCTAAATAAGCTCTATAGGGGTATGTATCACTGCTAGGATTTATTAATTTGTCTTGAACGAAAAGATCCACATGTTTAAACATGGAGTGAAAAAAGTTGTTGACAACACCTACACTCGACTGTAATTCTTTTCCGTCGCTTTGAGTTAACTATACTTTGAGTCGCAAATAAGTTTTTCCCAGGTCCAGATATTCTTCCGATGTTCCCGGTACGGAAAATTCTATTGGCCCCGGCGTGTCCACAGATGCTAAAGGCAAGAAAGTAACGTATGAAGATCGTTCGATGCATAGATTAGTGGCAGGCTGAGCAAACAGGTCTAGTTCTGACATCATAACTTCACCCATCATTGAAAGATGTCCTGATATTTTTTTTTCTTTCGACGCTTGCCTCCACTCTGACTACGGACTTTTTGCTTAATGGCCTGTCCTACTTCAGAAGCTCGATTTATAAACGAGCGTTTCACGGGTGCTCCCGAAATGACATCATCGATCATATTACGACCTGCCGATAGCACTTGGTGACCGATGAACTTGGCTGCGGGCTTCAGAAGAGGAGAGAGAAATGTAAATGCAGATCTGAATATACTGCCTAAACCTTGACCTCTCTGGATCGCTGCTCCTGCAAAGTAGGGATTTCCCCCCGCTTGCACTGAGTAGTAATCAACGTACGCGTTCATTGGGGTCGAAAATGTAACTTAATTAGAGTTTTACCACCTCTGAATGGAAATAACTGACCACTGTCTGTGCGAATTTGAATAGAAATGGATTGAATGTTTGAGAGCAGTACAGGGTAATAATCCAAATGTAAGAATTCACCACTGCTTCCGAACGGTACTACTCGCAAAAGAGGCGCTCTGATATCACCCACAACCTGGTCTTCTATCACACTACTATAAACAAAATAAGAGCCTACACCTCTATTTATATCTCCGGGAAATTTCGATCTCGCTGTTCCCTCGAAACCATCGGGCATACGCGCAAAACCGAGTAACTCACCGAGTCCTGTCTCAGGGAAGCGAAGACGCACACCGCTTTCTATTTCGAAAGAAACAAAACCACGGGCATTAACAGAACCTTTAATTTCGGGGGCTATAAAAGTCATAACCTTTAGAATTTCGGAGATGCTATCGTAATTACCATAAGGAATTTTATGCTCGCGAACATCACAAGTCGGCTGTTGTACGAGCACAAGCTTCCTATCAGCACACTCACTGTTAGGCTTTATTGGTGGTAACACTATTTTACCTTTAGGTATCCACTTTCCTATGTACTCCCCTTTAAAAGTTCTAGATTTGTCAACAACTTCACTCACTACTACTTTGTGTACTAGTCCTAGAATTCTGGCAGTTCGTAAAGTCATACGCAACTCACAGCCATTTTTAACGCGAATTGTAAATCTCACTTTGAATTCTGTCTCTTCTACTTTAAGCTCTAAATTGGTATTAAGACCACACATATGTTCAATCAATTTAGACGAATTTTCGTACTCATCGTTCAGCATGTAAACCTCAGGGTTCCTAACTGTCGGTTCTTTCTGCAGAATTGCAAACTCAGCCCAACCTTCGGAAATATTGTCCCATGACTTAGGTACGTGTATTTCTGCAAGTGCTACCTCCCACTTGCCTTTGAGAGGTATAGTGTCGGGCAATATAATAGTAAAATTAGCTTGCGTATTCTGGGGATGGAAATCCATACACGCATTACTCGGTAGGGTTAAGAAGAACATCTTTAGCCGAAACCCAACTGTTGTAGGACGCTGGATATCCTAACCACTTAACACGCAATTGACGCTCTCCTTTCACACGTCGCTCCTTAAGTACTTTTTCAATAAGATATGTGTCGAGTGGCAACTTGTCATGGATATTAGCAAGCTGTAGTTGTTGCTCATAAAAGGTACCTTCGATCGTGTCGCCTGCTTTGTCTTGTACTCTGTACACAACTGGTTTTCTTCGTTTCAATACTTGAGATATAGTAAAAATCTCACGCGTCCAACAACCCCAGAATCCTTTGCGGAAAAGATTCGAACCTGTACTTAGAACGACACGATCCCCCAGTTTAAATTTAGGAATCTGTTCTTTGGTTTTTTTCAAGTACAATTTCCTGTAGACATCTTCATTATGCAAAGTGACATCGGCTGGTGGCATTCCTATGGCTCCATGTGGCGTTCGATTATAAGTAGACACAATGTCGGGAAGAACATGCACATATTTCTTACTTTCAGAATAAGTTATCCATTTAAATATTTTTTCTTTCAGAGTTCGAATGAATCGTTCAGCTATTGCTGCTTTTTTTTCTGATCTAGTTGTGTAGAAATTAATGTTGAGAGACTTAAATAAGGCCCTAACATCTTTGCTCGTAAATTCTTTGCCCTGATCGCTGTTAAGACTGAATGGTGTTTCTTCCTTGAAAATTGATTTGAATGCTTTTTCCATCTGCTTTGATGTTTTATTTCTAAGTATTCTCACCCAGGCGTATCTAGAAAAAGCGTCTATACAGATGAGTAAATAGCACACTCCACCATTAGCATCAGACAGATTGGAAACTTCTGCTAAGTCACACTGAAACGTATGGTGTAGGCCAGGAACTATTATTTGGTTTCTAGGAAAATTAACTCTTTGAGGTTTGTGTCTGACATAAGCAGGTTGAGATGACAAATACTCTTTCACGATACGTCTGGGTAATTTTGTATGTTTTTGTAATGCATTAACACCACTAAAACTACCCACGACACGTGGATCATTGTAGTCTTCTAACATTTCTTTTTTTTTTCTTTTCCAGATGGACTTCTACGAAAACCAAGAACACTTATGGCACGACCCATGTTTCTTTGCGTCTTATATGGGCTTGGATGCTAATGCTTAAAGATGGGGTAAAACTAGCGATGACCCCACTATCTTGTAATTTTTATTTTATTTATTTTTATTTTTTTATTATTTATCAATAAAACATATCTATTTGAAAAATATTGTCTGTCTTTTTTTCTTAGAAAGTAGAAATTAAGTTTTAATTTTCCATTAATCAATAACCTTTTTTTTAAAAATTGAGAAGTTACTTTTTTAGGAAAGAAATGATTTCGAATATAGATTAAAAAAAAAAAATTCAAAGTTGCGGAAAGAATCTGAAGATGGCACCACCATATCACGAAGAAGGTAAATAAATATATACACATCAATACATTTTACTTTTCAGGTTTTTTTTTCCAAGATAGACTCTAAACATCAGGATACAAATTCAACTTGAAGAGGAACCATCATAAATAGTTATGGGTAAAAATATATACATATAAATTTAACCATCAAAAAAAAAAACACATAACATTAAACATATAAAAATGAAATAAAAATACTTAATTTTCAGCTTTTCAACTTGCAGAATGGATCGGTAGATGGCGACACAGTTTCTTGGATGTTTCTACTGTTATGATAGTCTCAGTACTTTTGGTAAAAAAAAAATTTAAACATCAAAGCAACTTAAAAATAAAATCTTTAATTTCAGCTTTCAGAATGACACGCTAGATGGCGACACAGTTTCTTGGTAGTTACGATGTCGTGGCAATCTCCGTTCAAGAAGTATTGTGACACCAAGTATCCGTATGTGAGAAAAAATATATATATTTAAATAAAATCCTTAATTTCAGATTTTAGAATGACACGCTAGATGGCGACACAGTTTCTTGGTTGTTACGATGTCGTGGCAATCTCCGTTCAAGAAGTATGTGGGGAAAAAAAAAAAAATATATATTTAAATAAAATCTTTAATTTTCAGCTTTCAGATTGCTTCCACAGATGGCGCCACATATTGCAAAGCCACTGAAATATATTTAAACGGCAAAGTCATAGCTGCCTAGGAAAAAAAAAATATATATATTTAAACACCTTAAATAAAATAAAATCTTTGATTTCAGCTTTCAGAATGACTCACAAGATGGCGGCACTGTTTCGTGGGCTTCTGTTGTCGTGGTCGTCGTCGTGCTCGAACTTTTGTGACCCCCTAAGTACCCGTATGTCTACAGCGTCCACGTTTTTCCGCCAAATCCTTTGTCTTGGGAAAGAATGTCTACTGCTCTATTTTCTTGTGTGTGTGTGTGTGTGTGTGTGCGTGCACGAGCGCAAGAGCTCGGGCTTGTGTGTGTGTGTGCGCGTTCGGGCGCAAACCCACAATCCATTGCGAACACGGTAGCTTGAAAAACAACACGGCAAAAACAGACGATTTCTACGGCATCAACCGACCAGAAAATCACCGGTAGACTCAGAGCCGTACTCGGTTTATACCCCCAAACCAATCAGAACATCGGTTGATATCCCCCTCTAATCAGAACAAGGCGAAATACAAATTCCTACGTCACACTCACACCACTCTTAACTATAAGAGCTACATTTACACATATTCTTACAACTGAAAAGGTAGTCGTGGGGATAAGCACCGGACCACCAGTAGCAACGACATGGGTTCGAGCCGTGGTAAAGCAAAAATAAAATTTATATATTTAATGCGAAAAATAAGTGGCGCCGTCTAGCGGGCGAAATAAGAACTAAAATATTTTTTCCTCCGACTCCGCAACTAAGCCTCGGCGCAACACCTAAGCCTAAACCTCAGCTCGCCTCACCGGCACACGCTCAAAACCGAAACGGCAAAACAAGGGACCGAGGCGGCAGCACGCACGAAAATTGACGCCAAAATTCATAGAGCCGTACTCGGTTAGAACCCCAACCTTATACTACTGACATGCTCTCCACAGCGACGCTGTCGTTCCAGAAGTGAATCGGTTAAGTAAGGCTATTTGTGTTTTCCTACAAGATTTTCGCAGAAAGCTGTTGTCGAACTTTCCAAATTAGACTTTTAGTTCCACCTTCCTAAAGTGCCAACGAACTGTTCCAGAAGTGTGTGTGATACCACAATGAAGATTTGTTCACCAACTCTGGTGATCTATTGTTGTTAAATTTTGTTTTGATAAATTAATATGAAGTTTGGTAAAGAAATTGGATCAATGATCAATGTAAAATTTCTCACAAGTTAGAGGTATAACTGCGGAAATTAATTTAAAAAAAAAAAGGGAAGTGTCGATCTGGAGTCGTTATACTCTCTTCTTGTATTCGAGGTTCGGTGATAACTTAGCAAACTTTAAGCGCAAACGAGACACATACTTAGAAGATTTGCGTTTCACAATTTTAAGCTCAGTTATTACTCTTTCCTGATAGCATACCGTAAATTGGAAAGGGCCTGCGGCTCCTAACGGCACCCTGCAACTTCTTCAGTCAGTCGCACTGAACTTTACCGAGGAGAACTCCTACCACACAAAAGAATGCACTCATATCACGTACCTTTTTAATAATAATGATAATAATAAATAAAAAATAAAGCAATAAATAGAATAAGAGGAATAACAATACTACTAGTAAATAAATGATAAAGTTTATCAGCTTACATTTGGTTCTACTCCGGGGAGGGAGAGTGTTTTCGACCAATCCTTGGTCTTCACAGTTGGTGAAGGGAGGAATGTTGCCAAGGCAACCAGTCACCCCCCTTTTTATTCTAATATGTAGTTACTACAGCAGCTGTCTATTAATAATTGACATTATTCAAATCGTAAACATTCCGAATCTGTTCAAGACAAAACAGATTCTGTGTGAATCAACATTTTCCAAGTGAAAGTTTGGTGTTTCCTGCTGCGGAAGTTAATCTTGTTCAGAGACATTAAATTCGCCATGAGTCTATACTTTCCTTAGTATTAGAGTCAAGGAGACACCCAGTCATTCCTAGTCATTACCAAGTCTGTAAACTAAGTATTGTTTAGGCATCAGGGAATCACATTAAGAAGGGAGATCGGTTTGACAAAGAAGGGGAACTTATATGGATAGAACTCTCAAGAGGGAGCGAATTGCTATTTTATTAGTTGGGGATTTAAATTACAAGAGAGTTAACTGTGTTATTTATGAATCTAATTAGACAGAAAAAAAGCTCTGCTACAAAAGTAAAGGCAAGTCTATATTAGTTAAATACATTCATTGAATATGAAAAGAAGAAGAATACGAAAAGAAAGTTAAGTCACCAGTCTCGCCCACATCCTGGTTCCTGTCACAGATAATGTTATCAACAGTACCAGATGGTGAATGCTGCAGTGGTAAGCGAGAAAGGAAATCGAGTTTATGGGCACAGCCTTGTACACAAGGATGCAGAGATAGTGGGCCTGCAAGTCAACAGGATGGAAGCAGATACCCAGCCAGCATGTGCGTAGGTGCGTGCACCAAAACCGGGAAAGGTCCCACTAGAGGGCTGTTGACATTGTCTCTAGGTCATAATCCTCATTGGACGGCAAGGGTCACCCCAAGAATTTAGTGTCCAATCCGAAACTCCTTTATGTTTGTGAGGTTATGTAAAAAGGGAAGGCGCGGAGCTGAAAAGAGGAAGAAGCCAGGTCGTTAATGTAGACCAGGAGTGAACGTCTTACCCCCCTACCCGTAGTGCGGTCGCCACATCCACGGTGGACACGAGTCCTCAAAATTCGCCTGCAGTTGCATTCTCCCGAGTTCTCCTTAGAAACTACTGACGGTGAGGCACACAAAAGTCCGTGAAATTGATCGGTAAGTGCTCCTTCTGCAAATTGTTTGCTTATTTAGACACCCCGGACTCATGACACCGCTGCACACACACATATACCCACTCCACACAGATCAGTACATCCCTCTTAGGTAGACAGCTCCCGAACCGAATTCCAACAATGCTAGGGTTAAAGAATTATGTAATGTCGTGAATCATTTAATAGCGTGATATTGATCATTGAATCAACTAAGTAAAGCTAATAAGATATTGTACCACTACTCAGTTGTCTAGGTGCCCACTCTAAAGAGGTAATTGTAAGGTGTATGGCCAATAACTCTGGTGTCTTGACTCTTGCCCATAACCACCATATGTGGAATAGTTGTATTGTTAATAATCCTGTTGTTTATTAAAATGTTTATCTATTAGTCCATAAATGTGTCCATGGTCCTTTTATTTACTTGGGGGCATAAACTGAACTAAGAGACATATATAAATAGATAAGTGAACATATATAGATAGAGAGAAATCTAGTTAGAGCAAGAAGTCTCTAGATAAAACACAACCGACAACAAGCATAAAGGTGGGAATAAATCAGCTAAGTAATATTATTTTAATACGGGTTATTGCGGCTCTAGGTTGAAAAGGAAGACCCAACCTGGAAAACCTAGGGTATCACACAACGCACTCTAAAGGTCTGACCCTGCAAGTGAAAATAAACCCTTTTCACGATGGGGGGCGGATTCGTCCTAGACTCTTCTTTTAGTTGAAAACCACTAGTCCTCAGTTGGAGGTTTAATCGCCAAGTGAGCATTAGCTAAAGATTCCATTTAATGTTGTTATTATAAAGGCAGGGGGATTAGACCTCACAACAACAGTACACAGAAAATATATAATTTAAAATAATATTCCAATCTTCCCTGAAATTAAAATATTTTGTATCACTCCAATTTGAATTTATCTTCTTTCAAGTTATTCTTCTGGTCTGGATCCTTGTATTCAAATTACTTATCAATAACCTTTCAAAATATAACAATATATAAAGTTTTTATATACTGGAAAGCTATGGTATGTCTAAACATCTGGATGAAAAATTACATGAATTTTTTGAAATTGCAAAATAATGAGTTTTGTAACTTCCGTTCTAGCCACCAGGTGGCACCAAAATAATTATGTACATTGAGAAATTTGGAGGGGGATTTCTGTACAAAGTTTGGTCCCAATTCAACCAATAGGTGAAGAGATATTTGAGTTCAAAGGGCACACCAAAAAGAGCCCATATCTAATTTATATTTCTATGTAGTGGTATGAGAATACTGTCCACTCATACACTGTAGCACTTTGAGGGTCTTATATTTTCCATTTAAATTATATTATTTTAAATTATTCTATGTAGATGGCGCTACAGACAAGATGGCCACTACCAAGAAAGTTTTCCCTCCAAAAACATCAATAAGGACTCCCTATATTGACTTCTTCTATTAAGTACAATGGCTGCCAATGCTTTTCCTATGTGACTCTGTGTTACACTACAGGTACTCAGCCACGTTAGTGTTAGTTATACCATGTGCTTTCAGAATTACCATTGAAAGTCTATGGGGAGATCTCATTAAAAAAAATTTACAAGTCTGTAAATTTTCATCTGCTTACTTCTTAACAACCCTTTTACCAATATTTACCAAACTTATATCACTAAACTCACCAATACTTCGTAAAATCGAGGTGACATTTCTTCAGTAGGGGGGTATATCAGGCTTAGTGTCGAAGTTTGCAGATGATACAAAGGTTGGCAGGGTTGTTAATGGCAGTGTGCTACTGCAACAGGATCTAGAAACTTTGGGAAGATGGGCTGAGAAGTGGCAACTGAAGTTTAACCTTCACAGATGCAAAGTACTGCATATGGGTAGAAGTAATCCCAGAGAAACGTACCAACTATGTGGTACTAAACTTAAGGTGGTAGAAAATGAATAAGACCTGGGAGTAATTATGCAGTCAGATATGAAGTTTTCTGATCAATGCAAACAGGCTGCCAGGGTAGGTCATGGGGTTTTGTCAATGATATATAGGAATTTTGCTAGCAGGGAAAAGGAGGTGATTGTCCCTCTGTATAAGGCAATGGTCAGGCCACGCCTTGAGTACTACGTATTGAGGTCTGGAGGCCTCATTTTAGAAAGGATGTAGATTTGCTTGAGTGTGTACAGAGAAGGGCAACAAGATTGGTGAGGGGAATGAAGGGATCCTATTACCAAGAGAAAAGTTTTGCAAATTGCAGTAGCTGGAGACTAGGCACCTGCGCGGTGATCTGATTTAGGTGTATAAGTCCTTGAATGGATTGAGCACGCTGAATTCTAAATGGATTCTTCCACTTCTTCAGATTTCGAACCTAAGGGGGCATAAATTCAAATTGAGGAAAGACAAATGTAGAATCGATGTGCGGAAATTTGCTTTTAGCCAGCGGGTGGTTAATTGCTGGAACAAACTTCCATCTGTCGTTGCGCAAGTTGATAGGTTAAATAAATTTAAGGAGGAACTTGACAAACATTTAGAGGGAATGGTTGTGTGAAAAATTTTTTTTTTTTGGCTGATGCTGCATAAGCTCATACACTTGCTTTCTTGCACACATGTCACTACTACTACAATGCTGTGACGGACGGACAGACAGACAACCGTGTGACATTATAAGGGTCCTTCGTTAGACTACGCACCCTAAAAAAGTCAATTAGATGGGATATTCTGTCGCCAGCCAATTAATAATGCTTTATCACTACGTCACCAGTGGGTTAATCCGTGTTTCTAAGTGTGGAGAGGGGTAAAAGTCAAGAACTACAGTAATTCTAGTAGATCGAGCTTAAGCCCCTTCATTGACTTTGTTCAGTACTGGTATTGCTGTTGAGTTTGTACGTGTCTTGTGCTATTTCATCTCATAAACGTGCTTTGAAATTTGTAATAATGCCTGGAAAAATTTGCTCCCGTATGCTGTGGATATCATAAACATGGTCCGAAATTACAAAATTTTGACTTTCTGTTGAAGGATATTGTTTCAACTGATATAAGTAGTTGAAATGGTAAGTGGTATCAAGGAAAGACTTTGTGCCAGCTGAACATTCAAAGGTAAGTTTGTGGTATGTAAATAATAGTTATCTTAAATAGTGGTATTTTAACAGTAATAAAATGATAGTGTAGTACTTTTATCTAATCATACAATTAGCTATAATAAGGAAATCTAACCGATACTGTATATATTCCTGTAAGAATATAGAATTGAATTTTTGTCAGAATTTCAGGATTTTGTAGTTTCATTTATATATAAAATATTCATTTCATAAATTGGATACACTGAAGAAAAGTGCATGCTTTTTTAAGAAATCTAAAAATCTCAATATTTGTACAATACTTTTCAAAAAGTTATTTATTTCAGGTAGTTATTTAAAAAAGTAACCATATTGTGTTTTTATATTTAATATTTCAGCCAACAACTTCCATTGCCTATTCAATCGCGATTAGTGAAGATTTGATGTCGGTATTTGTACAGAGTGCTGAAATTTATAACTTAGGCAAGTCAAATTCACTGGAACTTTCTGTGAACAGTAATTGCCAACAGCAGTGATGTTAATAATATTTCTTCTGTTTTAAATGCTGCTTGTAGTTTACTGAATTCAATTGCTGGAATAATTAATAGCGAGAGAGCATCAGTGTTTAAATTCATATGCGAACAATTGCATTTATTAGAATGTGAAAAACTTCAGGACGCAAAATTAGTTTAATGATCGATGAAGTTCATCTGAAACCTTATATTGATTACACAGGTGGAAGCGTACTGGGAAATTCATTTGATAGTATTAACGCATCTACAAGTGCTTATGAATTTATGATTCAAAGCTTATTGTCAAATTGCAAAAATGTCATTTATGTTTTATCCGTGAAAAAAATTACTGCTGAAAAAAATTACATTCAGTATTGAAAAAATTATCGCGGGCTTGAAGTATAATGTAGCACTTGTAAATGTTAATATTTCAACTCTTGTATTCGCTTTCCCCAATTCTGTGCAGCGGATGCAGCTTTATGTACTTCTTATGGCCCACTTATGGTGACGTCAAACAAGCAGTGATCAGGCATTATTATTACGGTGGAGACGGATATTCCCAGGTGGTTACCCTCCAATTACTAACTGGGCCTAACGCTGCTTGACTTCGGTTATCACACAAGAACTGAGGCATTGGCCCTAACACAATAGTTGGCTATTCAGAGTGTCTGTAATGCGTTTACTTATGGCTACGGTCGCATTTTCGTTGCTTTTTTTTTTTGTCAATCCACGAACGGAAGTTACTTCCATCTGAAAATTGTCTGAAGAAGTTTCACTTCAAAAAATACTTTCCCAAGTGGTATGCCGCTGAAAACAAGATGTGGCGCAATAAGTGATGTTATGCTGCTGCAACAGGGTCTAGAAAAGAGGCAAATGGCTGAGAAAGATCACTGACGTTTAACATTGGCAAATGCGAAGTACTGCATAGGAGTAGCAGTAACCTCATAGTAATGTATCAACTGTGATAATACACTGAGGGTAGTGAAAAATGAAAAAGACCTTGGACTAATTGTACAGTCAGATACGAAGTTCTCTGAGAAGATAAGACAGGCTTCTAGGACAGTACATGGAATTTTTCTAGCAGGGATAAGGAAATGATTACAGCATTAGGAGAGGCATACGATGCAAGAAAGCAAGCCTGTGCAACATAAGCCAAAAAACCTCCCATTTCACCCCTCCATTCGTTCCAAATTACTGTCCAGCTCAGCCTTAAATTTATTTACACTATCAACTTCCACAACAAATGATCCAACAATCAACTACCCGCTGGCTAAAGGCAAATTTCCGCACATCTATTCTACAACTGTCTTTCCACAATTTCAATGTGCCCCCTTAGGTTCTTAATCTGAGCAAGAGGAAGAATCCTATCAGCATTCAGCTTGCTCAACCCAGTCAAGGCCTTATACACCTCAATCAGATCATTTGGTTGGTTGGGTGGTTGGTTGGTGGAACAGACTTCCATCCCTTGTGGTGGAGGTTGACAGCCTAAATAAGTTTAAGGCTCAGCTGGACAGGTATTTTGAACGAACAGAGGGGGAAGTGGAAGTGGGTTTTTTTTTTTTTTTGGCTGATGCTGCATAAGCTTGCTTTCTTGCATCAAATGCCTCTACTAATGCTAATGCTAATGCTAATTTCGCAGGTGCCTAATCTCCAGGCGGTGCAATTTGCAGAACTTAGGCCTTTCTTGGTAAGAGCACCCCTTTGTTCCCCTCACCAATCTTGTTGCCCTTCTTTATACTCGTTCTAGCAACTCTACATCCTGTACACAGTACTCTAGGTGTGGCCTGACCATTGCCTTGTTCAACGGGATAATCACCTACCTATCCCTGCTACCAAATTCCTATATATCATTCACAACACTCTATGACCTGCCCTAGCAGCCCATCTGCACTGCTCAGCGAACTTTATATTTGACGGCACAATCACCCCCAGATTTTTTACTTTCTACTTCCCTGAGTGCAGTACCACACAGTTGGTACGTGTCTCTTGGGTTATTGATACCCATAAGCAGTACTACATTTGTCAATGTTAAACTTCAGTTACCAATTCTGAGCCTAGCTGCTCAACATTTCGAGATCCTGTTGCAGTAGCGTACTGTCATGAAGAACCCTGCCAACCTTCGTATCATCGTTAACAACCCTGCCAACCTTCGTATCATCGTTAACAACCCTGCCAACCTTTGTATTACTGAAAACTTGGACATTAAACCTGATAACCCCGGAGGCTCACATCTGGTGAGTATGGGCTTGGCAAACCCAGGGTCCTCAGCTGGTTATCATCATTCTTCTCTTTCTTGGTGATTCCTTTGTACTTCTCTCTCCCTTTCTCTCTCTCTCCTCCTCCTCTCTCTTCTTTCTTTCTCAGGGGGTAACTCGGGAATTTTTTTTTTTTTTTTTTTTTGGCTGGTGCAGCATAAGCTTCACGCTTCCTTGTACCATATGGCTAATAATAATAATAATAATAATAATAATAATAATAATAATAATAATAATAATAATATACCTTCATCAATATCATCTATAAATATACAAAACAACAATGGGTCCAACACCGAACCCTGGGAAACTCCACTAATAACATTTGCCACTATTAACGAAGCGCAGTGTCCATTGATTACCCCTCTCTGTCGTCTCTCACTCAACCATCCCTTTATCCATTGTAGAACTTACCCTTATTGCCATATCTCTCCAATTTGTACAGCAGTCTTCCATGTGCAACAGTATCAAAAGCTTTCCTGAATCAAAGTATATGATATCAAAATTATTTTTGGTATCATATACTTGAATTTTTTAAGGGGTACAAGACCTCCCCTTAACAAACCCATGCTGTTTCTGAATTATTACTGCAGTCTTGTGTAGTTGATCCTGCAATGCTTCTTTATCCAATGATTCCATTATTTTCCCCGGAACACAAGTTAAACTAATAGGTCTATACTTACTTGTGTCACCTTTCGAACCCCCTTTATCAATTGGTGATACATTTTCATATTTCCAGTCCATGGGGAACTCCCCTGAGTCCAAGGAAGCTCTCACAATTATGGCTAAGGTTTGCTTACTTCCTTTGCTGCCTCCTTTAATATAACCGGGTAGAACCTATCCACCCAGGTGCGTTTTTATGTTTAACTTCAACAATTTCTCCTCCACTTTACTCTCAGTTATTACAAAATAAAATAACTTAGTTCCTTGTTAGAGTTTGGTAAACATCTGGCACTCCCCTAATTGAATAACCCCTCATTATATAAGGCAATGATCAGCCCACATCTCTAAGTACTGCATACAGATATGGAGGACTCATTTTCAGAAGGATGTAGAGCTGCTGAAACAAGTACATAGAAGTGCAACGAGATTGAAGAGGGAAAAAATGGGTGCTCTAACCAATAAAGGTTTCAGTTTTGCAAACTATAGCCTCTGGAGACCAGGCATCTGCAAGGCATCTCATTTGATTGATGTGTTAAGGATTTGAATGGATTGTGCAAGCTCAATGTTGATGGGATTCTTCCTCTTTCGCGGACCACACACGAGAGGGCACATATTAAAATTGAGGAAAGACAGTTGCAGAAAGATCTGTATAAGTTTGTCTTTAGCCAGCGAGTGATTGATGGCTGGAATAAACTTTCATCTGTTGTGTAAGTTGATAGCTTAACAACACGAATATTGAAGGAAATGGACAGGTGAAATGCGAAGTTTTGTGGGGTTTTTTTTGGCTGATTCTGTATAAGCTTGCTTTCTTGCATTATATGCCACTTCTAATGCTAAAATGACTAGTAAATTACAAATTTACTATTACAAATTTTCTGTCTACTCAGTGTAATAGGAAGCAGGGAAAAAGAACTGAAATATACTAGACTGAAATCTATTTTATTTGAAGGCTTTAGGTGGTAGCTGTCGTTTTCTTAGGAGGCCATTTTGTTTTACGTCGTTACAGCCAGGGGTAGGCCGTTCCGAGGGTGCAAGGTGTGCACTACACCCGGCACCAACATTCAAGGGTCACCTGAAAACTTGAAACTTACCTACAGATATAAAGAAAATTTTTTTAAGGGGGCACCAGATTTCAATTGGCACCTGAGTGCCAAATTTTTATTGGCCCACGGGCGCCACATACCCTAGTCACTCCCCTGGTTACAGCTCTTGCATTACACTGGGTTCAACTACTGTATCGTGATTAATAATATCAGTATTTTCCGTATATGCACGAACTGAAAAATTTCTGATTTAAAAACGAATCGATTAAATTCTTTTTAATATCATGTAAACTCGGTTCCTGGTTGAGACTTTTCATATATGATTTATCTTTGCAGATGAAAAACTCTAGACCAGCGTTTTTAACAAACATTATCAAAATATGTTTATATACATATATGACAAACATATTTATATATGTTTGTCATATATTTATATAAACATATTTTGACAATATACTACTAGGAGCCCTGTGCATTCTTTTCTATGTAATATGTAGAGGTACGATGGAGTAAGTCATATCTTTTCTACGTAAAAGACGCACCTGTCGAAACCCACTGATCGATAAAAAAGTGTAAGAAAAAACTATAATAAAAAGTAAAATTGTGTGAATGAAGGTTAATATTAACTGCATGTTCTATCTTAGCCTCTTCACTGGACAGACTGATGGCTATGCAGACCCTCAGGAGCCTCATGGTTATCCAAGCTGACACCATGCCATAGCTTTTCATATCTGGTATGGTGTTGGATGCTGACACTGGCCATTAGGGTAACCCCAAAGGCCAGTGTGGGACAGAGCTACAAAAAGCACATTCCACCATAGGAAACTCCCTATGTTCTCTTATTGAGTGTCCATCCCCCACCCTTGGTGGCCCCTACCCCCTTCTGCGTGCTGGCTCACCCACCAACCATTTTAAGCTCCCACCAGGGGGTACAGAGGGTGGGAGTTTCCTTACGTTCTGGCCCGCCTCCCCAATGCGGTAATGGAAACTGCAGGTGTTAGTGGCTGTCCACAAGCCCCAAGAATTTGGGGCCTGTGGAGAGCCACCATTTTTACACAGCGTAAAAACGCGGAGTTGGAGGAGATCCCCGGTGCATTAGCATTAGTAGAGGCATTTGATGCAAGAAAGCAAGTTTATGCAGCATCAGCCAAAAAAAAATGTAAATAAATAAAAAATAACCACTTCCACTTCACCCCTCTGTTCGTTCGAAATACCTGTCCAGCTGAGCCTTAAACTTATTTAGGCTATCAACTTCCACGACAAGGGATGGAAGTCTATTCCAGCAACCAACCACCCGCTAGCTAAAGGCAAATTTCCTCACGTCTATCCTACATCTATCCTTCCTCAATTTGAATTTATGCCCTCTCAGGTGATTATTCTGAGCGAGAGGAAGAATCCCATCAGCATTGAGCATGCTCAAACCATTCAAGGCTTTATACACCTCTATCAGATCCCCGCGCCGGTGCCTAGTCTCCAGACACTGTAATTTGCAAAACGTAAGCCTTTCTTCTTAAGAGCACCCCTTTGTTCCATTCATTAATCTTGTTGCCCTTCTCTGTACTCGTTCCAGCATCTCTACATCTTTCTTGAAATGAGGCCTCCAGACCTGTATACAGTACTCTAGGTGCGGTCTGACCATTGCCTTATACAAGGGAATAATCACCTTCTTATCCCTGCTAGAAAAATTCCTATATGTCATTGACAATACACCATGAGCTACTCTTGCAGCCCGTCTGCACTGCTCAGAAAACTTCACATCTGCCTGCACAACCACCCCCAGGTCCGTTTCATTCTCTACCACTGTCAGTGTAGTACCACAGAGTTGATACGTTGCTCTGGGGTTGCTGTTTCCCATATGTAGTACTTTACATTTGTCAATGTTAAACTTCCTTTGCCACCTCTCAGCCCATCTGCTCAACATTTCCAGATCCTGTTGCAGTAGCATAGTGTCAGTAGTGTCCTTGACAACCCTGCCAACCTTCTTATCGTCTGCAAACTTTGACATAAAGCTTGATATACCATCATCAATATTATTTATAAATACAGAAAACAATAATGGACCCAACACTGAACCCTGAGGGACTCCACTAATAACATTAGTCCACGATGAGCAGTGTCCATTGATTACCACTCTCTGTCTTAGCATTAGCATTAGCATTAGCATTAGCATTAGTAGAGGCATTTGATGCAAGAAAGTAAGCTTATGCAGCATCAGCCAAAAAAAAAAAAAAAAAAAAAAAACCACTTCCACTTCACCCCTCTGTTCGTTCAAAATACCTGTCCAGTTGAGCCTTAAACTTATTTAGGCTATCAACCTCCACCACAAGGGATGGAAGTCTGTTCCACCAACCAACCACCCGCTGGCTAAAGGCAAATTTCCGCACGTCTATCCTACATCTGTCTTTCCTCAATTTGAATTTATGCCCTCTCAGGTGATTTTTCTGAGCTAGAGGAAGAATCCCATCAGCATTGAGCATGCTTAAACCATTCAAGGCTTTATACACCTCTATCAGATCACCTCGCTGGTGCCTAGTCTCCAGACACTGTAATTTGCAAAACTTAAGCCTTTCTTCGTAAGAGCACCCCTTTGTTCCATTCACTAATCTTGTTGCCCTTCTCTGTACTCGTTCCAGCAGCTCTACATCCTTCTTGAAATGAGGCCTCCAGACCTGTATGCAGTACTCTAGGTGTGGCCTGACCATCGCCTTATACAATGGAATAATCACCTCCTTATCCCTGCTGGAAAAATTCCTGTATATCATTGACAATACTCCATGAGCTACTCTTGCAGCTCGTCTGCACTGCTCAGAGAATTTCATATCTGCCTGCACAACCACCCCCAAGTCCCTTTCATTCTCTACCACTGTCAGTGTAGTACCACAGAGTTGATACGTTGCTCTGGGGTTGCTGTTTCCCATGTGTAGTACTTTACATTTTTCAATGTTAAACTTCATTTGCCACCTCTCAGCCCATCTGCTCAACCTTTCCAGATCCTGTTGCAGCAGCATAGTGTCAGTAGTGTCCTTGACAACCCTGCCAACCTTTGTATCGTCTGCAAACTTGGACATTAAGCCCGATATACCATCATCAATATCATTTATAAATACAGAAAACAATAATGGACCCAACACTGAGCCCTGAGGGACTCCACTAATAACATTAGTCCACGACGAGCAGTGTCCATTGATTACCACTCTCTGTCTTCTCCCCCTCAGCCACCCCTTTATCCACAGCAGCAATTTGCCTCCAATGTCACACTGCTCCAATTTGTGCAGCAGTCTTCCATGTGCAACAGTGTCAAAAGCCTTTCTAAGATCCAGGTATATAATATCAAAGTTATTCCCTGCATCCAGTTCTTTTGTGCTACATCATAGTATCCAATCAAATTGGTCATGCAAGACTTCTCCTTAACAAAACCATGCTGTGTCCGAGCTATTACTGAAGTCTTGTCTAAATGATCCTGCACTGCTTCTTTAACTAGTGCCTCCATTAATTTTCCTGGAACAGAAGTTAAACTCACAGGTCTATAATTACTTGTGTCAGCCTTTGATCCTCCTTTGTGAATTGGGGTCACATTTGCACATCTCCAGTCTGTGCGTACCTCCCCTGAGTCCAAGGAAGCTCTCATAATTATAGCTAAGGGTTTGCTTACTTCCTCTGCTGCCTCCTTTAATATAACTGGATAGATCCCATCCACCCCGGGTGCCTTTCTTGTGTTTATCTTCAACAATTTCTCGTCCACTTTACTCTCAGTTATTACAAGATTCTCTAGCTTACTGCTAGAGTTGAATACACCTCTGGCTTTCCCCTCGCTAAATAACTCCTCATGTGTGAATGTCGATGCAAAATATTCATTTAGTTTGTTAGCTACCTGAGCAGGATCATCAACAGTTGACCCATCGATATCAAGTGGTCCAATCTGATTCATCCCCTTCCTTCTAGAGTTTACATAAGTAAAGAACTCTTTGCTGTTTTTCTTTGCATCCATTGCCAAAGATTTCTCGTAATCTGCCTTCACCTGCCTAACCTCCTTTGTAACTTGGTTACAGATCAACTTGTATCTATCATAGGCTTCTGTGTCACGTGTTAATTTGTATGTATCCCATGCATGTTTCTTCTCTGCCATATGCCTCATCAGTTCATCTGACATCCATTTAGGCCTAAACCTTGAACAATATTTCTTGGTTTGTATGTAAAGCCTAGTAGCTTCCAAGATAAGTTCTTTGAATGCTTCCCATTTTGCATTTGCTGTTGGTAACAACATCAGTTGGTCCCCCTGTATAGAATTTAAATACTGTCCCAAACCTCACTAGGAGGAAAATTTTTTTAATGTAAAGAGAGATATCGATTTACAGAATTTGAAACAATTGAGAGGGCGCTACTCTATAATTCTCCATTGATTTTGGTGGTTGTGTGATGAATAAATGAAAGTTTAATTTTTATTATAACCTTTTCCTTTTTATGTGTGGTGTGTTGCTTTATTTAAAATATACGCAAGTTGAGCCTGGTAGGTTCTGTTTGCATTTTTGTGGAATTCAGCTAGCCCTGTAAGAATATTGATGTATAAGTGTGGTTCATGTGAATGGATTCATTTAGTACACAAATACATTTCGGGGATTCAGACAAAATTCTTTGTGGAGTCGGCGGATTAATTTGATTTCCTTAATGATTTACGGGTATTCCAAAATCATTCTTCTGCGTTGTGTAGATTACATTTTCTTAGTTACACCCCGCCACAGGATTCGCTCTTGGCGTCTTGTTGAATATGGCCTGCAGCTTTCCAATAACAGTAGAAGGGATATTAGCTGTACTCATTAAAGAATACATGTGCTATTTTTAGTTGTGAGGTATTTTGCTTATTTTCCATCGTTAAATCAAATTTAGAGTAGCCAGGCCCCCTGAAAATAGTAAAAAAAAAAAAGTTTTTTTTTTCAGTCTTGGCGCATCTTGTCTAATTTTGGGGGGAGGGATTATATAAAACTCAACATGCAGCCATTTACGTTTCGTGTTTACATTTATATAAGTAGAATTATTACGGTACAGCTTAATGTGGAAACCTGTAACTCTCACCAGTCTAGTACTGTTTTCAGTATTTCTGAGATTTTTCAAAGGAAGAAAATTTCTGATGTACCCCTTTTACTCTCTGCAGAGTGGTATAAATAAATAATCTTTATTCCACAGAAATATATACAGATATGTTTGATTAGCATGTTTGTTGCTGCTTATATTTTTAAAGGTCCTTTCTATGTATCTTTAATGTAACTTATATATTTTCTGGAATTTCATTCAATATAATTCTTCAGTGGGATTATTTCTCTGGGGGCCCTGGAACAAGTAGGCACTACATTTTAGTAAAAGGAAGGGATTTCATCTGTGAAGAATTGTCACTCCAAGTGTCACTCCATAATACTAATATCTGTAATTTGTAGAATTCTAACGGCAACGGATGCATTTGAACGAGATTCAGAATCCGCACACTTGAATACAATTCTATTTCAGTATTAGATGACATATTATAAAGAGCTGATTCGATGATTAGCTTCAACATAGTGTCCATCTCTGTTCCTTTTCAGCCCTTATCATCTAGGCTGAGGATTCATTATAGCAACCCTTTAGGGTTAAATTTCATGAGAAAACACTTTTTATACAAAATTGTATCAGTACACACAAACACTTAAGGTTGATGTGTTATTTTTCTTTTTTTTTCACAAACTAAAGAAATAAAATTCAGCAAGCATAATGTTCAAGAACTTTTACCTTTTCTTGTGGAATACACTAAACTAGATAAAAATAATTTTAATGTAAGCAAAGAACATATGAAACTGTGAACCAAGTATACAGCTTTTATAGGACTCTCTAGATGGTGTGATTGATGCGAAGCAAAATTGCGGCCATTGTGCAAATACCCTGTGGTTCAGTCAGTGTGCCAATATCGATCAGTTGTTCATTTCATGCACCTTTCCTTTTACAGAACTCATTTATTGACTGAAATTGAATGGATGCATATTTATGATAAGGCACAATGCTTGCAATTCATTTTGGTGCAAGTTTGCATTCAGGCAGGAAATGTGTTAAGTATATGAAACAAACTGGAGAATATAATCAGATATTACGTCCTCAGGTTTACCACTGAGATTGGGCAGACAAGGAACTCAGCAGCTTGTCCTTGAGGGGGTCATCATCTATTGTATTTATAATAGGCAACATCTCTTTGAGTAGAAATCAATTGCCCAAGGCTAAGCAGTTGTCTGCTGTATGAAACTAAAGATAACTGGAATTCTGCAGTGTGGAAAGATTTTATTTGTTGCAGTTGCTTATGTCTGGACTTCATAAACGATGGCTGAATAGATGTGTGATGGCACTTTTTTCCTTTTCTTTTTTTTTTATGAAAACCACAAACATGAAAGATATTAGAACCTATAGTACTTACTATTGTACATGGGTTGTGAAGGTTGAGAAGTCGAAAAAAGGTACCTATTGACATTAGACCTGAATTTCTGTAGATTGTAACAATCAGGAAATAAGTTTGAAGGAAGGTTGTTCCAGACAAAAGTTTGAAAGAATAAATGAGGAAGAAGAAAAGTTGGTTCTATGAGCTTCAATTTGGATAGTAAATTTAAAGTTGAAGCACATGTTTGGACTGGTTTGGAAGAAAGAGCAGGAATTATAGAAGCCAATTCAGAAGAACAGTGGCCATGGAAGTATCAATAGAAAAGGCATGGAATTTCTAATCACGTAGATGATATCCCAAACTTTTTTTTTTTTTTGTTTAATGAAAACTCCAAGCATAAAGGTATTATAACCTATAGTACTTATAAGTATAGGGGCAGAAGAATCCTTTTTGTGAGATAACACACTACTTTTAGAAGGATTGAAATCAACTAAGTTATCCTTGCCCCACTCGAGAATTACCTGTAAATCAGCATTTAAAGAATTAGTAGCAAATATTCAAGTAATTGAAGCTGTTTGTGCAAGGCAAGTTTTCTCAAATTGGAAGGTGGAATGCAATGTACTATCATCAGCAAAACTGTGGATAGGATTTTTAGTCAATGGAAGAAGGATATTAATATATATAAACAGGAAAAGAGTGGGAGAAAAAATTGAACCTTGGGGAACACCTGCGTTAGTGGAGAAGTTAGAAGACAATGAACGGTTTACCATCACCTGTAGTGAGCAGTCAGAGAGAAAGTTGGATATCTCTAGGCAGAAATATATTTGGCACCCTTGAGATACTTTTATTAAATATTATAATAAAAATTTTCAATTTCAGCATCTCCAGATGTTGGCACCCCTATGTCCTGCTTACTAGGGCATAGGGGCACCTAAATAAGCTTCCAAAAGATGGGAAGCTTATTTAGAAGACCTTTATGCCAGATGTGATGCCTTTGAAATGTCAAGAGCAACTGCTTCAGAACAGGGCAGACAAGTATGCTTGCAATCAATAACTGAATTTAACAAAGTACATACCAAAATACTGCTTCCTATTAGCAAAAATTGATTTGGCATCTACTGATCAGGATACAGTATGTAATTACGGCCAAAAGTAGGCCAACATGTTATTAACTTGTTAGAAGCACATACATAAATTTGCTTCTAACAAGTTAATAACAAGGCCTCCATAGCCGAGTGGTCAGGAGTGGGAGTGCAGTAGTGCACACTCTTTGAGTAGACCGGGTTTCAAGCCCCTGACTGCTGAATACAGTCGATCTGCCAACCTGCACTGGACCAGCATGGCAGATTATGGTCCATTTCCTTCAGCATGAATTGTTGAGGAGGCTTCCATCCTGCAGTGGGTTGATAATGGCTGCACTTTACCTTTTTTTTTTTTTTTTTTTTTTTACATAAATTTACATTTTGTGTGTGTGGTCTTTGGTAGTATGTACAAAAATTTACATTTTCTAAAGTCATATCATTTATGATTCAAATAAGGCAGCTGTTAACATGCAAATTGTTTTGAAATCTTCCATTATGTTGCCATTCTTACTTGTTTTCAATTAATAAACATGGATTAATAGATGGCAGCACAAAAATAGCTCTGAAATCAGAGTACGATTGTAGATTTTGCCTGATTTGGATTGAAGAAAGTTATAAAATTCTTTGTAATTCAAATATAGAAATTGATAATATTGAATTCAGTGATAAATAAACAGATATAGAGGATATTATTGTAATAAAAAATAACCACCTCAAATTTTTTTATAATGTTTTATTAAATTTTTATGAATTAAAATTTTCTGATTTGATTTTTACTATTAATATCACTGACATTGGGTAGTTAGGTCAAAAAAAAAAAAAAAATAATAATCTTTTAAAAGCATTTAGATGGAAAGTTTTCATTTTAGCAGTTTTTTTAAAACTTCCACTTCACAGAGCCAGCCATAGCAGAAACCTTACTACCTTGAATCTGCACATGTTCAGCAAACTTCCTAAAGAAAGATTTAAATATTGTATCAAAGGAAGTTTCTCTGAAATGTGCACGTGTCTGTTTACTTTTGGCAATAGTGTATATAAAAAAGTGCCCTCTCCCCAAATGAATAGATGCTTTTGTTGTATAAAATATGTACTTTTTTATTCTTTTGTATCTTATTCTCTTTATTTTTTTTATTATTTTTTTCAGACTCAGCATAGGAACTAAATAGTCAATTCATTTAAAGCGAAGGAAACTGAAAATGTATATTAGCAGAATTCATGTTGAAAATAAATAACCATATGAAAGGGAATTGCTGTGTACTTTGATTAGAAATAAACATTCTAATAATGTCTGATAATGAAACTAAACCCGAAGCTGTTTTGCAAGAAGATTATTTCCCATACAAAATAGAAGCAAAGAAACCCTTCTGTTGTGAAATATGTGGAAAATCATTTTCACAAAACAAAATTTTAAAATCACATCTTTTAGTTCATACTGGGGAGAAACCTTTCTCTTGTGAAATTTGTGGCAAGACATGTTCACAATTAAGTAATTTGAAAGATCATCTATTAGTTCACACTCATGAAAAACGTTTCTCTTGTGAAATGTGTGAGAAGGCATTTTCGAGATTAAAAAATCTAAAAAGACATTTATTAGTTCACACTCAAGAGAAACCTTTCTCTTGTGAAATATGTGGCAAAGCATTTTCACAATCAAATCAGTTGAAAGAACATCATCGAGTTCACACTAGTGAAAAACCTTTCTCCTGTGGAATATGTGAGAAGGCGTTTTTGAGATTAAAAAATCTCAAACGACATTTATTAGTTCATAGTCAAGAGAAACCTTTCTCTTGTGAAATATGTGGCAAGACATTTTCAAGAAAAGAATATCTGAAAGAACATTTATTAGTTCACACCCAGGAAAAATCCTTTTGTTGTGAAATATGTGGCAAGACATTTTCAAGATCAAGTGAGCTAAAATCGCACTTATTAGTTCATACTCAAAAGAAATCTTTTTCTTGTGAGATATGTGGAAAGGCATTTTCACAGTATAAAAGTTTGAAATCACATTTGTTTGTTCATAATCAGGGGAAAACTTTCACTTGTGAAATATGTGGCAAGCGATATTCTACATCTGCTATTTTAAGAAGGCATCTGTTACTTCATAATCCAGTAAAACCATTCACTTGTGAATTCTGTGGCAAGGCATTCTCAAGATCAACTGACCTGAAGTCACATTTATTAATTCATGTGCAGGGAAAAACCTTTTCTTGTGAAATATGTATCAAATCATTTTCCCATTCTAAATACCTGAAACAACATTTATCGGTTCATGCTCGGGTGAAAACTTTCACTTGTGAAATATGTTCCAAATCATTTTCCCATCCTAGAAATCTGAAACAACATTTAATTGTTCACATTCAAGAGAAATTGTTCACCTGTGAAATGTGTGGGAAGGCATTTTCCCACTCATCTAAACTGAACCAACATTTAAGATCTCATACTCAGGAGAAACCCTTCTCTTGTGAAATATGTGGAAAGGCATTTTCGCGATCAAATAATATGAAATCACATTTGTCTGTTCATAAGAAACCATTCACTTGTGAAATATGTGGTGAGGTATTTTCAACAACTGATGTTCTTACAAGGCATTTGTTAATTCATACTCAAGAGAGATCATTCATTTGCGAGATATGTGGTAAGGCATTCTCAAGTTTAAGTGACTTAAAATCCCATTTATTAGTTCACACTAAGGAGAAACCCTTTTCTTGTGAAATATGTTCCAAATCATTTTCCCAGTCTTCAAATTTGAGAAAACATTTAGTAGTTCACACTCAAGAGAAAGCCTTCACTTGTGAAATATGTGGAAAAGCATTTTCGCAATCATCTAATCTCAACAAACATTTAAAGAGAGCTCATGCATGAGAAACGTGACAAATCGTTTTCAGTATCACATACAGGCTGTTCTTAATATAACAAATTAATCATTTCAAGAATACCATTTGTTAATTGAACATTTATTAAATGAGAATAAAAGTCATATAAAGAAAATGTGTTTATTCTTTCCTGAAATACCACATAATAGCAAAAAAAAAAAAAAAAAAAAAGTCAGGTTAAACAAATTTGTTAATACTGTATTAAAAACAAGGATACATTAAAAACAATTTATAAAGGAATGTGTTGTGAATTTAAAAGAATTACATGGACTAGCTCATGTTTTTTGTAACATCAAATGACTTGCCAGAGAATTGTGGCAGCAGGAGAAGTAGAAGTTCAGGGTCATTTGACTAGCCTTCCCTTTTCTTACAAATAATATTATTGGTAGTATGCCGTTTGTTCATTGATGCCACTGCAACATTTCATGCTTCTTTATGTTAGGATCCTTTCTTAAAAACAAGCCCTTGTTTGCTCCAAAAGCTTGATGCTTCATTTAATTCTTTATTTGTAAGAGTGCTTGTTGTGGGACCCCAAAACTAAAGAGTCAGGCTCTGCACTGATTGTGCTTTTGCAGTCCCATAGGCTCATGATTTCTCAATCTTTCAGCATGGCATTGGAGCATTTCCTCCACATCCAAAGTAACTTACAAGCTACACTTGTAAGTTAGTTTCATTCGCCATGGTCTCCGCTGCCACTGCTTCCTGGCTGGGTGATGTTTTGGAATTCATTTATGAAAGCTTGTGGATTAACCAAGTACTATACATTATGCACATGAATTTTGTTCTTTAGAGGGTTTATTTTGTGTTATTAGCAGTTATTGTACCATTCTGAAAGAGTAGACATGAAATAAGCACACTTAGTTTTGAACATTAGTTCAGAACTCTCATCTTTCAAATGAAAGATTACGCTTCAGTAGCGAGGGCCTAATTTTTCTCCATATGTAACTTTAATGAGTTTGGTACATCACCCACTTCTGTTATTTTCTATTGTTTTTTTTTTTTTTTTTTTCATTTCTTACAACTTGCATTTTCATTATTTTTTATTTTTGTACTGACCTTTTTGATGTATTAAAAAAGAATAAAAAAGAAATTACAAGGTAAATATCTTGTAATTTTCTTTCCTTTCAGTAATTTTATAAATTTAATGTCGGTAATTTTGTGATTTTCTGTAATATTTTGTAAATTTAATTCTTACATTTTCCAAAACTAATTCCACTGTTACCTTCTTGTAAGCAATTTTTAAGTTCATTAGTAACTAAAAGTTTCAGTAACTTATTAACTAGTATGATATTTTGTTAGTTTAATTCAATCTTAAATAGTGACTGTCACCAGATCCACTTTGAATATGCCTTCTGAGGGTATGGGAGATTCTATTGTCAGGGAAATGGGTAATTTCTTATAATAAAGAGACATGAACTAAAACCAGGGCTTGTCTGCTGCACAAATCAGTACAGATAGTCAACTTCCACAAAATGTTTGCAGCTCCTCTCTTGACAACTTGCCAAAATGCTCATTTCTTTTGTGTGTACTTAAGGGATGATCATATATTTTGCGAATATGAATAAATTACATGGAATATTTTCGAAAGAAGAAAGTGAAATTTCTGAAACAGCCACTCAATTGATGTGTCAGTTGTGAAAAGTCAGCTAAGTACTAGAGCCCTGTCAACATTCTGCAGCTATGGAAATGGAATAATTCATTTCAGTTTGGGTAAATGAAAGCAGATAGTACTACTGCGATGTGTTTCTGCCACCGGTATGTGTTTAAAACAACTCTGCATTGCGAGCAAACAAAAACCTGACCTAACTCCATGAAGGCAGAATAATTGACAGGATTCTTTTCATGGTAGTCGGACAGTACAAGCAGAAAGACAAACTGCCACAGGCAGTCTAGCTCACTGCCGATGTGTGCTATGTGTAGCCTTCTCAAACCACGCTGTGGCACTGGCTGCGATAGCTACACAGTGACCTTCTGAATTGCCAGCTTTTCCTTATGCAAATTTCGGTATCCTAACCTTAACACTTGTGTACAGTTAGGTTGTCAAATCAAATTATTATATTAGGGCCACCCATTATTTCTATGTATTTTCTCTGTAGATTGCATGTGTTCTCTGGTCAATTTGCCTGTTTTGTTGGACGAAAAAACCCAGTTTCTGGGAAAAAACCTTGCTATCTATACCTGAGACCGACTAACTCAGCCACAAGTGAAAAAAGCCCATTAAAGTTCCTCGCGTCATTGATGGGATTCGAACCCGGGCCTTTTGCATCCGGTGTGGGGAGGACGGTGACGATACCACTGTGCTACCCGCACAGACTACTGTTAGGTTATGGAAATTGATTGAAGTATGAAATGAAAAAGCAAATTTGGCTAAGTACGTGTTGCCACTGCATTGCGCCAGTGTTTGTAGCATGCTGCAGTGGCAACGGTTATTAGCCGAAAGATCTCTTATAACAGGCAATATTTACCTAGGTACTGGTGGTGATACTGAGATTATTTTTTTACTACCATGGTACCCTATTAGAGTTAACTATTAATTTGTGTCTGCCAGGAGCAATGATTTATGATGTCACCAAAAAATTTTTAAGATTTTAAGGGTTGGGGGGAAGTTAGGAATGCATTGCATTTTCATGTAAGCACACGTGAACTGATGATCTGTTGGATAAATGTTGGACCATGCAGAAAAAATGCCCCAAGTCAGGACAATGTTTATTTGTCTGCAGGTCACAAAAAGAGGAATGATGAGTTTCACTGTGATATAAAGTATTTAAGTAGGATAGACTAAATAGCGGTGGGGAGATGCTTCTTACCGAAAGTAGCTTGAATGCTACTGAAGCCTTCCCAGATTCAAAACGTGCATACCAATGTTGAATCTGTGTAGTATGAAGCAGTTGGATGCAATGGTAAAATAAAGTTGGGGTATGCTAGTGACCAGAAGAGTGTGATGACGAGAGACTATCTGCAGAATTGGTGAGGTAATGGGAATGTTTTATGGGCGATTTCAATTTGTTCTTTATTCATTGAAGCAAGTGGGGGGAACTCACCATGAGGAAAAAATATTTTAAATAAACTAAATATACTAAAACTTTATTTGCAATCATCATATTAGAGAAAATGGTAGGGGTAAGAATATGCACTTGATAATTACTTACAAACCAGAAGAAATACATCTCAACAGTATAGGAACCATTAGCAGGAAGTGACTAAATACAGTACATATTTGAAAGATGAAAGAGGTGAATGTTAACATGAAATTTTATTTCAGGAAAGGACTATGTCGGTTTAAGATGTGGCCTCTATCAATTAAGAAGATAGCAGTGGGCAGATGAATACAAGAATTATGGCATTTATTTAAAACTGTCACATATTCATACCTTCCCCATCACCAAACACTATGTATATGCCACTTTGAAATTTACCAAACTATCAACTTCGCTAACAGTGGCAGGTAATTCACAAAAGTTGTGTAAATAAACCGTGAGATCCAGCATTGGGTTACTCCAATTTTTTTTTATTTGTACATCGTTCTCTCTTATGCCAGTAAAAATATGCTTGCATTTAGGGCCCTATATACCTTTATCAGGTCTTCCCAACTATCCCCACCCAAGATTAGCATTAGTAGAGGCATACGATGCAAAAACGGAAGCTTATCAGCATCACCCAAAAAAAAAAAAAAAAAAAAAAACCACTCCCATTTCACCCCTCCGTTCGTTCCAAATACCTGTCCAGCTCGCTCGGCTTTGAATTTATTTAGACTATCAACTTCCACAACAAAAGATGGAAGTCTGTTCCACCAATCAACTGCTCACTGGCTAAAGGCAAATATCTGCACATCTATCCAACTGCCTTTCCTCAATTTGAATTTATTCCATCTCAAGTGATTATTCTGAGCAAGAGGAAGAATCCCAACAGCATTGAGAAGACTTTATACACCTCAATCAGATCACCTTGCAGGTGCCTAGTCTCCGCACACTGTAATCTGCAAAACTTAAGCTTTTCTTCGTAAGAGCAACCCCTTGTTCCATTCACTAATCTTGTCGCCCTTCTCTGTACTTGTTCCAACAGCTCTACATCCTTAAAATGAGGCCTCCAGACCTGTATACAATACTCAAGATGTGGCCTGACCATTGCCTTATACAAGGAGATAATCACCTTATCCCTGCTAGAAAAATTCCTGTATATCATTGACAAGACACCATGAGTTACTCTTGCAGACCGTCTGCACTGCTCAGAAAACTTCATATCTGCCTGCACAATTACCTCCCGGCCCTTTTCATTCTCTATCACTGTCAGTGTAGTATAACGTGACCATGCGTCCTGTTTTGAACGGGACCATCCCGTTTTTAGGTAGCCTGTCCCGTTGTCCCCAAGCACAGCTTCGGGACACCGAAATGTCCCGTTTTCAGAAAGAGCAACCCACGCGAAAAATCAAAAAATCATCCGACGGTAGCGCATAGTAGCTCGTCGGTTGCGAGTATGCGTAGACGGCTTGCGCATCTTTCTTGACGATTGATTATTGTTTTTTTTATCGACGTGTGTTATTGTAGTCAATTTAAATTTCTTGTACGTGAACCCTTAATTTTAACAATGCCTAAACTCAAGTGCACTTTTAATGTTAACTTAGAAACTAAGTACCCGTTTATAAAGCAAAGATACTTCTTTCCATCGGACGTCAGATGTGAAAAGTGTCATACAGAATTTAGCATAGCCCATGGAGGTGCCAGCGATATTAACCAACATTTAAGATCAGAAAAACATAAAAATTCCGATCTTGCTACCACTTCGAGTTCTTCGATGCTTAATTTTTTTAAGAAAACGGATTCACCAACTTCAAAATATCTGGAAGTTGCTGCGACGGAAGGCGCTTGGGCTTATCATACGGCGCAAGAGAACCACAGTTTTCGCTCAAACGATTGTGCTTCTAAGTTAATTCAAACATGTTTTGAACAGAAATTTAGATGTGCTCGTACGAAAACAGAAGCTATTGTTGTAAATGTGTTAGCGCCAATAGTAATAGGTGAATTAAAAGATCACCTCAGCGAATGCAACTGTGTTACTATATTAACTGATGCTTTAAACCATGGGTCCAAGAAAATATTTCCTGTTTTAGTTCTCTTCTTTATACCATACGAAGGCACACAAGTCAAACTTTTAAAATTTCAAGACCAACCGGGCAAAACATCAGACGTTATTGTCAATTATCTAATGAAAGTACTGACAGAAAATAATTTGTCTTCAAAAATCATGGCATTTTGTGGAGATAATACTGCAATTTTGGCGGATTGAAAAGACGAGGCGTCAACAATGTTATGCAAAACTAAATTTATCTCTCGGAAGAACATTGATAGGAATCGGGTGTGGAGCTTACATAATTCACAACGCGATTAAAACTGACGCCACAGATTGTCTACCTGTAGACTTTGAATGCATTATTGTGAAAATATATTCACATTTTTATATCTGTAGTGTTCGCGTGGTAGCTCTGAAAGAATTTTGTAATGAAGCTGCCACAGAGTATCACAAATTGTTAGGCTATAGTAAAACTAGATGACTTGCGCTTATGCCTGCTATTGAAAGAGTTTTGAAACTGTACAAGCCATTAAAAAACTACTTTTGAGTATCGATAAATGTCCAAACATATTGAGAACCTTTTTTGAAAACCCTAACACTGAATTATGGCTTTTTTTTTATGCATGCACAGTCAGCAACGTTCCATCAAGCTGTGTTAAAGATCGAGGGTCAGAGTATTTCTGTAATTGAAGTCACGAAGGAAATAAATCAACTTAAAGACAATTTGGCCTTGAAACAAAGTACTACTCTGTTTCTTACCCACTCCGTTCGTAATTTAATGGCAAAATTGCAAGAAAGTGGCTGCATTGCTGTTGACAAAGAATATATGAAAACTACAGCTGCTGAGTTCTATAAAATAAGCAAAGAATATTTGGAGCAGTGGACTTTGTTCTTCGAAGAATTTGAAATATTTGAATGTGCGAATTTAACCAAAATACCTACGTGGGAAGAAATTCAAAGTGTAATGGATGTATTGATTTAAAAGGGATTTATTAATTGTAACCAATATACAGAAGTATTTGATGAGTATTCACTTATTTCTAACTACATTACACCGCAAAAAGTGACAGAATGGTACACTGGGAATGTTTCAACTGAAAGTCGTTGGATGGAATTGTTCAAACACTTTCACACCAATAATGTGAATCATACGAACTTTCGTATAATTATTGAATATATTTTATGTATGCCCGGCACTAATGCACCCGTAGAAAGGGTCTTTTCTCTTATGAATAAAGTTATTGACGAGCGAAAAAACACAGTTGCAAGTCGCAGGTCTTAGAACAAGGTTAATTACCAAAGTAAATTTTAAGAAATCCTGCCAAGAATTTCATTCTTATTTGAAATCAACACCAAATATACTCAAGCAAATTTGTTCTCCAGAAAAAATATAAGACCACATAAATTATTTATTTTCATCTCTTCATTTCGGTTCTTTTCATTAATAAATAAAAACTATGAAGAAAAATCTGGCACCCCAGGGGCTCACATCTGGTGAGTATGGGCATGGCACACCCAGGGTCCTGAGCTGGATATCACCATTCTCCTCTTTCTTGGTGATTCCCTTCTCTCTCTCTCTCTCTCTCTCTCCTCTCTCTCTCTCTCTCTCTCTCTCTCTCTCTCTCTCTCTCTCAGGATGGCTCAGTAAATTTTTTTTTTTTTGGCAGGTGCAGTATAAGCCTCAGGCTTCCTTGCACCATATAGCTAATAATAATAATAATAATAATAATAATATGCGTTTTCTTGAATACACGTACTAACCAGTGACTCCATTAGTTTAACTTCTGTTCCAGGTAAAATAATGGAGTCACTGGTTAAAGATGCATTGCAGGATCATCTAGACAAGGCTGCAGCAATAATTCAGACACAGCATGGGTTTGTTAAGGGAAAGTCTTGTCTGACAAATTTGATAAGATATTATGATGTGGTTACAAAGGAACTGGATGCAAAAAATAATTTTGATATCATATATTTGGATTTCAGGAAAGCTTTTGACACTGTTGCGCAGGAAAGACTATTGTACAAATTGGAGCAGAATGGTATTAAGAGTAAGTTGCTACAAGGATAAAAGGATGGTTAAGTCGGAGAAGACAGAGGGTGGTAATCAATGGGTGCTGCTCTTCGTGGACTAATGTTATTAGTGGAGTCCCACAGGGTTCGGTGTTGGGTCTACCGTTGTTTTGTATATTTATCAATGATATTGATGAAGGTATATAAGGCTTAGTGTCGAAGTTTGCAGACGATACAAAGGTTGGCAGGGTTGTTAATGACAGTAATGGCAGTGTGCTACTGCAACAGGGTCTAGAAAATTTGGGCAGATGGGCTAAGAAGTGGCAACTGAAGTTTAACCTTGACAAATGCAAAGTACTGCATATGGGTAGAAGTAACCCCAGAGAAATGTACCAACTGTGTGGTACTATACTTAAGGTGGTAGAAAATGAAAAAGATCTGGAAGTAATTGTGCAGTCTGATATGAAGTTTTCTGAGCAATGCAGACAGGCTGCCAGGGCAGGTCATAGAGTTTTGTCAATGATATATAGGAATTTTGCTAGCAGGGAAAAGGAGGTGATTGTCCCTCTGTATAAGGCAACGGTTAGGCCACGCCTTGATTACTGCGTACAGGTCTGCAGGCCTCATTTTAGGAAGGATGTCGATTTGCTTGAGCGTGTACAGAGAAGGGCAACAAGATTGGTTAGGGGAATGAAGGGATCCTCTAACCAAGAGAGGCTTAAGTTCTGAAAATTGCAATGGCTGGAGACTAGGCACCTGCGCAGTGATCTGATTGAGGTGTATAAGGCCTTGAATGGGTTGAGCATGCTGAATTCTGATGGGATCCTTCCACTTGTCAAATTACGAACCTAAGGGGGCATAAATTCAAATTAAGAAAAGACAGATGTAGAATAGATGTGCGGAAATTGGCCTTTAGCCAGCGGGTGGTTAATTGCTGGAACAAACTTCCATCTGTCGTTGTCGAAGTTGATAGGTGAAATAAATTTAAGGAGGAACTAGAGAGGCATTTGGAGGAAATGGTGTGATTTTTTTTTTTTTTTTTTGGCTGATGCTGCATAAGTTCATACACTTGCTTTCTTGTATCACATTCCACTACTACGATGTAAGTCGCGCTGTTGTATAAAACCAATCGGATGATCAATCCAATTGACTTTTGGGTATGTGGGACAAGCAGTTGGATAGGTTTTAAGAGTAACACTAAGTTGCAGAATGGTAATCCCTTTAGCTCTTAATTCGTGCCCTGCCTCAGCACTAATTGACTCAATAGCCTCAATTTACTCAATAGGTGCGAACAATGCTTGCCCAGTAAAAATCTCTTCTAATCCGTCTTTATATGGAAATTTTCTTCATTCTACTGCAACTATTATAAATGTAATTACCCAGGAATATTTAAAAAATCCCTAAATATTAAATTTATCTATAAAGAAGTTCGTTTAACAGAGGTACGACTTGTATATGTCAAAAATTTTTTTCGCGCCCTCCTGAACTACCGCTGTTACCTCGCCTACCCACTTGCGGCGGCCCTGTATCCAGGACGTCTAGATAGACCTCAGCATTCTTAGTTTTGTCCAAAACAACCAATGGTACCAACCGAGCCATGAAAATCAGCCCATATCATCACGTTGCCTCTGCCAAACTTCATTGTTGATATTATACAATCAAGTAAGTGGCTGGCTCTTTCTATAGTGAAATAGCTATTATTTCACTATAGTACTAAATTTAGTTCAGTATAGCGAAACAATTAAATGGCACTGGTTCTAATGCTCTACGAAACAAATGTGTTTCAAACTGTAAAGAACCTGTTTATCACTAGTAAGAAAGAAGCATAACTACTTTTTTAGCGCTAAGTCAGCTAACTCTAATTATCCACACAGTATACGCCATGATAACTTCCGCCCTCTCTTCCTTAGACAGACTATCCTGATCTAATATAGCATACCCTAACCTCGGTTTTCGTTTGGTGTTCACAGTTCTTAAGTACGCTTCATTCTCAGGACTCACTAAATTATATAAATCTTATTAAACTGCCTTTGCATTAAAAGTGATGTTTTTTTAAAAAGAAATTACAAAGCATTTCTATAAATTTGGTTGGAAGTTATTTCCACAACACGTATTCCTGCACTATTTGTATTACATAGTCTGGGGTTCTATTTTTTTAATCTTAGGCCTTAAAGTTCGTAATGGAATAGACTATTCAGTCCTTAACTTTAGCAGAGCATTATAAACCTTTTTCTGACTTTGGTCGCTCATGCATGAACTTCTGCCGTCGAGCATGAATGTTCAGTGGCAGAAGTAGATGCAGTTCCTTGACCCTGGCAGTTCCTTGAACAGATGCACCTATTTCTGCCGCCGAGCAGGGATGTTCTGAGGTAGAAGTAGACCCATGTGATCAAGAAACCAAGATATAAATATTAAAAAATATATATACTGTAGTTATAGTTGATAAAAAAACTTTTTATTGTCCAGTATGTTGCGTAGTTAATCGAACGTGCTATGAATGAAATAATTAAATGAGTAAACAGATTTAAAGGTCATGAAAATACTATTATTTAGAAAGGTTTGAAAACTGAGATGGCGCTGCTATAACTTATATGCAGCTTTGGTCGTAACATTTTTCTTGATAATTTTTGGCGTATTGCGGTTCTGTGTTATTCTGTGATGACTTCAGTTTTTATACTTTGTTTATCGGTACTTCTTATTTTGGTTCCGTTTATACAAGGGAATGTGTGTTCTTGATTATGGTAAGTTGGTTGTTCGCTTTTTTTTTTTTTGTAGTCTTCTGCTAGTTATAAGTTATAATACCGGTGTGTATAATTAACATGGCTTCTCATGTGGTCGTGCCCTAGTAATTCCCAGTTTATTACGATTTTTCGTTCACACCTTATGGAAAATTCCTGCATTTTCATTCCGAAATTTATCGGACTTTTCGCACCGTAGCGCAGTTTTGGGCTACACTCATATATTTTCATGGTTTTTCTTCCAACCCCCCCCCGAAACAAGTCTGACTTTAGAATTAGGTGAATTCGGCATGTTCGTGGGTTCAGAAATATTCAGTTGTCCATAAGAATGCATCATAATAAAAAAAAAAAAAAAAAAAAAAAATTAGGGAGCCTAAAGATATATATATATATATATACACACACACACCCATTTTTGAATCTCGATAGTTCAAGGTGAACGGGACTGAAGTTGTCTCAAACTGTACGGAATAAATCCTAAAATATAAAGATAATTTTCAATGTTTAGGAGTTTATTAATAAAAGTATATTATATAAATCTGCTGTTACTTAGAAAAGTTTCTTCTAGTTGAACCCCGAAAATTTTTAAGACTTGCTTTTGAAGTTGCAACTGCTTCTTTGCTGCAAAATCACGCCAACCTTTTAGAAACACATCAGTTGATATTGCTTCCTCTTGCTGTTCTGTATAGGGTAATGCTACCTGTCGGATATTATCAGTTACTGAACAGTCTGTGATTGGCTGAAATTTAGTATCCGGTACCCCTACGTGACAGACAGAAGGTTGCTTGAAGAACGTGAACTGATAAAAAATTTTAATTGGAAAGAAAGAAAAAACACTTATAAGATGGGTCATGTTTTTAATTGACTTTCATTTTTTGTTTAGTGAAAAAAAAGGTAGTTTTTACGGGACTTCAGAAGGGATTCAAGCAAAAAACAGTCATTGGCCATGATCAGGGGGTACCGGATACTCAAGTTTTACCCTGCGATTTTGTACTGCTCATCTTGGCCAAACATAAGACATTCTCAATCAGAATGTTCACATTCTGGTAGTTGTTTGATCAGGCTGTTCAAGTTCCATATTGATTGTCTTCCACCATATCATCCTGGGCTTCATTGTTTTCATTAGCAGCTTTTGTCCATAACTTTATTAGTGTTTCAGATGATAGTTAGGGACCAGGATTTAACCATTTGATGTCGAACATCCTTCATGTTAAATTTCTTTTGAAGGAGCAGATGATAGGCTTCATTCGCTATTGCTATAAGCAGTGATTGCAACATCTTTTCATCTCTTTTCTTTTTAAACACTCCAAAACACCTTGGTCCATTGGTTATACCAAACTAATGACATTAGGTTTTTTTTTTTTTGTTATTTGGTTTTTAGGAGCATTAGTAACTAAGGCCATGTTGCTCCGGGATATGCGGTGGTCATTCCCTGACCTTTCCGCATCCTCCGTATTTGGTGGTGATGGGCTCGAACCCCGGTCTAATCAAGAAGCGTGTGCTGCGCACTGCTGCTCCTTCCCACCTGGCTACGGAGGCACCTCTGCACATTAGGTTAAGGAAGAACGTAGCATAGTATAATCACTAGTGCATGCATAGTTCTGGACTTTGATCCCTGAAAACCTGGGGTTTAGCTGATTTGTCATTGCATACAAAAAGCAATTTGTGACATCTGGCAGTGTTACTGCAAACAAGTAGTCATGTCACCTCTTTGTTTTTTTTTTTTTTTTGGTGACCTGGAAATTTTTTTTTTTTTATATGTTAAGAAGCTAGGGTTATAGATGGAATAATTTTAGAGTTCAATCTTGTCGCATCAAAATTATTGAACAGTTTGTCAGTTGTATGGTTTTCACTTTCTATGAGGTTTAGTAATGTATTTCAGAACATTTCAAATGCTTCTAAGACTGGCAAGTTTTTCCTCCTCAGATATTCATTTTGCACCCCATACCTTTTCTTCCAACTGTCTAATCAGGTTATGCTAGTGATAAAGTTGTTAATACCATTTTGAAGTGTTTATGGTAAATAAGTGCTTTTCTTGTTTCTGTGATTGGGCTTCCTTTCGATATCTGCTGTGGAAACCACAAGAACAGAGGTTTTATTTTTATTATATTTTTTAAATCTTTTTTTTTTTTTTTTCCACAAATCAACTTCCAGGAAATGAAAGCATCTTAAGAACATTTTTCTGAGCACTGTCTCCCAATTTTTGCCCCTTTTTTTTTAATGCCAGTCCAACAATAACTTCTCTTCCAGTAATTTCAGATATCATACTTCTTTTAGTCTGTTTTTTCCTAACTTTTTAAAACTTCAAGCTGGACTTCTAGTAAAACATTTTCTCTTGCTTTTATCAGCCATTTTATAGTATATAACAAAGTTAATCATGTAATAAAAACAAAAGTTAATATTTACATGTTAAGAACAGCTCTAACAAACTGGATGTTTGCCTGAAAGATGCCTGTATGAACCAAATTCTATTTTTAGAGGGCAGTCAGAAGAAGTGACTTGGACTGCAGTCCAAATCACTTCTTATGCCTTGAATTAAACAGAACCTCAAACAAATGGGACTTGAACTATCAAGATGCCATATATAAATAATCTCTCATTTATTTGGATGGCTAAAATGGAGCAGATTTGTTTTGAAGTGTACTACATCTGTTACAAATGTTTTTCCTTTTGTGTATTAATCCTCTGTTGGCATGAGAGAGTTTATTATTAATCATTGGCCTGACCCTTGTGAATAGCATAGTGGTTATGATTGCTGTCCTTCCATACTCTGTGTGGAAAGGAATAGAGCAAAATAGGCAGATTGACCATGTATATTTTCTTGTAATTATTATTGAAGTATAATGGACACTAATATTGATATAAATGAATATGATATGAATACTGAATGTTCCATGATGGGAGAAGGGATGGATGAATAGAACTGCTGTGCACTGGAATGCCATGTGCCTGAGAGGCATCTTTGCAACTCACCCCTCCCCAAATAAATCAGTTCTTTTAATATATTTTGTAATGACTGATGAATAAACAACATGATGTGTTTTGGAAAAAATTGTTTCTAATTCATTTTATGGCAAAAAATTTCTTTTATTAAAATCTTTCTTATAATTTACAGCTGAAAACAAATTTTAAATGACAATCATACAGACTCGTAACAGTTTAGTATTACGTTTATTGTAAAATAAAATAAGAAAATAGTCACTCATTTTTAATTTTTAAAATTTATGAACTATTAAACTTGTATGCCTGTACCCCTGAGTATTGCTTGGTAGTAACTTGGTATTGCTGCATTGGGGCAAATTAAAATTTGCCCCAATGCAGCAATACTGCTTAATAGTACTTCCAAGTTTTAAAAAAAGTAACAATAAATAAATATATATATATATATATATATATATATATATATATATATAATAATAAAGTAATAGAAAAGATGTAGGAAAGCAGAAAGAGATAAGACAGAGTTATAATAGAATAAGTTATGGCTCAGGGACACTGCTATCGCAAAAAGTACCCTACAGCCATAATGTCTATAAGATAAATGAACAAATTTATTTAGTGCAGAATATAATATATGATAAAAGGTAGAAGCAAAGAAAGTACAGTGTACCCTGGTAGCGAAAGGCTGTGTGAACGAAGTAGGGGGGGGTAAAGAATTGGTAAAGAACTTCGTTCACACAGCCTTTCGCTACCAGGGTACACTGTACTTTCTTTGCTTCTACCTTTTATCATATATTATATTCTGCACTAAATAAATTTGTTCATTTATCTTATATATATATATATATATATATATATATATATAAATTTTTATATCCTGTGTTTTTGCACTCCTGATTTCACATGGTTTTAAATAAATAAATTTTGAGAAAGTACCCTGTTTACCCTACCCTATTTATGTTTCTGAGCTCATCCATAATTAGTTTTACTCTACCACAGTTTTCGTATATTTGAGATACATAAAACAGTAAATAAATTAGCATTAGCATTAGTAGAGGCATTTGATGCAAGAAAGCAAGCTTATGCAGCATCAGCCCAAAAAAAAAATAAATAATAAATAAATAAATAAAAAATAACCACTTCCACTTCACCCCTCTGTTCGTTCAAAATACCTGTCCAGCTGAGCCTTAAACTTATTTAGGCTATCAACTTCCACGACAAGGGATGGAAGTCTATTCCACCAACCAACCACCCGCAGGCTAAAGGCAAATTTCCTCACGTCTCTCCTACATCTGTCTTTTCTCAATTTGAATTTATTCCCTCTCAGGTGATTATTCTGAGCAAGAGGAAGAATCCCATCAGCATTGATCATGCTCAAACCATTCAAGGCCACTCAAACCAGATCACCTCGCTGGTGCCTAGTCTCCAGACACTGTAATTTGCAAAACTTAAGCCTTTCTTCGTAAGAGCACCCCTTTGTTCCATTCACTAATCTTGTTGCCCTTCTCTGTACTCGTTCCAGCATCTCTACATCCTTCTTGAAATGAGGCTCCAGACCTGTATACAGTACTCTAGGTGTGGTCTGACCATTGCCTTATACAAGGGAATAATCACCTCCTTATCCCTGCTAGAAAAATTCCTATATATCATTGACAATACACCATGAGCTACTCTTGCAGTCCGTCTGCACTGCTCAGAAAACTTCATATCTGCCTGCACAACCACCCCCAGGTCCCTTTCATTCTCTACCACTGTCAGTGTAGTACCACAGAGTTGATACGTTGCTCTGGGGTTGCTGTTTCCCATATGTAGTACTTTACATTTGTCAATGTTAAACTTCATTTGCCACCTCTCAGCCCATCTGCTCAACCTTTCCAGATCCTGTTGCAGCAGCATAGTGTCAGTAGTGTCCTTGACAACCCTGCCAAACTTCGTATCGTCTGCAAACTTCGGCATTAAGCTTGATATACCATCATCAATATCATTTATAAATACAGAAAACAATAATGGACCCAATACTGAACCCTGAGGGACTCCACTAATAACATTAGTCCACGATGAGCAGTGTCCATTGATTACCACTCTGTCTTCTCCCCCTCAACCACCCCTTTATCCATAGCAGCAATTTGCCTCCAATGCCACACTGCTCCAATTTGTGCAGCAGTCTTCCATGTGAAACAGTATCAAAAGCCTTTCTAAGATCCAAGTATATAATATCAAAGTTATTCCCTGCATCCAGTTCTTTTGTGACTGCATCATAGTATCCAATAAAATTGGTCAGGCAAGACTTCCCCTTAACAAAACCATGCTGTGTCTGAACTATAACTGAAGTCTTGTCTAGATGATCCTGCATTGCTTCTTTAACCAGTGCCTCCATTAATTTTCCAGGAACAGAAGTTAAACTAACAGGTCTATAATTACTTGTGTCGCCCTTTGATCCTCCTTTGTGAATGATGGGAATGATGATGCTGTGATGGACATGGTGGAAAACAATTTCCAGTGATGGAGATATTTGTTTAGAATAGGAATTTTAAATATTTGTATTGAGGAATGGAATAAATTTTTAAATATAATAAAAGTCAGTGTCTAATTTAAACAAAAGTGGCAATATATATTATGATAAAAATATAAATAAATAAAAGGCATCTGAGTATGATGGACTGATGAAGGTGAAATGTGTTCCAACTTGTGCAAGGAATAGAAGATTAAGGATTATTAATTTTGTGCTTTTACACTACTGTGTGCCTGTTTCAAGAAATGAATCAATATTGCAGATTTGTGTACCTTATTTATAGTCTCTCATAATAAAGATTAAAAAGTTTAGAAAAAATGCTGAAATCAATTTATTAAACTTCAGCGGCATAGGGAGATCATCATTCTGTTTGGCAAATTTGTCTTTTTTTTTGTCACAAATTTAAAAAATCAATTTCTAAACAGTACAATTTAGCCAGGGAATTTACTTACTAAGTTCAAATACCTTATAAAAAAAAAATTCAATCCTTTTTAAATAAAAAATAAATAAAAATAAATTTTTTAGAAGGATGAAGGATTTAATTAATGAGCTTCTCTCTAATTGCCAAACCCCTCCCCCAAGCAATATAGAACCAGGAAGGCTCAGTCATTGTATTTCCTTCGTCATCTTTGTTCTTAATGTGAATATTGTAAAGGCGCTAGTGTAAAGATACAATGTAATTAGGTTTATTTTATAATGTTATTTGTATTATAATTAAAAAACGGTTTTTGGAGTAAATTAATGAAATCAACAATTCTTGTTTTAGATTCATAAAGTTTTAAAGGTATATTGATTAATCAAGGCACATATTAAAAATTACTTCATCTAAAAATCATAGGATTGAATATTTTATTTACCTTCTTAAAATCAAGTGACTTTTGTGGCATTCTGTTTAAATGTTTAATTATCAAAAGCAATCTATCAATATGATATGTTTTTTTTTATCCACTATTGGCTTTTATGAGTCACTTGCATTTAAGTCATGTACAGCTTTTCCCAAACAAATTATACATCAACTGTGCCAGCATTTTATGGCCACTGGTTACCTTTTCTTTTTGTAGTTTTGGCCTTGTTACCTTTGCTCGCTGTAGTATTGCAAGGGTAATTGCCAACTAGATGTGAGAAAATGTTTTCAGCAAGGATAATTGTCTATTGGTGTGAACTCCCACCTGGTTTTATAGAAGTGGGAAGTTTATTCAAGTTTAAAGAGGGATTTAATAAGTACTTAGATGAAAGAAATAAATGTATTGGCTAAATTTAATATTAGTATTGGCAAAATGATGCAAGGAAGCAAGCTTATACAATGTCATTCTCCCCCCTCCCAATTACCCATTTTATTTTCTCCATTAATTTGTCAGTTCCATCTTTAAATTTATTCAAATTTCTTATTTCCACAACACTAGATGAAAGTTTATTCTAGCAGTCTATCTCATCATAACATATTTTAGTTTAAATTATGTCACCTTTTGTGTGTAGCCTGAGAAAGACCAAAGATGCTATCATGCACATGCCCAGTTTTAGAAAATGTTTAGGATCATCATTTATTGGATTCTGTGAAACAACCAGCAGCATAAGAGTTGTCATAAGATATTCCAGAGCTGGTATTTCAGATGTTTGGCCTATCGTACAAGCAAATTGTAGAAGGAAGCATTTCAGGCAGTCAAAACCATCCAACATTAAGTGGCAAGAAACTGGTTCCATCTACAACAGTACATAGGGTGCTTTAGACAAACCATCTCTGGAGTTATATGATAATCTGTTTTTGGTGAGTAGAATAGATCAGTCCATTTGCAGTAGTATTGTGAACAGAGGCGAAGGTCAGCTGAGCACTGATGACATGTATTTGTTTTTTTTTGTTTTTTTTATGAAGACATCAAGCACAATAGGTATTAGAACATATAGTACTTAGTACCATGCATGGGTTGAAAGTTGAGAAGATAAAGAAGATATTGCTGACATTATCTTCAGACTTGAATTTCTTTAGATTGTAATTTTTGGGGAATATGTACAAAGGGAGGTTGTAGAAAACGGAAGTTGAAGGAATAAGTGAGGAAGAAGAAAAGCTGGTTATGTGAGTTTGAATTGGACAGTAAAAGGATGGATGTTGACTGGTTGCAACACACGTTAGGACTCATTTGGAAGAGAGAGAGAATGGAAATTGTAGAAGCCAATTCAGAAGAACAGCACCTATGGAAATATCTATAGAAAAGGCATGTAGCAGAAACAGAACATCAGTGAGACAGAGTGGAGAGACTTTGTTAGAAATGAGTCATTAATTAACCTAACTGCCCTCTTTTGCCTGAGAGGTTTTGGGAGCACCTCCCCAGATGTTGGAATAATATTTGATGATAGGGCATATTTGAGATTGTACAGCATATACAGCTTTTTGAAAGAAAAATAGCATCTGGAAGAAGAGTGTAACACCAAGAGTGAAAGAAAGAATACAGTTTTTTAGATTCAGAGGAAGCAGTATTTTTGATGTGCTTATGCCAAGAGGGATGCCCAGGCTAATCCCTAATAGAGATATATGACCTTGTCTGGGAATCTGAATATCATTGAAGATAAGCATAGGAGCAGAAGAATCCTTTTTGCGAGATATAAGACAGGACTAAGTTTTAGAAGGACTTAAATCAACAAAGTTGTCTTTGCCCCACTGGAGAATTACCTGGAGATTAGCATTTAAGAAGTTAGTAGTGGATACTCAAAGTTGAAGCTGTTTGTACAAGACAAGGTTTCTCAAACTGGAAGGTGGTGGAATGTAGTGCATCAGCAAAACTATGGATAGGATTTTCAGTCGATGGAAGAAAGATATTAATATGCAAGAGGAAAAGAGTGGGAGAAAGAACTGAACTTCGGTGAACAACAGCATTCCCCAAGGCGAAGTTATAGAAGACAGAGAGCAGTCTACCATCATCTGTACTGAGTGGTCAGAGAGAAAACTGGATACCCAATTACAAAAAGCAGTTGGCAAACCATAAAATGGAAGTTTATTTAGAAGACCTTTATGCCAAACGTGATTCAAAGCCTTTGAAGTGTTAAGAGCATCTGATTGAGTTTCGCCAAGCTTTTCCATTGAATTTGTCCATAGATAGGTAACATAAGTCCCTATATCACCAGTGGATTGACACTGACAGAAGCCATACTGGCAATCGTTGATCATGTGGAAGGTGTCAAGGTAGTTTAGGAGTTGGCTGTTAATGGATTTCTCTATTACTTTAGAAAAATTAGAAATAAGTGCAGTCGGATGATAATTGGATGGGAGGGATTTGTCACCATTTTTTAGGAAATAGCTGGATGTGAGCAAATTTTCAAGCAGAAGAGAAAACACCGATTGTATAAGAAAGTGTAAAAAGGCAACATAGAACTGGAGTAAGCTCAGGTTTTGAGAACAAGCAGAGAAATACCATCTGGACATGGCATTTTCTTGGTATAGAAAGAAGTCAAAATTCTTCTGACTTCCTTTTGATGAAGACCATAGGAGGCATTGATGGAAGTGTACTGGGAATGGTGGGAGATGTTTTACCAAGATCATCGATACATGAGTTAGAAGAAAAGTAGCAGGTCAGCTTTGTCTTTAGCTGATGTGGCAATAGAACCATCTGTTTTTTCACTGAGGTGGAATTAAAGGTAGGCAAAAGTTATGGCCAATAGCTTTGGCAAGAGCCCAGAATGCTCAACTGCCATTTGGACAACAAGCAATTTTTCTACTGTTAACCTGTTCAAAATCTAGTTTGGAATGATTAATAACTGCTTTACAATTGTTGCGAGCTTTGTTGTAGGCAGAAAATGAACCTGGAGATTGATGCAAGCCAGTTGCAACATGCAATATTCTTATCTTGGTCAGCCTTAGTACAGTTTATTGGAAAACCAATAAAGGATGATTTTAAGGTAGATTATGGAATAAAGAATTTCATCCCTAGAAGAATAATTTCAGTGACATGATCTGAGCAAACACTGACATCAGAGGACTTAAAACAGTAATTCCACCAAGGAAAAGAAGAATAGAAATCTTGCAGATCATCCCATTTTGCATTTTTGTAATGCCAAACAACACGATTAACGTGTTGTTTGGCATTACACAACACGAGGTTAAGATTGGTCACAGGTGAAAGGCTCCATTGGAGAAAAAGACCATCACTAAGTTGTGATGAGAGGTGCCTAGAGGACTATTCACCTCAACCATGTATTTGGAGGGGTTGTTTGTAAGAAAAAGATTGGGCATTGGCTATGTTTCGGATTGTCTGGTATTCTGGTAAATAAAGGAACAGTCTGCGTGAGGTCAGTAGTAATTGCAAAAGCCTCAATATCTCAACCAGCTGGGTCCATGTGGCTATGAAACGGAAGCCAGTTGGAGTTGTAGACATTAAAATTGCCAAGGAAAATTACCTCACTGTTTGGAAAGTTGAACTGGAGCAAGTCAAGTTTCAAAGAGAACTTGAAAAGATCCAAGTGATTTGTGGAGTTGGGAGAATGATTAGAGGCAACAGATGAATTTGATAGAATAGAATAGACAGCTTTTAAGCCAGAGAAGATTGAAAAGAGCAGATTCCAAATTACTAAATTTCTGATATGGAATATCAGGGCAATCTGCACATGTACCATCTTTGAAATTAAAGGAATTATACAGTGAATAATTTGAACAACTGAGATGAGCAGTTGTCGAATCAACTGATAATTGGGATTCTGTCAGGAAAAAGTATGTGGAGTTTGTAGACTATAAGTGAAAATGGACATCACTGAAATTGGAACTGACCAAGTATATTTGTGAAATGAACAAGGAAGTGTGTGATAGGTTTAGATCTTTTTGCAGATAAGTTTGTTCTATTAGTTTGACTATCCACGATGAATTCAGTAGAAATAAGGTGGGGCAGACATGTTGAATGAAATTTTTGGATAGATCTTTTTAGATCTTTTTGCAGATAAGTTTGTTCTATTAGTTTGACTATCCACAATGAATTCAGTAGAAATAAGGTGGGGCAGACATGTTGAATGAAATTTTTGGATATGGAATGTTCACAGCAAGAATATACCCATCTCCTTGACATAATGTGGACTCAACCCCCCCCCCATTGCATACACACACTACTCTAACTCACTCCAGTCACTATTTGGCAGAGTAGAGGCAGTGAGATTATACACTAGCTGATCCAGAAGCCTCCTAGAGAGTTACCACTAGGTTTGGCCCAGTGAGCCATCTTGTGGCTGGCTTGTGAACATTGTTTTAGGGCTCTGTACCCATGATTATAAGGAAGATTGGATTTCACCATGATGCCCATCATAACTTAAAAAGATATCAATTACACTGCATGATAGGTAGCTGGAGCTTTGCTCTGGATACTAAACAAAGGTTCCACTACTTCAAGCCTCCAGTAAGCAAAGTGGTAGTATTGCAACAGTTAATGGGAGTCATCTACCACCTAATATTGCCTGGTAACATGGAAGGGTGGCATTCCTCCATGTGGTGTGGGTGCCACACCTCTACCCCCCTCCTTATGTTGGTTTGCACCTAGGTGTCACCTCCAGTATTGCTAGGTGCCATGTTTCAAGACTTGCAGACAGGGGTATACCCAGGGATACTAACAGTCCCACCATCATGAAGGTACAAGCAGAGGATTTGGTTGTTGCAGAACGACTGGACCTTGCTGAAATTCAGCCCACCTGACTCAAGTTTCACCTGAATATCAGTCCCATCAGCATTTTAGATTTCCAGGTAGCAAGCCCAGCTTGTCATACCTGAGAGAATGTCTGTGACAGTCTCAGTGACCTGTGGCCTGAAACATGGTATGGTTCCCTTGTGATTACCAGTTCTAGTTTCTGCATAAATTGTAACTTGCACTTAGTTCCCATCATTGACTTTTGTGTGATCATGAGAAAATTAACAATACACTTAACAGTTCCTTGTTGTTAGTTCCTTTAAGCATGCAGAGTTTTCATGTACATACTAAAATTTCAAAAAAAACTAAATTCCTTTAAGCAAAGCATTTGGAAGTTTAGACTCATCCAAACAACTTCATATCTCTCTTGACTTTGTGCCTTTTGAAGTCAGTGTGTATTTCTCTTCACGGAACCTATTATGTTAGTTAGTAGACTGACAGTTGTATTTTTATCACAAAATTTGAAAATATTCTAATATAGAACAAACTTTTGATATAGCTGATAAACCTTTAATCTCAGTGTAATGCAACCTGTGAATAATTTCATACCACCTATGACATATGCCTTTGCTTTCCAAATTTAATTTGACTAACTTTTTCTCCCTTGATTTTTTTTTATATATCACAAATTTTATATATCACCTAAAATTCTAAGTAATTACTGTATATCAAATTCCAAATAATAGCAATTAATTGCAACAATTTAATTTAATTTTAACTCCTTTGATGCATGATGCTGGCATCAAAATGAAAATTCTTCTCTTTTCTTAATAATCTGGAAAATTATTAGGAAAAAGAAATTTCTTTTATAATAATGATAAAATTAAATTTTCAGCTATAGTCGTAACTTGGCATAAAATAAGTAATAATAGAATTTATGTAAATATGTAAATACAATTTTCTTCTTCCAACAGACAGGCTAATTGATCAAAATTAACTTATTTTCATAGCTCATTGGCAAATGATTTATCTCCCTATACAAATATTTTCAAAGATTGATAAATTGCATTCCTTTAACTGTTTTTTACATCAATAGAAATTGTTACATGCTATTTGTATCTGAGTTTTAAGGAAAAACAATTAGCTTGAGGATATTATATGGAGGAAGCTGCATGAAGTAATAGATCTAGAATGTATTCTGCTCTCTACAGATCGGCATTCTTTGGAGGTATCCATGTGTGGAGGACTTCTTGCATTATGGTACAGGTCTTCACTATCCTGGAACGTTTGCTAATTGGAGAACACATATGGACATCTTTGCATATCAGGTTTGTTCCATGCTGATATACCTAAATGTGACAGACTGTGCTCAAAGGTGACAGTGGCACAGCCTGTGATAAAAATTGTGCAGTAATGGTTGTAGAGCATTACAGCAATACACCATCAGTCGTTGCCTGCACTGTTATCTGATATGAATTCTATCGAGAATCTGTGGATCATCTAGGGTGACATACAAGATAGGCCTTAGCAACAAACTAATTTGTAGATCTAAAGATCATTCTCCCAAGAAATGGAACACTTGGGCACACCTAGTCAAATCCATTCCATATTGGATTGTCACTCATCACCACGGGTGTATACTTTGACATTATGAATTAATACCAAAACTTTTCTTGCAATCATTCTCTGTTTTTTTTTTTTTTTTTTTTTTACCATGAACCAAATTTTTATAAGAAATTTGGTTTAATGGGATGAATCCTAACAAGGCGTAATTCTAAAATTTGGAATATGCAAATCAGGTTGGCTGTAAAAGTGTAGATTGCAACAAATGCCACTCATTTTTAGTCTGATATGATTCTTAATGTATATAATAATGATTTTCTCTCTCTCTCTCTCTCTCTCTCTCTCTCTCTCTCTCTCTCTCTAGCCTGTGTCCTTCATTGGAGCTTAGTTTGCACAATACATTGCTCTCCACCACTTACTTGGAGAGTAGGGAGGTCTAGGTTCAATTTCCATCAATGACTGGAAGAATCTCTAAACTCCTCTTCAATTGAAGCTGTAGTTAACTGATATCAGATGGAGGAGTGGTTCCCCACAAGTTTTTCTGGTGGTTACGTAAATCGGACCATGAACACATTTCTACAAATAACAGTAATGGAGATTGCTGCTCATAGATGTGAGCAGCAAGCTCCAGTGCTGCTCAAATAATACTAATAATTCACTACCCAACATGATTTTTACCTCCAGCAAATCAGTGTGTTTCTGGTCAAGTTTTATGTGTAGAATTTAAAATCAATCATAATTTCCTATCATGTCTCAGTTTTAAGATATAGATAGATAACTGGATTCTGTACATAGATATCATTAATGTTTGAAATACAATTTTTAAACTAATTAACTTTTGGTAGGTTTTTTAATTGGGCTAAAAGTTAAGCAAGTACATCATTACTGTTCTTGCAATATAGTATTGATTTTGATGCAGTTTTCCAGACAAGTCAGTATTTTTATTAATTTTATTACACCATTCAACTGTTCAATATATAGTGTATGATAAAACTACGCTACAAGAATTCACCTTCTGTTCAAATTTACCAATTGCTTTTACTGTTTTTAGGTTAATGCATTGTTAAAATGGAAAAGACAAAGCACAGAACTTGCATCAATCACCCAGACAACTTCTATGTTTGTGGACACTTAATCCCAAAAACTCAGAGGAACAAAATATACAATGTCACAAAAGTTGCATATTCATTGTACTTCGGCTGCAAGATCGGTGACCAAGAAAAAAATTGGGCTCCACATATCTGTTGTTATCACTTGTACAATGAACTTAAGGCTGTGGTTATATGGCAAGCTGAGAGCATTACCTTTTGCCGTCCCTATGGTGTGGGCTAAGCCCAAGAATCATTTCGACGACTGCCATTTCTGTATGACAAAAATAAAAGGTATTTCCAAAAAGAGCAAGCACTGCATCAAATATCCCATCAGCAATTAGGCCAGTGCTACATGGTAAAGAACTGCCAGTACCTGCGCCACCAAAATCTTGGGGTATTGGAAGTAGTGATGAAGGCACAGATGAAATCGTTTTACCAGATGTCGCGGAACCATGTACTTCACATGATTTGGACTACGAGCCAGAAAAAGAAAAAGCCCCACACTATATTGAACAAGAAGAATTAAGCAACTTGATCAGAGACTTTGGCTTACCCAAAGAGTCTGAATTACTTGGATACAGACTACAACAGTGAAACTTACTCGCCAAAGCTACAAACATTACAATATACCATAAGCGAAATGGAGAGTTTCCAAGATATTTTGCAATGGAAAACAATGTGTCTGCAAAGATGTCGTTGGTCTTATGCACGAACTGAACATTGATCACAATACCTCTGAATGGCATTTATTCATTGATGAGTCAAAGCTAAGTTTGAAAGCAGTATTGCTTCATAATGGAAATACTTTACCATCAATTCCTCTTGTTCATGCTGTTGGCCTGAAAGAAACTTACGATAGTATGTTCCGGATTCTTGCTGCTATACGTTACAATAACTATGGTTGGAATATTTGTGGTGATCTCAAAGTGATTGGACTACTTGTTGGGTTGCAAGGTGGTTTCACTAAATACTGTTGTTTCCTGTGTTTGTGGGATAGTCATGCAACAGCCAAACACTATGTTGCACAACACTGGGACAAGAGAGATGAATATATTCCTGGCAAAAGCAATGTAAAGTATGTTACATTGGTTGCTCCACAAAAGGTTTTTCTTCCCCTTACACATCAAGCTTGGATTGATTAAGAATTTCAAATTTGCATATATACTAAAAATGTTTCCAATATCTCATGCAAAGCTGAAGGAAGGAATTTTCATAGATTCTCAAATAAGAAAGCTCCTAAAAGATGAAGAATTTCAAAGAAAGCTGAATGACATTGAACTGGCTGCATGATCTTTCAAAGCTGTGGTACACGGATTCCTCGGAAAGAGAAAAGAAGAGAACTATGAGCAATTGATGACAAACTTGCTGAAATGTTACAAGAACATGGGGTGCTGAATGTCATTGAAAATGCATTTCCTTCATTCCCATCTGGAATTCTTTCCTAAAAACTTAGCAGATCTCAGTGATGAACAATGAGAGCACTTCCACCAGGACGTATCTGCAATGGAAAATCGATACCAAGGTTGCTGGGACTCTGCTATGATGGGAGATTACTGTTGGTTCCTTAAACAAGAAAGCAATCTGGAGTATAAAAGGAAATCATTTGAGTGGGAAACATGTCTAAGTAACATATGTTGTGTGTAATAATTACAACCATGTATGCTGATATTGTATAAAAACAAGGAATTTAAAAAATGTGTATATCTTTTGATGTAGATGTGACAGAAGTAAAAAATTGATATTTTCATAATCAGGACATTAATTTTGTTAAGAGTAACCAACTTTCGTTCCAAAGGTATGATGAAAAAAAAAATGGGTAGTGTAATCAAATAATAATATGCAGGATGCAGTTAGAAACCTAGAAGGTTTTTTGCAATAGATATCTATTGGGATGATGATATTACAAGCTGGATAGCCACAAACTGCTTCAGAAAAATAGTTTTGGGGGGAAAAACAAAGGCAAATATGTTAAACAGGGACATTAGAAAATTTTATTTGTTATTCTGTCACTACATAAGGTAAACTATCTTTAGTTACACCAGTCATGGCATCCAAAATAAATTTTTCCTTACTACTTAAAATCAAACAAAGGTTGCAAAGTAGATGAAATTAATGGGAACTGTGAAACTATAATATTAACAGATGTGTGGTGCACTTTTTGCATAAATGAGAAGCCATTAAAGAATTTATGGATATATATACCTTTCCAATTAAGAAAAAAAGATACCACATAGATGTGAAAGGAGGAGTATTAGTAGTAGCAAATGATGCAAGAAAGCAAGCTTATAGAGCATCAGCAAAAAAAAAAAAAAAAAAAAAAAAAGTGCATACATATCATGTACTCACAAAAGATGTTTGATGTGAAAACATCTTTGAAAAAAATCAAAACCATTTTAAAGTTGAACAGCTAGAACCGAAGATATGAACAATGTAGCGTTTTAAGCTTATGCCAGTTACTTACTCTACCAAATCAATGTTATAAAAGTAACTGCACTAGTGTTATTAAGTGACATAATTTGTAATTTCCATTTGACATTTTCACCAATGGGCTGAACACTGACTGTTGGGCCAAAATTTAGTAGGTGCTTCCAAAGATGTTTTCACATCAAGAATCAACATTAGTGACTGCATTTAGGAAGTGATGCCATTTTCGTTTCAATTTTCGTGACCAATTGGTTTTACTTCAATCTGAAATTTAGTAGGTGCTGCCAAAGATGTTTTCACATCAAAAAGAAAAAGAATTCCCATTTCACCTATCCATTCCCTCAGATACTTTGTATAGTTCTTCCTTGAATTTTTTAGGCTATCAACTTCCACAGCAACAGATGGAAGTTTGTTCTAGCAGTCAACAATCCACTGGTTAAAGACAACTTCCACACATCTGTTTTTCAATCATCCTTCCTCAATTTGGGTTTATTCCCTGCTTGTGTGTTATCTGACAAAGAGAAAGAATCCCACAGCAGTGAGCTTGCTCAATCCATTCAAAGCCTTAAACACCTCAATCAGATCACTTTGCAGGTGCCTAATCTCCAGATGCTGCATTTTGCAGAACTGAAGCCTTTCTTGGTAAAAGAACCCTTTTGTATCCCTCACCAATCTAGTTGCCCTTCTCTGTACTCATTCCAGCAGCTCTACATCATTTCTAAAATGAGGCCTCCAGACCTACATGCAGTATTCAAGGTGTGGCTGACCATTGCCTTATACAAAGGAATAATAACCTCCTTATTCCTGCTAGCAAAATTCCTGTATATCATTGGCAAGACCCCATGAGTTGCTCTGGCAGCCTGTGTGCTTTGCTAAGAGAGCTTCATAACTGACTGCACAATTACCCCAGGTCTCTTATTTTTCACTACTCTTATTGTAGTACCACATAGTTGGTATGTTACTCTGGAGTTATTGCTACCCATATGCAGTACTTTGCATTTGTCAATATTAAACCTCTATTGCCATTTCTCACCCAGCTTCTTATTTTTATAGATTTTGTAGCCGTAATATACCACCATTACCATCATTAACCACTCTGACTATCGTTGTATCATCGGTAAACTTAGATATTAAGCCTGATAAACCTTCATTAATATCATTAATGATTACAGAGAAAAAAAAAAACAAATGGCCCAGCAATGAACTCTGGGGAACTCCACTGATAACATTTGCTTATGGAGAGCAGTATCCATTGATAACAACTGTCTTCTTCCACTCAACCAATCCCTCTATCCATAGCAAAAACTTGCCCTTAATTCCACAATGCTCCAATTTGTACAGCAGTCTTTTATGTGCAACAGTATCAAAAGCTTTTTTGAAATCCAAGTATATGATATCAAGATTATTTTTTGCATCTAGTTCCTTTGTTACTGCATCATAGTATCCAGTCAAATTAGTCAGACAAGATCTTTTCTAAATAAATCCATGCTCTGAGTGCAGTATAATTGCATTCCTGGCTAGATGGTCTTGGTTTACTTTAATGACAGACTTCATTATTTTCCTTGGAACAGAAGTTAAACAGGTCTGTAATTAGTAGGGCACCTTTTGATCCCCTTTTTTTTATTTGGGATATATTCACACGTCTAGGCTATTGTGACTCTGATGTAGTACACCATTTCAAACGTATTTAATTTACTATGAAAATCAAAGATTCCTAGCCGTCTCAGCTGACTATTGAATTCCTCAAGCTAGAAGTGATCCCTCATCTTTCAACTTATTTGAGGACAGTCTTTCCCCAAAGATAATTGAGGAGGTGAGTCTGTCTCTTTCCTCCACCTAAGGCATTCCATAATTGGACTGTACAAGGAATTTAGGATTACCTGTAGAATCAAACAATTCAACTGGATAATAACAGCAGCCTTCAAGCTTAAACAAATCATATAGAAAGTGAATTAGGTCTTGGTTGACAAGAGAACTTAAAACATACAAGAAAGAAAAAGTCACCTTTTTCAGGTTCAAAGGAAAAGCACAGCATCAGCACATCTTGCTGATGAGAATCTCAGAGAATACTAAGTCACTGCTACTGCCATTGTAACTTGGAGGAGAAGCTTTTCCCATGGTTCAATATGGCCTTTAACCAATGACAGTCCTCTTATAATACTAGTTCTCCCTTATGGAATCTCAAAAAAGAAATCAAGAATTGAGTAATCGTCATCAAAAAGGAAAATCAAATAAAAGTTAGCCTTCTTAACAAGGCTACAGTATGACTCGAAAGTCTGACTATAAAGTCATATATTTTTATGACTGTTTGCAGTGAAAATTTGTTCTGGCTCTGTAGCAAACCCATTACGTAACTTTCAATGAATCCCTGAATCTGGTATCCTGTCACTATGGCGAAGCAACTATGCCATACCTAAAATTATACCCAAAATTATCAATAGATTTCAGCCCCATCTCTATTGACTGCTCTCCCTTATAAGGTGCTTTGAAAAGCTCTTACACTCATCAGTAGATGTTATTTTGTCCATTGCCCTCGCCACCTTCATGCAATTAGCTCTATCTCAAATCTAGATAGTTCTTTAAAATTTGGGAAGTCTTGAATAACAGATGCTAGTTCAGTATTCTTTTCTTTGATATCAATTCAGCCCTTGAAAGAATACTTAAATACCTGATTCGTTAATCCACATACTGGAAAATCTACTTCAACTGAGAGGAACAGTAATCTCCAGTGGATTCCATTAGTCAATTATTCATATTAGGAAAGGTGCACCTTAAGGCAAGGTACACCTTTCCTTATCTATCTTTTCTCACTAATCCTTTTTGCTGTGATATTGGAATGATTCCCATTATACTAATTTCAACTCATGCCGATCATTTTAAGCTCTTTGTGATTTCAAATGGCCATCAACACTGAAAATAAACTAGTGAGTGGCAATGTAAGTTAAGCAGCTAAATGACTACCTAGAGATGATAGGACTATAACTTTGACACACCAAGTTTGTCCACATGTCAATAACAATAGGTGAATGTGCAATGATATCAAAGTTATCATGATGGGAAAAGAATAGTCTCATTCTCTCAGACATAGGCCTTGTTTGTGATGATGACCTCACCATCCAGGAACACTTTATTACACCAAGAAGGAAAGCTAGGTGGCAAGAACTAATGATAAGAAAGTATAGGAGATTTCTTACACCCAGTATGCCTCTGAGATTTGTTCCTCAGCCCCCACATGGCTTCCAGAACAAATTCCTTGAACTATGGAATACTGGATCTATGATGGATTAACTACAGAGTGGGTAATCTACTCACTATCTCTAGACCCATGTTATGGTACAAGTTTTTTTTTTCTTTTTTTTTTATAACACATAAGCAACTTAGGCCATATTGCACCATATACACTGGTGTGCAAAATTTAAGGACCAGTCAGGTTTTCACCTGTAGCTTCTGGCGCCTCCGTAGCCAGGTGGGAAGGAGCAGCAGTGCATAGCACACGCTTCTTGATTAGACTGGGGTTCGAGCCCGTCACCACCAAATGCAGAGGATGCGGAAAGGTCAGGGAATTACCACCGCATATCCCGGAGCAATATGGCCTTAGTTGCTAATGCTCCTAAAAACCAAATAACAAACAAACAGACCTGTAGCTTCTCATAGGAGTGGCCTGGATATGGGAATAGCATATCAAAGGAACCTCGTGAGGTACAGAAATGAAGGAAACAACACCGACAGAACAACAGAAACAAAATGGTACAGAGGGACTTTATAGACTATGAAGTGTTTAAGGGTAAAGGCCTCATGCTACGAGGAGGTGAGTCAGTCTCTTTCCTCCACCTAAGGCATTCCATAATTGGACTGTACAAGGAATTTAGGATTACCTGTAGAATCAAACAATTCAACTGGATAATAACAGCAGCCTTCAAGCTTAAACAAATCATATAGAAAGTGAATGAAATTCTTTAGATTGACTATCGTGTATTTTAACATAGCTATCTACCAAAGTAATTGAATTAATTAATTACATTGGCATCGTTTTGGTTATATCATATTTCATTCACAATATGAGATATAACCAAAGCATTCACAATGAGATATAACCAAAACGATGCCAATTTAATTAATTCAACTACTTTGGTAGATATGTTAAAATGATGCATCTGCACTAACCTACATGAGAGGGACTTTATTCAAAAATGGAAAAATAACACTGGCTGCCATAATACAGATGCATCACTGACAAAGATGGAACTGAGGGAAGAGGTGGTCCTCAGTGGGCGATATGGTTTACCCCTAATGTTGCTGCAGGCTTTGCACCGCCTGTCCATTCTTAGAACAATATTGTTAAGTTCTTGCGTTAACATAATCTATTCCTCTGTCAGCACAATCTTCAGCTGGTGAACATTATCTGGTGGGTGTGGATGTGCCACTAGGCATCTCCCCAGTGTCCCATATGTGTTCAATGGGATTTAGATCGGCAGAATGGGCAGGCTTATCCATATGAACAATGTCCTCACTTTCCAAAAGCATATCAACAGATGCAGTGCGATGGGGTTTGGCATTATCATCCATACTCGGGGCCAGTGGCACCTCAGAACAGACTCGCATGGGAAGGATTACCTCAGTACAGTAGCATGCACCTGTTACAGTACCGCCTTCAGTATCTGGAGTTGTGTACATCCATCCAAGATGACGCCTCCCTAGACAAGAACTCCTCAACTGCCATATCGGTACCTTTCAGTGATGTTTGCGGTGTGATACCGTGTGCCAACTTCTCACCAGATTAGCCGAAATTCAGAATCGCTGCTGAGACTGAATCTACTCTCATTAGTAAAGTGTACCTTAAGTAAAGACTGTGGTTGTAACCTTTAGAAGTAGTGTTGGTCCTTAAGTTTTGCACATCAGTATATAACGTTTGTAAATTGTGAACATTCTGTGGACAACTTATTTTAATGGATGAATAATCAATTTTTCTTCAGTAAAAACCATGCTACCCTTGCCTGAGATCCGCATTGTGAAAAAGCCAAAACCCATAATTTCTTGCATCACTGACAGGATTTGAACTCTGTTCTTTTCCACCTAATGTGGGAAGAATGGTGATTTTACCAACTGTGCTACCCACAAGAACTCATGTTACAGACAAACACAAATATAACATTTGGAAGTACATTATTCTCAAAAAGACAAATTGATTTTCCTTGTGTTGTCATTATTTCAGACAAAAGAATGGGAGAAAATGGCCAATCAAAATGGCACTTTCCCAGGATAACACTGACATCCCAAGAACATGTACTCAGGGAATACCCTACAATACTTCAACAGCCGTGAAATAAAGCCAGCTAAATTTACTAATGACAGGTTTACATATGATGAATACTTGAAGAAACTTGCCGGTGTCAGACCACGGTATCTGATGGCTATTGTCCTCTACTTTGTTGTTATTGGGTTTTAGGAACATTGGCAACTAAACCCATGTTGCTCCCTGTAAATTGCATGTGTTCTGAGGTCAATGTTCTGCTTACTGGACACAAAACCTGAGTTTCCGGGAGAAAAAAGCATGCTTTTCCCCTTGCCTGAGACCAGACAACTCAGCCACTTTGTGAAAAAAACTATCTTCGACGAGATTCAAACTTTTTTTTTTTTTTCTTTTCCCACCGAGTGTGGGGAGGATGGCAATCCTACCAACTGTGCTATCCACGAGAACCCCATACTTCAGTGCTCCTTTAAGTTTGGCCTTCGACTCCACAAGTAAATAACTTCTTATAAACTTAAGAGATTCCTAAAAAGTACTGTAAATACATGCATGCTAATCGCTCTTAACGGATAGGTACAGATGCAATGTAGCTCAAAACTATGTAACTATATAACCTAATTCTAAACTACATAAACCCGTTAATAACTAGTATTTCATGAAATAAAAACGAGATACAATCCTATATCAGTCTGTCCGTGTCCACCTTCCAATAATTGTTCTTTGGTTCTAGATTTGGATAACAGTTCTTTGTTTCTTGACTCTTCAGCTGAAGAAGTAAAATCTTTGGATAGATTGTGATTGTTAGTGTTACCAGTTACAAACATTTGTTGAATTATTTTTTGTTCATCTTTATTAGTTAGATTCAACCTATATCATACTGTCCATCTTCCAATAAATGATCTTCAGTGTTAGATTTGAATAACAGTTTATTTCTGGGCCCTCGGTAGCACAGTTGGTATAATCACAGTCCTGCCCACACCGGGTAGAAAAGCTCCTAGTTCGAATCCCGTCAATGATGCAAGAAATTGTGAATCTTTTTCACAATGTGACTGAGTTACTCTGTCCCAGGCAAGGGTAGCGTTTTTCCCTGTAACTGGTTTTTCATCCAAAAACAGTAGATCGACCCCAAAAAATGCAATTTACGGGCGTATTATACAGGGTGTATCAAAAATATTGGTACAAACGTTTAGGGGAGGTAGGTAACATCTAAAGGAATGTGAATTGCATACGAACCGGAAACGCCATGGTAAGTTGGTACACAGCGCTGTTCGTCAGTGCGCGAGAAGCAAAATTTCTGGTTTACTCATTCAAGCAGTATTTGTCACACGAAGAGCATGCATCTATATACGAACTGTAAGCTGGCAGACATGCACCTAGTGTATGCATTAACAGGGCCCACACGGTGTGTGCCCCCATGCGGCACAACATCGCTTCGCAATAAATGTGTGGGCAGGTATGGTCGATGACTGCTTAGTCGGCCCATACCTGTTACCATCCCGCATGAATTCCGCTAAATATTGGATCTTTCTTGAACAAGTTCTACCAGGGTTACTTGACGATGTTCCAGCAAATGTGAGACGCAACATTTGGTTTCGACATGACGGGGCACCTCCCATTATGGAAAATGTGTTTGTGACCATTTGAACAGGCGTTTTGGGCGTCGATGGATTGCCGTGGTGGACCTGTTGCCTGCCCCCCAAGCTCACCGGATTTATCGAGCATTGATTTCTTTCTTTCTGTGGGAGGCCCTCAAATCTATCGTGTATGAATCGCCTTTGGAGACTGAAATGGATCTTGTGGCGAGACTCATCTGCGCTTCTGCTACTTACAAAGAAACTCCAGGGTTCGACTGTGTCCGCCAATCCATGCTGTGTTGGTGTCACACATGCATTGCGTCTCATGGTGGAACCTCTGAGCATCTGTTGTAACATCATGAAATGCATCCATCTCGTACTCCATTGTTAATATTATGTCAAATAAATGTTTGCCACTAATTACTGTCTTGTGTCATTTCTGCTTCTTGTGCCTCTGTTACTACTTTCTTGTGAAGTTTCCGGTTATGGATTCCTATGTGATTCACATTCCTTTAGATGTTACCTACCTCCCCTAAACGTTTGTACCAATATTTTTGAGACACCCTGTATAGGTGTGATACTATCTAAGTTGCTGATATGCCTACAACAACGTTATTTCTGGTTTCTTCAGCTAAAGAAGTAAATTTTTTAATGGATTGTGATTTGTCATCTTTACAGGTTACTGAAGTAAACTTTGGTAGTATTGCTGTTTATCTTTATCAGTTGATAAAGATAACCTCTGCTTCGATTGGTTTTCATCACTTGTTGATTAATCACTTTCAGTGTATTGCTTTTAGGTTTCTCCTTGGATGTCAACTTTTTAAAAAATATTTGAAGCACAAGATGATTTTTCGAATTCATTTTGGCATTTCTCTTTTTGTTGCTGATAGCAGCTCTGGAAAGCCGTTTTTGTAAACTCCTCTCCTTGATTGATTTTGCTCAAAATCTAATCAATAAGAAAATAAATGGTTTACTTGCCTTTGCTAAGATTTGATTATGTTGAAAGTCGAAACAAATTTAAAACATGTAAACAAATATTTAATATACAGGGTGAACATAATATTAAAATCGCACTTAAGGACAACTGGGGGTGGACCTGACAATAGAGGAATTGCTTGTGTGTAACCAGACTCCATTTTGAACCATTTTACTTACCAATGACTTAGAAGTGGTAGCAGTTCACCGTATGGTAGGGTATTTAACAACTGTACTCCATCTGTTTGCCACTTGGGAATAAAATTTCCCAGATAGACCTTGATCATATTTTACAGTCACCTTTGATGTGTTACTTCTCTGGGATTTCAGTAGACATAACACTTTGTGGGGATGGTGCTGACATTAATGCAAGAGGACGTATCACAGAGTATATGCTCACTAACAGTGACTTCTAAATGTTGGAACTAACACCTTTTGCTTGCTTACCATATGTTTTCTGCCGGTGATTTTTCTCATCCCTTCTCTTACTTGGGATGTGAAGAACCCATATGGAATATTACTTCTCTGATAACCACCTTATTTAGTGGAAGATTGTTACTTCTTTTTAGGTTGGCGTGCTATGGCCATAAATGCTGATGTGCCTAAATTCTCAAACAAACAAACAAAATTCTTTTAGGTTACTGAAGTGGAAGAATGATCAGGCTTGCACCTGGCAGAGTTTAGCATCACTACTAGTCAGTCAAGAGCCAATCAATGATGCACATCATAGAAAATTTTTGTTCATGAATTTGCAACTGCCTTTCCAAAAATATCTATCTGGTTTACACTATTTTTCAAAACAAAGCTTGGGAAATGTTTTGGCAATATCCTACCCTGGCCAATCTAATAGCCTTTTAACATGCATGCGCCAATATACCCTACATTTGCCAGCCATCAGAGTCAAAAGGAATTGTGGATCCGTTTCACTTCACTTATTACTCAGTCAACCGCCACTGAGATGGTGTTATTTGTAATGTGGCTCCGGGGGTTCCCGAACTCAGTGCATAGAGAGTGAACAGTGATATCATACACAGGTAACTGATACATCTACTGAAAACAAGAAAATGCTAGCTTTAATCTCGAATCACAATACATTATTGCAGTCTTCACGGGTAACACAGTGGTATCGTCACTGTCCTGCCCGCACCAGGTGGAAAGGGCCCAGGTTCGAATCCTGTTGATGACGCGAGGAACTTTAATGGACTTTTTTCACTCCGCGGCTCAGTCAGTCGGTCTCAAATGTAATAGCTAGGTCCCCCCCTCCCCAGAAACGGTTTTTAGTCCCGCAAAATGACCAGAGAACACACGCAATTTACAGGGATATTCATGTGTTGTGGTGAACCCCATGGTTTCCCCCATTAGCTGCTGTTGGATGTGTAAATGTTATGATGTACACGCAATTTACAAAAAAAAATAAATAAATAAATAAATATATGGCTAGATATAATCGTTTACGGGTGAGCCGAATATCATAATTTGTTTTATTTATAAAATACATCAATGTTACGCTCCCCCAAACAATAATGAGGTCTGTCCTAACTTTCAATGCTAAACCACTGCAATGGCACCAACGCGATACGGGAACTCGAACCAATAGGGAGGCACAGTGCACAATTACACATATGTAATTGAAAAATCGTGATTCTAATTCAATTAACGTTAAGATATTTATTGAAGTTCATATTATGAATTTAAGTTTTTTGTATATAAATGGAATGATGCTGGGAGGAAGTCGTTCTTCTTCGGCTACGCATAGGACATTCTCACCTGATGCATTCCTATTTGCTGAGGGCTAATGATTGTCCTGTGTGCAGACATTGTAAAGCAAATTTAAGTATTCATCATATCTTAGTAGAATGTACGTCTTTTAGTAATGAACGCCGTTTATGTGTTATCCATCTGTCTGAGTCTTGTATACTCAGACAGATTTTATTGGACAGTGTCAGATGTATTCATTTTTACAACTGATTAATCTATATAGTTTTATTTAGATTGCTTTAATGTTTAGCATTACCATTAGTAGAGGTATAAGAAGCAAGCCTATGCAGCATCAGTAAAAAAAAAAAAAAAAACCTTAAATTTATTTAGGCTATCAACTTCCACAACAAAATGGAAGTCTCATCCACCAATCAACTACCTGCTGGCTAAAGGCAAAATTTTCCACACAGCTATTCTACAACTGTCTTTCCTCAATTTGAATCTATGCCCCCTCAAGTTCTTAACCTGAACAAGAGGAAGAATCCCATCAGCATTCAGCTTGCTCAACCCATTCAAGGCCTTATATATCTCAATCAGATTACCTCGCAGGTGCCTAGTCTCCATCCGCTGCAATTTGCAGAACTTAAGCCCCTCTTGGTAAGAGGATCCCTTTATTCCCCTCGCCAATCTTGTTGCCCTTCTCTGTACATGCTCAAGCAAATCTACATCCTTCCTAAAATGCGGCTTCCAGACCTGTTTGCAGTACTCAAGGTGTGGCCTGACCATTGCCTTATACAGAGGGACAATCTCCTTTTCCCTGCTAGCAAAATTCCTGTATATCATTGACAAAACCCCATGACCTGGCTTGGCAGCCTGTCTGCATTGTTCAGAACACTTCATATCTGACTGCACAATTACTGCCAGGTCTTTTTCATTTTCTACCACCTTAAGTATAGTACCACACAGTTGGTACGTTTCTCTGGGGTTACTTCTACCCATATGGAGTACGTTGCATTTGTCAATGTTATACTTCGTTTGCCACTTTTCAGCCCATCTGCCCAAATTTTCTAGATCATGTTGGAGTAGCACACTCTCATTACTGTCATTAACAACCCTGCCAACCTTTGTATCATCTGTAAACCTCGACACTAAGCCTGATGTACCTTCATCAATATCATTGATAAATATAAAAAACAACAGTGGACCCAACACCGAACCCTGCGGGACTCCACTAATAACATTAGTCCACGAAGAGCAGCACTCATTGATTACTACCCTCTGTCTTTTCCCACTCAACCATCCTTTTATCCTTTGTAGCAACTTACCCTTAATACCATTCTGCTCCAACTTGTATAGTAGTCTTCCATGCACAACAATTTCAAAAGCTTTCCTGAAATCCAAGAATATGTTATCAAAATTATTTTATGCATCCAGTTCCTTTGTAACCACATCATAATACCCAATCAAATTTGTCAGACAAGACTTTCCCTTAACAAACCCATGCTGTGTATGAATTATTGCTGCAGTCTTGTCTAGATGATTCTGCAATGCATCTTTAACCAGTGACTCCATTATTTTACCCCGAACAGAAGTTAAACTAACTGGTCTGTAATTAATCGTGTCACCCTTTGTTCCCACTTTGTGAATTGGGGATACATTTGCACATTTCCAGTCGGGGGACCTCCCCTGAATCCAAGGATGCTCTGATAATTACGGCTAAATGTTTGCTTACTTCCTTTAATATAACTGGATAGATCCCATCCATCCCAGGTGCCTTTCTTATGTTTCATTTCAACAATTTCGCCTCCGCTTTGTTCTCGGTTATTAAAAAATCATTAAGTACCCTGCTACAATTTGATAACCTTTCATTTTCAAACCTTATCTCCTCATGTGAATGTAGATGCAAAATACTCATTCAGTTTGTTTGCTGTCTGAGCAGGATCATCAACAGTCGAACCATCGATATCAAGTGGACCAATCAGATTCATTCCCTTTCTTTTAGAGTTTATATAAGTATAGAAATCGTTGCTGTTTTTCTTAGCATCCCTTGCCAAAGATTTCTCATAATCTGCCTTCGCCTTCTAACTTCCTTTGGGACTTGATTACAGTCTAACTTATATTTACCATAATCTGTGTCGCCTGATAATATATATGCATCCCATGCATTTTTCTTCTCTGCCACCGGTCTCATTGGTTCATTTGACAACCGTTTAGGCCTAAACCTTGAACAATATTTCTTAATAGGGATGAAACTTTTAGTAGCTTCCACGATTAATTCCTTATTAGTTATTCAGCAATAAGTTAGTAGAAATGCATAATGTTCTAAATTAACCAAAGATATAGGGTTTTTTTTTTTTTTAGTTTTTTTCAATAAAGATATTCATTCTGAGTTATTCTAACTCGTAGCAGAGGCCTTTTTCCTTAAATATTTTATAGTCTATATCACTGCACGTCATTGGGCATCCCTCATATTGTGAAGTTATACTTCATAACTGGGTTGTCACTATTGGAACACCAGCGTACCTTTTGGGTTATCTCAATAAAGATATTCATTCTGAGTTATTCTAACTCGTAGCAGAGGCCTTTTTCCTTAAATATTTTATAGTCTATATCACTGCACGTCATTGGGCATCCCTCATATTGTGAAGTTATACTTCATAACTGGGTTGTCACTATTGGAACACCAGCGTACCCCCCCCCCCCCCGAGGAGAAGCTAATAAGCTTTCAAACTGTCGTCTGGGTGGTGGTATCCGCTGAGAATAAATAAGAGTAGTGTTCTCCACTGGTGACGTGTTACTTATTCGAGGTAGTACGTTACCATGGCAACTCGTTGTGACGGCATTTGCAATGAGATTTAACCAAAACGATGCTAATTTAATTAATTAATTTAACTACTTTGGTAGATGGCTACTTGAAAATGATGCTTTTGCACCTACCTTTATGGTAGTCATTCTACCTCGTAACATTGAGGCCCATCCCTTAAATATTTTATTCTGTATAAAACTGATTTAATAATTCCAAATGTGAGTTTGGATTTAACCGTAGTTTAAGAAACCCAGAGGGCGCTGCTACAGAAAAGTTAATCCCGCTACCATGTTCCATGATGTGATAGTATGAATAATTGAGTTTTGTTTTGGCTAGTTTTCCTATATTCGTGTCGTGTGCTTCATCTTCGTGAAGATATCATACTTAAATCTGGTATGTTTGTTTACATGATTTTTGCTGTTTTGCTAAGTTAAACCATTGGCGTATTTTGAGTTCTTTGGCTTTTCTTTGCCTTTGTGAATTTCTAGCTACGTTTATACTGAGCTTTACACCACTCAAGGAATTCTCAAACATTTGTCCCTTAGTAAATATAGCGCATTACATTGCTTTTAAATATTGTAACAATATAATAATACAAGTATGTATATATTTGTTTTTTTATCCCTTCATGAGGAAATCTTCCGGAATAATGTCTTCTTCTCTTTTAACCCATAAATAAAACTTGTCGCGTTGTAAATAAATAATAATTTAAATTCAAAGTGAATCGGTAGACGTGATTGGTATGTGCCTTTAACTTTATACTGTCAAGTGCTAACATTTTTAATACATATGTATTCAACAAATGAATGTGAAACTCTAAAAGTTTATACATTAGTTATACTTGGTTATACATTGTATTCTGCAAATGAATGTGAAACTATAAAATAGTTTTGGGTATACATCTACTTATTGAATTTTTTTTTTTTTTTTTTTTTAGCAAACGAAGCCTGTTTTTGTATTAGGTTTCAATGTAACATAGTCTCTTAGACTTCACTATTTTTATACATGTCTCGCACATAAGAAATGGTGAGGTAGTAGTAGGTAAATGATGAAAGAAAGGAAGCTTATACAGCATCAGCCAAATAAAGAAAGCCAACACTTCCCATTTCATCTGCACATTGCCTCTAATAGTTAATACCGAGTTATGCATGGTAATAACCAATTACTACTACCTCTGATATATGGTATTGATATTGATATTAGCTATATGGTGCAAGGAAGCCTGAGGCTTATGCTGCACCAGTCAAAAAAAAAATTTCTGAATTACCCTGAGAGAGAGAGAGAGAGAGAGAGAGAGAGAGAGAGAGAGAGAGAGAGAGAGAGAGGTTGAAGGGTATTACCAAGGAAGAGAAGAATGATAATATCCAGCTCAGGACCCTGGGTGTGCCAAGCCCCATACTCGCCAGATGCGAGCCCCTGGTGGTATATTGGCTTATGTTTAGGAGTGTAAGGAATGTAACTTTAGTGATATAAAATTTGGAATAAACACAAAGATAAATAATTCAACTAACAAAGCACTAGCATTTATTGGGCTAAATGAAGTAGGTAGTAAATTAAAGTCATCCCATAAACAGCATAAAAATGCCTCTTTAAGCTGATAAAGATATCGGATGCAGTACGTCATTGGCTTCCATATAAATAACACATGGGAGAGAGAAAATCAAATTGAGAGTAGGAGTGTGTTATGGACCAAATGACTGTGAACAGTATAATGAAAAACTATATGGACAAAGTGGGCATGTGAGAATAGAATGTTTTATAATTGATTGATTAGTGTGGATTGGTCATTCATGTTAGGAAAGCTTTTCTGGATTTCTCTACTATTTGTTGGTTTTCTACACCAGCACTTTAGGCAACATGTTCGGTGTAGACTTATCATACATTAACATGTTTGCTGCATCTGATTCATTAAATAGTATCTGCAGTGCTATGCTGTAATGTATGTAGGTGGTCATTGCCTTAGCATTATCAGAGACGTATGATGCAAGAAAGCAAGCTTATGCAGCATCGTCCAAAAAAAACCAGTTCCCATTTCAGCCCTCCGTTCCTTCCAAATACCTGTCCAGCTCAGCCTTAAATTTATTTAGGCTGCCAACTTCCACAACAAAGGATGGAAATCTGCTCCACCAACCAACTACCCGCTGGCTAAAGGCAAACTTCTGCACATCTATCATACATATGTCTTTCCTCAGTTTGAATTTATGCCCTCTCAGTTGATTATTCTGAGCATGAGGAAGAATCCCATCAGCATTGAGCATGCTCAAACCATTCAAGGCTTTATACACCTCAGATCACCTTGCAGGTGCCTAGTCCACAGACACTACTTTGCAAAACTTAAGTCTTTCTTCGTAAGAGCAACCCTTTGTCCCATTCGCTAATCTTGTTGCTCTTCTCTGTACTCGTTCCAACAGCTCTACATCCTTAAAATGAGGACTCCAGACCTGTATACAGTACTCAAGGTGTGGCCTGACCATTGCCTTATACAAGAGGATAATCACCTCCTTATCCCTGCTAGAAACATTTCTGTATATCATTGATAAGACACTGTTAGCTACTCTTGCAGACCATCTACACTGCTCAGAAAACTTCATATCTGCTTGCACAATTACCCCCAGGTCCTTTTCATTCTCTACCACTGTCAATGTAGTACCACAGAGTTGATACGTCACTCTGGGGTTACTGCTTCCCATATGTAGTACTTTACATTTGTCAATGTTAAACTTCATTTGCCACCTCTCAGCCCATCTGATCAACTTTTCTAGATCCTGTTGCAGCAGCATACCATCATTAGTTTCCTTAACAATCCTGCCAACCTTCGTATCGTCTGCAAACTTGGACATTAATTAAGCTTGATATACCATCATAAATACAGAAAACAACAATGGATCCAATGATGAACCCTGAGGGACTCCACTAATAAAATTAGTCCACGATGAGCAGTGTCCATTGATTACCACTCTGTCTTCTCCCACTCAACCATCCCTTTATCCATAGCAACAATTTGCCTCCAATGCCACACTGCCCCATTTGCATTTGTTCAGCAGTCTTCCATGTGCAACAGTATCAAAAACCTTTCTAACATCCAAATATATGATATCAAAGTTATTCCCTGCATCCAGTTCCTTTGTGACCACCTCGTAGTATCCAATCAAATTGGTCAGACTTTCAATTAACAAAACTATGCTGTGTCCGAGCTAAAACTGAAGTCTTGTCTAAATGATCCTATAGTGCCTCCATTAATTTTCCTATAACAGAAGTTAAACTAACAGGTCTATAATTACTTGTTGACCTTTGATCCTCCTTTGTTAATTGGGGTCACATTTGCACATCTCCAGTCTGTGGGTACCTCCCCTGAATCCAAAGAAGCTCTCATAATTATGGCTAAGGGTTTGCTTACTTCCTTTGCTGCCCCCTTTAATATAACTGGATAGATCCCATCCACCCCAGGTGCCTTTTTTATGTTTATCTTCAACAATTTCTCCTCCACTTTCCTCTCAGTTATTACAAAATCATCTAGCTCACTGCCAGAATCATCAACAGTTGAACCATCAATGTCCAGTGGACCAATCTGTTTTCATCCCTTTCTTTCTAGAGTTTACATAGGTAAAGAACTTTTTGTTTTTCTTTGCATCCTTTGCCAAAGATTTCTCATAATCTGCCTTTGCCTGCCTAATCTCCTTTGTGACTTGGTTACAGAACAGCTTATATCTATCATAGGCTTCCATATCACCCATTAATATATGTATCCCATGCATTTTCCTTCTGTGCCATATGTCTCATTAGTTCATCTGACATCCATTTATGCCTAAACCTTGAACAATATTTCTTAGTTGGTATGTAAAACCTAGTAGCTTCCAAGATAAATTCTTTGAATGTTTCCCATTTTGAATTTGCTGTTTGTAACATCATCAGTTGGTCCCACCTTATCAAATTTAAATACTGTCTCAGACCACCATAGTTGCCTTCACAAAAGCAAAAACCCTTCCCCCCCTACCCCTTATGGTAGTTACCTGTGAGTAAATCCCACTTCAGCATACTGTGATCACTGCCACCTAGTGGTTCCTTTATCTGCAGATTCTTAATGCATGAAGAATCACTACTAATAATCAGATCATGAGTATTACTCCCTCTAGTTGCCTCTTGAACATGCTGATGTAGAAAACAATCATCCAATAAATCCACAAAAGCCTTGCTAGTGTGTGAGTGACCAACCCACAAATTCCAGTCAATATCTGGGAAATTAAAATCCCCCATTATAAGACTCTCTGATTTACTGGCCCACTATTTCCCTGTACAGTTTCTGATACTCATCAGAGTCATTAGGCCTATAACACACTCCTCTCAATTTTATGCTTATGTTACACCAAACTGACTCTATACTGCACTGTCCGGCGATGTCGACTGGCTTCACTTCCTTGGATTTTATGTATTTCTTAAATAATACCATAACCCCCTCCTCCTTTCCTATCCTGTCTATCCTTTCTGTACACATTGTACTCCCCAAATTCCAGTTCTGCATTCCTTATATCTGTGTGACACCACTTCTGTGATATCCCAACAGTATCTGCCTTTGATGTTTTGAGCAATACCTCAAATTCATCAAATTTATTTACTAAACTCCTAGCATTGGTGTACATGCAAGTATACATGGATCTGTTACTATTCTTAGCTACCCTAATACAACCCATGTGTTTGCTTGTACCGGAATGACTCCCAGCAGTCTCTGAAATACCCTGCATCTTGTTTTCCAGGCTGCTTCTCATTCCAATAGAAGCAGTGCAAGAATCACTTTCATGTCTGCCTATGGCTACTGTTAATCTATTAGTCCTTGTATCCTCCCAAGCTAGCAGTTTTCTGACCCACCTAACACTGCCTCGATAGCATCAGAAAATATTCTTGCACCCTTTCTATTTAAGTGTATCCGATCCCTGTAGAAGCAGTCTCTCCTGTTAACAAGTACAGACCATTTTGAAAAAGATTTTACCTCTTGAGCCTTGCACAATCTTTCCAGGGCCGAATTGATTGACGAGGTTCTCATCATATACTCCCTCCTATCTTGTCTGGGAGGAATTGCAGACACTTTCAAATTCAACCGTAATTCACGGCTTTTTTCAACAGTGACCTGTACTTGTTAAGTAATTCCACCTGTCTCCTACTCTTAATATCATTAGTGCCATTGTGTACAACAATATCACCTTTTGTGTCCTTAAAAGATGATATCTGGCATACAACGTCATCAACCCCTGGCAGACATACCTCGGTCCTGTTCCACCTATCCTTTTTGCATAGCATGTTCCCCGTTTCCCTGACAATAGAGTCACCATCAACTACTAGTTCCTGTGGGACCAGCTCATTCTGCCTTGGGGATTGCCGCTGTGTTGCGTGATGATCAAGTGCAAGCTCTGGCTGTGATGTGGGCAGCTGAGAGCTTCATGGGACCCTCAATTTAGATCCTTTGAGGGCATCCACCCTGTCCTTCAAGCTCTCGTATAGGCCCATAACAACTTAAGTAATCAGTATATGAGTGGTGTAAAAGTAAAGGTACTTAAAATGAACCATTTGACTCTCTTGGCACATTGCACTCTGAGATACGAATATCAATAATTCTTTTTTTTTTTTGTTTATAGCTTTGTATACTTGACTGACTGCCAAGGTCACTGTGCAGTTACTGTGATGCAGCTTGGTTAGGGCTTAAATTCTGCAGCCAAGAGGAGCTGGAAGACGACGGAGATGGACAGATGAGATTCATGAGTTTGTGGATAGTAAATGGACAGCCATTGCACAAAACAGAAGGAACTGGAAAGTTGCTGGAGAGGCCTTCATCCTGCAGTGGATTGAAAATGGATGATGATGATATGTACATAGAATAAAATTAAGTTTTCTGATTTATAGCTCAGTCCAAAAAAAGTAAGTGTTTGCTTTTAGCTATGAATTCTAGAGTTTTACTTTTCAACATTCTGAAAATTATAACACACTGAATGCACTCTCTCAAATACAGATGGCATTGAATGTGTTAAGAATCAGCAGATAAAATAACGCTATGCAACAGTGATCACAATGTATTGACATGAGATTTACTTATAGATGTAATTGCTATCAAAAGTAAAGGGAAGGGAATTTGATTTTGTAAAGGTGACCAAAGTAGTCTCAGATGGTTTTAAAAATTCAGTAAAACTCCAGTTTATGGTTATGTATACCTCCCTACTTTGGCAAGAAAGAATGCAGTGGTTGGCAGGTAAAGGCACCTCCTACTCTGCTTTTTCCTCTTCTCCTTGCCTGCATGTTACAGGTGGATGTCACGTGATATCACAATATGTCGGAGTTGAAATAAAGATAAATAAATGGCAATAGGGAGCAAAAAAAAAAGTGAATATAAATAAATTTTTTTAAAACAAATAGCCAAAATTAACACCACACTGATACTTTTCACCCATACATTACTAGATTTCGAGTTCATTAACAATGAGAATTGCTCATGCATGTCTACAAAAATATTTTTTTATTGTTATTATTCTGGGGATGGCAGCCCCAGAGAATCTTATACTAACAACTAATACAATAACTGCGAAAAACAATGAAATCATCAAAAAAATATTTGAATACAAAGAAATCTCACCTCATGAGTCCTGTCATGCTTCTGGTACACTTCACAAACTCCAGTTACAGCCTTACATCCACATAGAATAGCAAATTTTAAAAAAATGAATTCTGACGGCAGCAGAGCAAAAAATTTGAGATCAGTATGACGGTGACGATTAAACAGTAACCAAGAGCACAATAACGACTAAACACAAAACAAAGCAAATGATAATTTCACATTTACCACTAAAATCAGAAGCAAATTTGCAAGGAACAATCAGTAAGGCAAATTACACATTCACAGTAATCACCCGATCACAGAACTCGACTGGACAATCACTCCATTCTTCGGTCTCATCCACAATGCAGTTACAAGTTTTACCCATAAAATGGAGATCAGCCTAAAATTATATTTAGTGGGAATCATTTGATGACGTCTCCATTAACAAATTCTAAATGGGAGCATTCAGGGAAGTAATCATAGTCTGCTAGACTTCTTATGCTAACTTATAGGTACTGTTCAAGGTTTAGATGTAAATGAATGTCACATGAACTGATAACATTAGCAGAGAAGAAAAATGCATGCAATGCTTATAAAATTATGGTATACGGACATCTACAATAGGTGTAAACTAGTCTTCAATGAAGTCATGAAGGAGGTTAGGCAGGCAAATGCAGATTATGGGCTCTATTTAATTATATTAAGAGTAGGTGGTGGGGAGAAGCATTGTTTCAGCAATGTATATGCAAGATAAAATTTTGCAATAAAAGGCAATACATAACAACAAAATAACTGGTGTTTAAAAAGTTATAAACTTATACAGTGGGGTATGATAGAACGAATGTAATTGGTTCTAAAACCTCGTTCATTATAGCATCTGTTCATTCTAGCATACGTCGAAATATGTGTTTGGGGGTAATCCATTCTAGGCCCACAGTCTACAGCAAAGTTACCATCCAATACAATGATTTAAACAGGAAAAATATAATACAAAATGAAAAATATAAGTAAAAATAATATAAAATTAATTTATTTAACTTTTATATGCTGTACATAACATTTGAAAAGCAGAAACAATATTCCCCAGCGAAAATATAAACAAACTTTCTCTAATAAAAATCGTAAAAAATCAGAGGCGGAAGGAGAGGAGTCATCGTTCCTACTCATCTTGGGTGACTATCCTGTGGGAGTTTCATCATTTGTAGGGTGTTTGTCCACCTTTTTGTAGAATGAATCCAGGCTTGACTGCTTTATCCTGGATTTTTGGACCCTCCAAAAGTGGGCCATCAAGGTGTCGTTAAAATGATTAAGGCCCATTTCCATAGTGGAATATCTGGGTGATAATCTTTTATAAGTTTAGATAGTTTATTCCAGCAAGAGAACACCTCTTTAAGGTCCTCAACTGGAATGCTGTGACATTTTTTTCCTTGCCCTTCTCGTCCCTGAAAGCTTTCCTCTTCTTTTCAGTGCCTCTGCCTCTTCATTATGAAGCTCTGCTAGATCCTCAAATGATTGCTCATTCCTGTGGTCCTCCACATCCTCCTTGATCTCCAGGCCCATGAACTGCCCAGACACAAATTCCTGCATGACAGGCTCTTCCTCCAACTGTTAAACACCTTCAAAGTCCCTTGGAGCTACGTCAGGCCACAGTGGTCTCCAAGCCGAATTCAAGCACCTAACAGAAACCTCCTTCCAAGCAACCACAGTTAGGAAAACAGCATCTGCTATATTGAAGTGGCCCTTCCAAAAGTCCTTCAGAGTCATCACTGGAAGAAGTGGCCTCAAAACATTTCCTGAACAGTGTCTTAGTGTAGAGTTTTTAAAATTTGCGATCACCTGCTGGTCTATAGGCTGGAGGAAAGGTGTCGTATTAGGTGGCAAGAAATGAACCTTGATAAAACTGAACTCCTCTGGTAATTCTTCCGTCAAATTAGGAGGGTGGGCTGGAGCATTGTCCATGACCAAAAGAACCTTCAATGGAAGATCCTTCTGCCTAAGGTAGTAATGGACAATGGGCCAAACACCTCAGTCACTGAATCGGAGAAGACTCCTGGTCATCCAAGCCTTGTGGTTGGAATGCCAAAAAACTCCAAGGCGGTTTTTCCTGGTGTTTTTAAAAGCTTTGGGGTTCTCCGAATAGTACATGAGCAGTGGTTTGACCTAGCAGTCACCCAAAGCATTGGCACAAAAGAGCAATGTAAGCCGGTCTTTCATTGGCTTATGGCCAGGCAAGGTGGTCTCCTCCTTCATAATATATGTTCTGTGTGGCTTTCTCTTCCAGAAAAGACCAGTTTCGTCGCAGTTAAACACCTGCTGTGAAAGAATGCCTCCATCCCTAATTATTTTCTTAAATTTCTCGCGATGTTTCTCAGTAGTGTTCCTATCTGCACTGGCAGCCTCACAACACTAATCCAGTCCTTTTCCTAAATCCGGTAAATCACCCCTTGGTGCCAAAAAACTCCTTCACAGACCCAGTACTTGCACTAGGAGCCTTAGCACTAAGTTTCCTCAAACAATTGTTTGGCCTCTTCACAAATAATTGCCTCACTGACACTATCACCTGCCATTTGTTTTTCAATCCACACTAATAGAAGAGTTCCATCTTTTCTGTGATATTATGTGAACTGCTTAACCTAGAGATTCCCTTTGCGACCTGTGCACTTGTTATTTCTTCCTTGTTTTTTAAAATTGTACTGATTGTTGATTTAGCTGTACCATATTCAGCACTTAGGTCTACTACACTTTTTCCACCTTCTTGCTTGGAAATTATTTCTTTCTTAATGTCTAAGTTAATTATCTTTCTCACTCTTTTGCCAGCTCATGGCTAAAATTATATAGCAGGATACTGTAATTTTAAAAAAAAAATTTCACTGCTAAAGGGCAAATAAGCAGATAACTAAACTAATAACTGAACCTTACAAATGATAACAAAGATAACTGACGCTCTAATCAAATCGGGAAATTAGAGCAAGAAGTGCTCTGATCAACACGTCGTGCACACGTGCGTGCTACGTCGGCCGATAGTATTCTTCCGTGTTTGTTGTAGCATCCTGATTTTTGTTGATAAAATTGTTCATTGTAGCATATCTGACTGTATATCTACCAAATTAAATGTAGCTAAACGTTTTAAGGTTTTATTTTACATTTAGCCCCAGTGTTGAAACAACAAATAGTTTTATTTTTTTTTTTTTTGGCCACCTTTTCTCTTTAATGCATTTGACCTTTAGTTCCTGGTTCTCTTAGAGAAATTACCATATTTCTTTTACGTGTATATTCTTTGGTGTTACTTGAAGAACTTGTATATTATTTAAGTTTTTTTTTTTTTTATTGTGAAGCATTTTTATTTTGAGACATTTCATATTGCAGTGAACACTAAATATAACAGATGTTTTATTTGAAAAGGGCAGTAAAAAGTTTTCCTTTATTAAACTGTGCTTTTAAAATAGTCATAATAAAACATTAAAATTAAACCATAAAAAATACTTTCATTGTCCACTATTCCTTTGAGAGTCATCAATAAAAATGAAACTGTCATAATGTTTCCGGTAATCCATACAAACCATTAAAAAATAATAATAATTAAAGAGTTCAAGAACAAATAGGGATGCCATGCACTCACTTCCATTGCACATGTGTGAACCGCAGTAAGGCAAAAAAACAATGTTAACTGGATTGCTGGTTACAATTATCAGTATATTCTTTCGATCGGGACTTCATAAGAGTGATAACATTATCCCTAATCACAATAAACAGTGTGTAGTGTATTTGGCATATAATATATAAACAGAGAAATAGTACAATAGCTTGGCAACATATTTTTATACATGCAGTTTCCAAGTTGCAAACTTATTCAACACATTCATTCCTCCCCTCCTCTCCCTAGTATATGATTGTACCTCTGGTAGTTGCATGTATTTAACAGTATTATCCTCATTAAGCATGTGTGTGATAATTCAGCACAACAGTGTTGAGCGGAAAGATAAACTTAGCAATTAAATGCATTAATCATATTTTTTAAATGTAACTGATTGCAAATGATTAACAATACTATGAGGTATAATGTTTTAGGGAATGATAAACAATAACTTGTACAGTTATTTTTCCTAAGCATAGACTTATTTTTGTATCTTTTTGAAGAGCTTGGTAGTACCCACGTACGTACACACACACACACACACACACACACACACACACACACACACACACACACACACACACACACACACACACACACACACACGTGTAATGTGGAAAGAATCCTAAAAAATTACGAAGTGACAACTTTCCAGTGGAACAGGAAAGAAAATCCAATTATGGATAATGATGATAAATGCAGTACTTGGATAAATTGGAGTATGGATGGAAAAGTAATTGGAAAGTTTGATAAAAAAAAAATTTTACCTGTTTCTTAAATTGTTGGTTGGAGCAGAATATATCAATCTTTAAATGGTTTCAGGTACTTCCATTAAGCTTAATTTAGAAATGTGAAACTTTTTATAAATTGTAGACTGTGTGCAAGAGTTGAATGTAAAATGAAGCATTTGCACAGCAGCCTGGGGGGGGGGGAGATATTGGAAACTGGTGGTTCTGGGGCATCAGCAGTTTGATTAACTGGCTTATTAAGAAGGTAGAAGTCTAAGAAATCTCTTAGATTACTAGTGCCAATAGATTTAATGATTAGCACAATTCTGAGTATTGCTTTATTTTGTAAAAAGTTATTTCTTAAACATATATATAGAAATTTTTGAATGATCTCAATTTCACAGGTAATACAGAAGTTAGGAGCAGACCATATCAGAGAGGCATATTCCAACACAAATAAGATAGTCATTTGATAAATCTTATTCATGTGATGGGCATCTAAAATATTATTTTAGAGAGATGACATTTGCATGATGCTTTTTAATAATACATAAAGTGTGATATTTATGTATTACATAAGAGTCCAAAAATTTCTATGTTAACCTACTTTATAAAGTTAATTAAAAATGATTAGTTTATGATAGTCAGCATAAGGAGTAAGTTGGCACTTATTTGACATTTTTATCCAGTTATAAACCTAATAACAAGCCATTTGAAATTCATTTCAGTTAAAGATTTTTACATCACTGGCATAGGTATGAGAATGTGGGCTGTGACAGTGAAAGAGTTTTTATTTGATGGATATGACACCAATCAGACTTAATTTATGCATGAGTATGTATGGGGGGTCTTCCTTATAAAGAGTGTGAGGGGCAATAAAAGCTTTTTTTTGTTTAGAATAGAAGAAACAGTCTCTGATTTAAAAGAGCTATTAATGAGACACTAGTTGGGAATAACTGTTATAATTATAACTCTATTGCTGGGGGTGCAGCACTGTAATCCATTGGAAACTTGTTTGCTCGAGAAACGAGTGTGATTTTACCTCTGAATATTTGGGATGCAATAAATTACATGGCTTTGTGAAATTGGGGCTGCAGTAGATTGGTGTTCAGCATAAAGTTTTTAAAACTACTGAGCAAAATCAGTGATGATCAGTCTGAGAAGAATGTTATGGGCTTTCATAATGACTAATCAGAGCCTCAAAAAAAAAAAAAAAAAAAAAACCAAAGAAAGGTCTGAGCTAAGAATAGCTTCTATTTGTATATTATCAATGTACTTAGCATTGTCTGATTTGATTAGTTTTCAGTTGTCTTCTTAAAAAGCACAATTTACTGTAGTAACAGTCATTGCTTGTTTTCTTGTATGCTGAATGAAGTATATGTAACACACTGCATTAGATTTCTGATGCAGTATGTTCGAGGAGAATTAAGGCAACATTTTCGTGAGATTACAATTTATATGAAGAAAAGAATATTAAAAGCTGAACTCAGTATGCAAATGAAAGTTCATTCAAAGTATTCAGTGAAGGTGTTATTGCATCAAACAGAACAGGTACTTATTCTCAGACAGAGTGAGAGAGAATTATGAATGTACAAGAATTTATTTTTGATATAAATGGTAAGAAATTGTTTAAAATGGGAAAACTGTTTTCAACCTGTCCAGCTAGTTTATCTAGATCTGGTTGAAGTAGTGTATACTGAACACCCAGCTCACCTTAGTTTCTTATTGGGTTTTTAAAATAAAATAAAAAACATCTTGGTACTTGTTATCTCGAAAAAAGAAATTATTTTTGTATTTGCATTAAGGTTAATTATGGGTTACAAAGTGGGCAAACCCTGGAAACTCGTGTCACCCGCAGTACCCACTGAAATAGATTCTTAAAGAATGGTCTGGAACACTTTACCATCAGTCTGATCGAGTTGACTTATTTTGAGACTACAGTATCTAGCACTTGCTATCTAGAATTAAAGGGTTGCCCACTCCAACAAAGATATCCAATGATACGGAACATAGCTTCAACCATTATAGCAATGTAGCTGCCAACTCTCCAGATATCACAGAGAATCCATCTTTTTTACTCAAGTTTATCATGTCTGTCTCACCATCAGAGGCAAACTGGCCATAAGACTTACCGGGGAAATCCTAGTGGGCCGAAGGCAACTGGAGGCGGATGTGATTTTTGCCATAAACAATATTGTCGTAAACACTAGTATGACTACGAGGCCGCTACAAAGTTTTTCCCGGTAAGAATTATTGACCCAGTCCACCTCTGCTCACTATTGTAATATAGTTGGCGACAAAGAGTTTCTTTTTTAAAATTGCAAATAAATAACAAGTGTTACTTTCTTTTCACAAATAACTTTTAGAAGACTAAATGCACAAGGCATATGTTATGGGTTGAAATTAGTTATATAATATTGGTGTAAATACACCATAGTTTACCCATAAGTTTAACTACATAAGTAGAGTTAAGGCATCATTTGATTTTATCTCATATTGTGGCTACCTTCACAATGATGAGTGAGCCAACAAGCTCCGAAATGGTTCCGTCTGGGTGGTGGTGCCCACTGAGAATAAATAACAGTGGTCTCCTCTATTAGAGAAGCGTTATTTATTCGAAGTAGTGCAATACCTGGTATCTCATGAAGGTAGCCACAATATGAGATAAAATCAAATGATTCCTTAACACTATTTATGTAGTTTTAAACTTATGGGTAAACTAGGTTGTATTTACATCAATATTATATAATTAATTTCAACCCATAACATTATGCCTTGTGCATTTTAGTCTTCTAAATATTATTATTACCTACACCATTTGGCATGTTTGCATTACCAGGGTTACCTGCCCACGAGGTAATGGTGGGTTATTTTTAATTGCTAGAGATGGCAGTAATAAAAGTAATTCCAAACTACATCCTGTTTTGGTGACCTTATCTAATAAAAAAATATTAAATAAATATTCAAATCAAAAGCAGCTTGCTCTTAGTGCCAGCACTGGAAGATGACTCTACAATATTGGACATTTTCTTAACAACCTGAATGTAGGATTCCTTCAAAAAACTCTCTTCAGAAAAATAATGTGCCTGCTATGGTAGGCCTAACTACTGAAGTAGCAAGAGTATTAAAAGAGATTGGTAGTAGGCTGTCATCTGATTAATTTGTATACTGAAAGTGGATCTCTATGCCTTTTGCGAAAGTGGACTAATAGCTGGTGGAAATTATTACAATACAGAAATGAGTAATAGCAAAGAAGATTTAAACAGTTTTAACTGACGTGTGCCACTGAAAATAAAGATTTTGATGTGTGTACATTGTTTGACCATCTGTGGTTAATATGTTAATTATCTGGTGTCACACAGATATAAGGAATGCAGAACTGGAATTTGGGTAGTACAATGTGTACAGACAGTATAGGAAGGGAGGAGGGGGTTATGGTATTATTTAAGAAATACATAAAATCCAAGGAAGTGAAGCCAGTCGACATCGCTGGACAGTGCAGTATAGAGTCAGTTTGGTGTGACATAAGCATTGGGAGATCAAAATTGAGAGTAGGAGTGTGCTATAGGCCTAATGATTCTGATGAGTATAATAAGAAACTGTACAGGGAAATAGTGGGCCAGTAAATCAGAGAGTATTATAATGGGGGATTTTAATTTCCCAGATATTGACTGGAATTTGTGGTTGGTCACTCACACAATCATCCAATAAATCCACAAAAGCCTTGCTTTTGTGGATTTATTGGATGATTGTTTTCTACATCAGCATATTTGGAAGGCAACTAGAGGGAGTAATACTCTTGATCTGATTATCAGTAGTGATTCTTCATGCATTAAGAATCTGCAGATAAAGGAACCACTAGGTGGCAGTGATCACAGTGTGCTGAAGTGGGATTTACTCAAAGAGGTAACTACCATCAAGGGTAAAGGGAAGAGTTATTGCTTTCGTAAAGGCGACTGCGATGGTCTGAGACAGTATTTAAATTCTATACAGTGGGACCAACTGATGATGTTACCAACAGCAAATTCAAAATGGGAAGTATTCAAAGAACTTAACTTGGAAGCTACTAGGCTTTACATACCAACTAAGAAATATTGTTCAAGGTTTAGGCCTAAATGGATGCCAGATGAACTAATGAGACATATGGCAGAGAAGAAAAATGAATGGGATACATATATATTAATGGGTGACATGGAAGCCTATGATAGATATAAGCTGATCTGTAACCAAGTCACAAAGGAAATTAGGCAGGCAAAGGCAGAGTATGAGAAATCTTTGGCAAAGGATGCAAAGAAAATCAGCAAAGAGTTCTTTACTTATGTAAACTCTAGAAGGAAGGGGATGGATCAGATTGGTCCATTTGATGTCGATGGTTCAACTGTTGATGAGCCTTCTCAGGTAGCTAACAAACTAAATGAATATTTTGCATCTAGATTCACACATGAGGAGTTATTCAAGGAGGGGAATGCCAGAGGTGATTTAAATTCTGGCAGTGAGCTAGATGATTTTGTAATAACTGAGAGGAAAGTGGAGGAGAAATTGTTGAAGATAAACATAAAAAAGCACCCGGGTGGATGGGACTATCCAGTTATATTAAAGGAGGCAGCAAAGGAAGTAAGCAAACCCTTGGCCATAATTATGAGAGCTTCCTTGGACTCAGGGGAGGTACCCATAGACTGGAGATGTGCAAATGTGACCCCAATACACAAAGTAGAATCAAAGGCTGACACAAGTAATTATAGACCTGTGAGTTTTTCTGTTTCAGGAAAATTAATGGAGGCACTGGTTTAAGAAGCACTGCAGGCTCATCTAGACAAGACTTCAATTATAGCTTGGACACAGCATGGTTTTGATAAGGGAAAGTCTTGCCTGACCAATTTGATTGTCTTAAGTTTTGCAAATTACAGTGTCTGGAGACTAGGCACCAGTGAGGTGATCTGATAGAGGTGTATAAAGCCTTGAATGGTTTGAGCATGTTCAATGCTGATGGGATTCTTCCTCATGCTCAGAATAATTACCTGAGAGGGCATAAATTCAAATTTTGATAAAGACAGATGTAGCATAGATGTGCGGAAATTTGTCTTTAGCCAGCATGTAGTTTGTTGTTGGAACAGACTTCCACTCCCTGTTGTGGAAGTTGATAGCCTAAATAAATTTAAGGCTCAACTGGACAGGTATTTTGAACAAATGGAGGAGTGAAGTGGAAGTGTTTTTTTTTTTTTTTTGGCTGATTCTGCATAAGCTTTCTTTCTTGCATCATATGCCTCTACTAATGCCAAAGTCTGTTCAAAGAAGTGATGAGAACAGCAAGATGAACACTTATCAAATTGAAATGTAGAAGTGATCAATAGTGAGTACTAACTCATATTCAAATCCAAAAGTTTTGAAAACCGAATTGATGAATTCAAGGAAAAGCATTTTTGTATTACAAACCTCTGGTAAAAAGCAATAGGCCAAGCAAGCTGATAATTCTAAGCATGTTATCCTCACTCGTACAGAAATTCTGTTTGTATTTCTTCCTTCTGACTTCAATTTATTTATTTATTAAGTGTTGTTTTATTTTAAGTGTTGTGTTGATGTTTGAAAATCCAAACATAACTTTTCAACTCAATGTACTTTATATCCATATACTGAGATCATTGGTGCCTCCGTAGCCAGGTGGGCAGGAGCAGCAGTACATAGCACACGCTTCTTGATTAAACTGGGGTTTGAGCCCGTTACCACCAAATACGGAGGATGTGGAAAGGTCAGGGAATGACCGCTGCATATCCCCATGGAGCAATATGGCCTTAGTTGCTAATGCTCCTAAAAACCAAATAACAACTGAGATCATTGCTCCTAGATATGTAGAATGTTATGTGCAAATTTATTTTTTTTTTGTGGAAAAGGTTCCAGTACTTCTTAGTGTATTAAAGATAAAGAAACAGATGAAGCAATACATGTTTTATAGCATCAATTCTGTAAATTTCAGGGTGAGAACCTATCAGACACTATTATGAAAGAAAGAATTGACATAGTGGTCCTTTGTTGAGTAACTGATAAGTACACAAGGAAGTTTGAAATATTGTTATTAGCTGTATAGTGCAAGGAAGCATGGTGCTTATGATGCACCAGCCAAAAAAAAATTGAGTTACCCAGAGGGAGAGGGGGGTGGGTAGAAGGAAATCACCAAGAAAGAGAAGAACGATGATATCCAGCTCAGGACCCTGGGTGCACCAAGCCCATACTCACCAGATGTGAGACTCCGGGGTTAATATGTAGCGAATTGTTTAAGTTATGCTTGGTAGTATTTTAAGAGTTCCTCATAGCAGTGCCGAGTGGGAGAGAATATTCAGCACGGTTAGAAAAAGATTAGTTCAGATCATCTCTTTCTGGTTAAAGTTTTGGAAATGTTCTTAATATGTAAATCTTTAGACAGCAGAGAAATTGTAATGAACAAAACTTTGCTTCAGCATTTCTGAAATGTGCAAAGGTTGCAAACAGTATCTTTCTTAAAGCAATTAGAATAAGTCAATGTCTAATACAATATCCAAGCAGAAATCAACAGACAGAAAAATGTTGGGTAAACAAACCAACATTTCTCTTTCTTCAGTTTGTTGTCTGATCTCCATCTTTTAACAAAAATTTTGATTAAGAAAGTTGAGTGAAACTATGACCAAAACTTGGCAGTTGTGCTGTAGGCAATTAAGACTAAGCATCCTTTAATGGTTTACTACCCCGACATAACCCTGAAGATATTTAAGCTGATTTCTTTACCATTAGCTTCCTGTTCATTTGAAATATCATTGCCCTCAGTATATCTTGCCTCCATGAGCCACTGAAGCAACAAAAACAAGGACTCATTGGGTTTGCAAGCTTGTACAAGTTGAATACTGTATGTATGAGATATCAAGCATCTTGTGCACTGTTGAATGTGGAATTGGTGATTCCTAGCCACACATACATATGGATTTCTGAGGATTACACAAGTGATTCTTGGATTTAATCCACATCCTTAGCATTATTTGTATCCAGTCACACCCGAATCCTGTCTGCTGTAAAAGACTGTCTTATTAGATTTCTTTTGTCATTTGCGTATCAGTGATGATCTACCTGTCTGCTGTAAAAGACTTTCTTATTAGATTTCTTTTGTCATTTGCATATCAGTGATGATCTACTTGGAAACGTTGGTGTCCTTTGGTATTTTGTCTGAATTCTATGCTGCACATGAATGCCCTATTTAGTCTCTGAATTATGATACACACTGACTTCTCTTGTATGTCATCTCATTTGATGTGTTTTGAGGTTGATCAGTTACCTATAATCACATTGAAACACACAAAAAAATATAAACTTTTTTCAGCTACTTTACCTTGTGCAAAAACCTGTGTTAATAAATACACCTATTCAGAGGTTAAATTTATTCTAAGGTGTATGGGGTTTCATATGGATGCTGTACCCCATCAGAATGTAATACTGTATTTTGCCATTAAACAAAGGGAGTTACTTCATCGCAGAATTCAAATATACAAATGCATTGTCCAGTCTTTTATTAGAAACTGTTCAATATCTGAATACATCTATGGATTATTCCATGGTAAAAATTTTTTACTAAACTTACTTTTTCCTCTTCTCACTTTAATAGGTGTTTTAATTATGTGCTGTTTTCTTTCATCAACTTAATATATTTTTTTTATTTCTCTTTCAGATTGAATAAAGAGAATAAATTGCTAATCCAGATAATAGTTTTAAGAAAAGCACTTAACTAGAATAGTTGAGCATCAGTAGTATTCATTTGGCAAGTAACACTGTTGAAAGGAATAATCAGAACTTTGTCACAACTTAACCATCAAAGAATGTGCTCTAGTGAAATTAAAGTTGAAGTTCTTTTGGAGGAAGAACAAAATTCATTGGAGGAAGAAATCATTCTCCCTGATCCAATAGAAGATAATTTTCACTCAAATTTCATTAAACAGGAAGTCAGACAAGAAAGAATTGTTGCACGGAAAAGTTACAGAAATCTATTCCCAAAAGATAAATGCATAAAACCTAAGAAGCCAGTCACTTGTAAAATATGTGGCAAACAATTTCCACGACTCAGTAGTCTAAATATGCATCTGATAATTCATGCTGATGAGAAGCCCTTCTCTTGTGAAATGTGTGGCAAGACATTTTCACAGTTAATTCATCTACAACGACATTTAACAGTGCATACTCAAGAAAAACCCTACTCTTGTGAAATATGTGGTAGGGCATTTTCATTACCATATAATCTAAAAAGACATGCATTAATTCACACTCAGGAGAGACCATACCCTTGTGAAATTTGCGGCAGGGCATTTACACGATCAGGTCACCTGAGAGATCATATGGCAATTCACACTCGCAAGAAACCCTTCAGTTGTAACATATGTGGCAATAGATTTGCAAGGTCAGGCCAGCTAAAATCACATTTAATAGTTCACAATCAAGAGAAAACCTTCACTTGTGAAGTATGTGGCAAGCGATTTGCAAGATACAATCAGCTAAAATCACATTTATTATTTCATGAACGGGAGAGAGGCTTGAATTGTAAAAAATGTGGAGAGGTATTTTCGGATATAGATTGTCTAAAATCACATGTCCGTAATTGCTCTGAATTGTGTAATGCGGCATTATCAAAATCAGATGATCTGGAAAGGCCACAGCTAGCTACCGACCAGAAGAAACCCTTCTCTTGTGAAAAATGTGGCAAAACATTTTCTCATTCTGGTTACCTGAAAGGACATTTATTGGTTCATGCTCGGAAACCTTTCTGTTGTAAAATATGTGGCAAGTTGTGCTCGAGGTCAGGTGATTTAAAAAGACATCTTGTAATTCATAATCAAGGAAAATCTGTAATTCATAATCAGGGAAATTCTGTAATTCATAATCAAGGAAATTCTGTAATTCATAATCAGGGAAAATCTGTAATTCATAATCAAGAAAAATCTTTCTCTTGTGAAATATGTGGCAATTCATTTTCAGAATTGGATAAACTGAACATACATTTATCAGTTCATTCTCGTGATATACCCTTTTCCTGTGAGATATGTACTAAGTCATTTTCAAATTCCGGTAAACTTAGAGCACATTTATTACTTCACAGTCAAGCAGAGAAATTTACATGAGGAACAGGTGACAAACCAGTTTTAACATGAGATAGTCAAAGGTATTTCCTCAGCTGCAGTTCATTTGCATATTGGTGCCACCGTTTGTCACATTTAGGAAGAAAGTACACAATCAGAATATCAAAAGACATTTAAAATATAGTAACATCCTGTTTTAATTTCTGAAGACTATTTTCATAATGAATAACCGTAGATAATTGTAAATTTATCATGAATTCTGTGTGAATGTTTAGTTGTATTATATTGGAGATATAATTTTCAGAGCCTTGAAGGGCTGTATTATTTCACATATAAATGCATTAAAAGAAAGAACATTCCAGATATATAGTTCAGAGTTTTCTTTACTTCTGAGTTTCTAACTACCTTTATATTTAGCTCTACACCACTTAAGGAATTCTTTTCAAGCTTAGTAAATATTTATAGTAGTGGTGCATTATATTGCTTTTCAAATATTGTAAAAATATAATACAAATATGTATATTTGTGTTTTTTTTTTTTTTTTTTTTCCCTTTCATGAAGAAATCTGGAATAAATTTAAATTAAATTTTCTGTTTATACTCTGGCATGACAACCAAGTCAGTAGAGTTTACAATAAATCGTCAATACAAATATTTATCGTATTTAGTAGTCACGGGCTTGGACCCCGGTCCACTCAAGGAACGTATGCGATGCACTCTCGCTCCTGACCACTGGGCTACGTCAGGCCTTTTTTTTTTCTGCCTTCCAACCCATAAATAAAATGTGCGCGTGTGGAAAAAACTAGTAATAATTTAAATTCAGAGTGAATCAGTAAATGTGATTAGTATGTGCTTTAACTTTATACTGTCAAATGCTAAAATTTTTACTACATATATTCTACAAATGAATGTGAAACTATAAAACAGTTTTGTGTATGCATATACTTATTCAAGTTTGTGAACGTGCTTTAGTCTTGGGTTTCATGGTAACATAATCTGTTATACTGTTCACTAATTTTTACATCTCGTGCATAAGAAACAGTGGATTAATTGTAATAGTATTAGTAGTAGCAGGCAAATGCCACAAAGCAAGCTTATACAGCATCGGCTAAAAAGAAAAGAAAAAGCCAACACTTCCCATTTTACCTGTTCATCCCCTTTAACAGATTTAGATCTGAATGGATGTCAGAGGGAAGCCTTGTGAATTAATTCTGATATGTGCATGGTAATAACCAATTACTATTCCCTTTGATATATGGTATACTGGCTTATGTTGAGGAACTGAGGCTTCGTAAGAAAAAGAATGTAACTTTAGTAATAAAAAAATTTAGGATAAACACAAAAAATTAATTCAACCAACAAAGCACTAGCATTGTTTGGGCTAAATGAAGTAGATAGTAATGTATTTAGTCTCCACTCCCTTATTTTTTTTTAACCAGTTTATAGATTAGATATGCTATACCTGAGCCAGTTCTGGAAAAGGCTTCCTTAAACAAAATTATACTTAGTGACAACATCTGAAGTACATGCATACACACATTGCACATGTGTATGCATGTTTTTTTTTTTTTTTATAATGTCATCGCACAAACAGCATAAAAATGCATCTTCAAGCTTGTAAAGACTTTGGATAAAGTATGTCATTGGCTTTCATATAAATAACTCCTGGGGAAAAACCAAATTGAGAGTGGGAGGGTGTTATGGACCAAATGACTGAAGAGTATAGTGAAAAACTATACAGACAGTGGGCCAGTAAAAATAGAATGTCTTGTAATTGGCTGGTAGTTGTGGGTTGGTCATTCATATTATGAAGGCTTTTCTGTATTTCTACACTATTGGTTTTTCACACCAGCATGTTTTTTTTTTTTTATGAAACCCCCAAACACGAGATTTATTAGAACCTATAGTACTTAGTACCATGCTTGGGTTGGAGGTTGAGAAGATATTTGTTGACATTAGACTTGAACTTCTGTAGACTAATTTTCAGGAAAGACATATGAAGGAATGTTGTTCCAGAAAATGGCAGTTGAATGAATAAACGAGGAAGATTAAATGTTGGTTCTATGAGTTTGAAGTTGGACAGTAAATGGATATTGGCTGGTGGCGGCATGTGTTCGGACTGTTTTGAAAGAGAGAGCGGGAATTATAAAAGCCAATTCAGAAGAACAGTGCCCATGGAAGTATCTATAGAAAAGGCATGCAGAAGAAACAGTATGTCTATGAGACAGCAAGTGGAGAGACTCTGTTAGAGTTGAGTCGTTAATTAACCTAACTGCCCCCTTCTGAATGAAATCTAGAAGCCTGAGAGAGGTTTTGGGGCACCGCCCCAGATGTGGAAACAATATTCCATGGTAATACAGATTTGCGATTTGTACAGAGTGAACAGCTGTTTGGAAGAAAAGTAATGCCGAGAGTGAAAGAGAAAACCAAGTTTTTTATATGCAGAGGAAGCAATATTTGTAATGTGCTAGTGCCAAGAGAGATTGGAAGGGTAATCTCCAAAAGAGATATATCAACTTGTCTAGAAATCAGAGAGTCACCAAAAGATGAGCAGAGGAATCCTTTTTACGAGATATTAAGACAAGACTGAGTTTTAGAAGGATTGAAATCAACTAAGTTGTCTTGGCCCCCCCTGGAGATCAGCATTTAAGGAATTGGTAGTGGATATTTTAGAAGTTGAAGCTGATTGAGCAGGGCAAGGTTTCTTAAAATGGAAAGTAGAATGCAACGTGCTATCATCGGAAAAACTATGGATAGGATTTCCAGTCAATGGAAGAAGGTCATTAATGTACGAGGAAAAGATTGAGGAAAAGAACTGAACCTTGGGGGACACCAGTGTCAGTGGAAAAGTTAAAGACAGCCATCTAACATCACCCTCAGTGAGTGATCAGAGAGAAAACTGGTTAACCAATTGCAAAAAACAGTTGGCAAACCATAAGATGGAAGCTTGTTTAGACCTTTATGCCAAACACGATCGAAAGCCTTTGATCAACTGCTTGTGTTTCGCCGAACTTTTCCATGAATTTGTCCATAAGTGGATAACATAAGCCATAATATCACCAGTGGATTGGCACTGACAGAACCCATACTGGCGATTGTTGATCAGGTGGAAGGTTTCTAGATAGTTTAAGAGTTGGTGGTTAATTGATTTCTCCATTACTTTAGAAAGAGTAGAAGTAATTGCAATGGGACAATAATTGGATGGGAGGGATTTATTGCCCTTTTTAGGAAGTGGCTGAATATGAGTAAATTTCCAAGCTGAAGGAAAAACATCTTTGGAATAAGAAAGTGAAAAAAGGCGGCAAAGAACAGGAGTAAGTTTGGGAGCACAGGTTTTGAGAACAAATGGAGAAATAGCATCAGGACCTGGAGCTTTCTTAGCATCAAGATTCATCAAAATCCTTTTTGACAGAAGACCACAGGAGGCATTGAATAGAGTGTTTTGGGAATGGTGGGAGGTGTTTTACCAAGATCATTAATACATGAGTTGGAAGAAAAATGGGATGTAGCAGGTCAGCTTTATCCTTGGCCGAAATGACAACAGAACCATCTGGTTTTGACAGAAATGGGCAAAAGTTGTGGCCAGTAGTTTTGGCAAGAGACCAGAATGGTCGGCTACCATTAGGGAAAGAAGCTAAGTTTTCTACTCTTAGTCTGTTCAAAACCTAGTTTAAACTGATTAATAGCTGATGTACAATTGTTGCGAGCTTTGGTGTAGGCAGAAAATGAAACTGAAGAATTGAAAAAAGCCAATTGCGATATGGAACATTCTTCTCCTGAACGGCCTTAGCACATTTATTGGAAAACCAAGGTTTAGATAAAAGACGAGATTTTAAAGTGAGTGTGGGATAAAGGATTCCATTCCTACAAGAATAACACTGACACGATCTGAGCAAACGTTGATATCAGAAGCTTTGAAACAGTAGTCCGACCAAGGAAAAGAAGAAAAGAAATTTCGCAGGTCATCCAATTTTGCATTCCTGTAATGCCAAACGAAACGAGGTTGGAAATAGCCATGAGATAAAGGCTTCATTGGAGAAGAGACAATCACCAAGTTGTGATCTGAGGTGCCTGAAGGGCCACTCACTTTGACCGTGTACTTAGAAGGGTTGTTTGTGAGAAAAAGATAGTGTTGGCTGTATGGTTAGGATTGTCCGGTATTCTTGTAGGTAAATGAACAATCTGTGCAAAGTCATTACTAATTGCAAAAGCCTCAGCATCTCGACCAGCTGCGTCGGTGTGACTAGAAAACGGAAGCCAGCTGGAACATTAAAATCACCAAGGAAAATTGCCTCACTGTAAGGAAAGTTGGACTGGAGAAAGTCAAGTTGCAAAGAGAGGAAGTCAAAGAGCTGCAAGTGATTAGTGGAGTTGGGAAAACAGTAGGGACAACAGATCAATTTGACCCGATGAGGTAGAGAGAGAATTTAAGCCAGAGAAGATCGAAAAGAGGAGATTCCAAATCACCAAGTCTCTGACAGGGAATGTCGGAACGGACATATGCACAAGTATCACCTTTGAGGCGAAAGGAATCATACAGCGAATAATTTGGGCATCTGAGATGAGCAGTAGTTGAATCAGCTAATAACTCAGATTCTGTCAGAAAAAGTACATGGGATTTGGCAGACCAAGTATGAGACCAAGTATATTTTTGAAATGAACTAGGAAGTGTTTGGGAGGTTTAGATCTTTTTGCAGATAAGATGTTAGTCAACATACTGGTGTAGACTTTCATGTATTAACATGTTTACTGCATCTGATTCATGTAAGTGCTAAAACGTACCTCCAGTGCTATGCCATAATGTATGTAGGTGGTTATTCTTAAGTAGTCTGTATACCAGTGGTGTAAAAGTAAAGGCACTTAAAATGAACCATTTGGCACATTGCACTCTGCGTTACTAATATCAATGATTCTTTTTTTCTTTTCTTTTTTTATGCTTGTGTTGAGATAAATTTACATAGATAAAATTAAATTTTAGTTTTCTGATTTATAGCTCAGCCCAAAAAAGCAAGTGTTTGCTTTTAGCTATGAATTACAGACTTATTTTTCAACCAATAATTATGAATTTTCAGAATGTACTTTTCAGCATTCTGAAATTATGGCACGTTGAATGCATTCTTTTAAATACTGGTGAAAGTGGATGTGTTAAGAATCAGCAGATAAAGGTGGCAGTGATCACAGTGTATTGACGTTATTTACTTAAAGATCTAACTGCTATCAAGGGAAGGGAATTTGTTTTTGTGAAGGTGACTATGGTAGTCTCAGACAGTTTTAAAATTCTATTCAGTGGATTCATTTGATATCGCCATTAACAAATTCTAAATGGGAGAGCATTCAGGAAGTAATCATAGTCTGCTACACTTTTTATACCAACTTAGAGATACAGTTCAAGGTTTAGATGTAAATGGATGTCAGATAAATTGATAAGATTAGCAGAGAAGAAAAATGCATATAAATTATAGCATAGACACCTATGGTAGGAATAAAGTAGTCTGCAATTAGGTCATGAAGTCAAGAATGTAGTTTCCAACATTCTGAAATTAAGGCACACTGAATGCATTCTTTCAAATACAGGTAGGTTGATATGTTAAGAATCAGCAGATAAAGGCCAGTGATCAGTGTATGGACATGGGATTTACTTAAAGATATAACTGCTATCAAGAGTAAAGGGAACAAAATTTGTTATGTACATATTAGGCAAGCAAATGCAGATTAAGAGAGGCAACAAAAGAGGGAAGAAAACCTTTAACCAAGGGCATTTTTATAAGTAAAATTTGGCAATAAAAGACTATGCATAACAACAACAAAATAACTGGTGTCTAAAAACTTCAAAGCTTATAATAAAAACCTGCCCACCTTTGTTTCTTATTTGATTATGAGATTAAAAAAAAAAAATCTTTAGAAATAGTCTTGTTATCTAGAAAAAATGAAATTATTTTTGTAATTGCTTTAAGGTTAAAATTCAGGGTTATGAAGTGGGCAAACCTTTAAGGACATTCAAAATTCTGTGGAAAATTAACAAATTATCTGTACATTCTTAATGCAGTTAAAGGAACCACTTGGCAGTAGTGATCACAGTTTACTGATGTGGTATTTACTTAAAGATGTGACTACCATAAGGGGTAAAGGGAAAGGATTTTGCTTTCGTAAAGGCGACTACGATGGTCTGAGACAGTATTTAAATTCTATACAGTGGGACCAACTGATGATGTTACCAACAGCAAATTCAAAATGGGAAGCATTCAAAGAACTTATCTTGGAAGCTACTAGGCTTTACATACCAACTAAGAAATATTGTTCAAGGTTTAGGCCTAAATGGATGTCAGATGAACTAATAAGACTCGTGGCAGAGAAGAAAAATGCATGAGATGCATATAAACTCAGGTGACACAGAAGCCTATGGTAGATATCAGCTAGTCCGTAATCTAGTCAAAGGAGGTTAGGCAAGTGAAGGCATATTACAAGAAATCTTTGGCAAAGGATGCAAAGAGAAACAGCAAAGACTTCTTTACTTATGTAAACTCTAGAAGGAATGGGATGAATCAGATTGGTTTACTTGGTATTGATGGTTTGACTGCTGATGATCCTGCTCAGATAGCTGACAAAGTGAATGAGTATTTTTCATCTAAGTTCACACATGAGTTAGGGAGGGGAATACCAGAAGTTTATCAAACTATCAGGAAGCTAAAGGATTTTGTAATAACTGGAGAGCAAAGTGGAGGAGAAATTGTTGAAGTTAAACATTATTGTTATTATTTGGCTTTTAGGAGCATTAGCAAGTTAAACATAAGAAAGGCACGTGGGGTGGGTGGGATCTATCCAGTTATATTAAAGGGGGCAGCAAAAGAATTAAATAAACCCTTAGCCATAATTATGAAAGCATCCTTGGGGGGGGTCAAAATTTGACACGAGCAATTACAGACCTGTTAGTTTGACTGCTGTTCCTGGGGAGTTCACTAGTTAAAGAAGCATTGCATGTCATCTAGACAAGACTTAAGTTATAGTTCAGACACAGCATGGGTTTAAGAGGGAAGTCGTGTCTGACCAACATGATTGAATACTGCGATGTGGTTACAAGGAAACTGGATGCAAAATATTATTTCAATATCATATACTTGGATTTCAGGAAAGCTTTTGATATTGATGCACATGGAAGACAGCTATACAAACTGGAATAGTATGGAATTAAGGGAAAGATGCTACTATGCCATTGTTGTTTTCTGTATTTATCAGTGATATCAATGAAGGTATAACAGACTAATGTCCAAGTTTGCAGACGATACGAAGGTTGGCAGGGTTGGTAATGACAATACAGTACTGCAACAGGATCTAGATTAGATGGGCTGAGAGGTGACAACATTAACAAATGAAAAATACTGCATATGGGTAGCAGTAACCCCAGAGAAGTGTACCAACTGTGTGTACCAAATGTACTACACTCAGGGTAGTGGAGAATGAAAAGGACCTGGAGGTAGTACAGTCAGATATGAAGTTTTTTTGAGCAGTGCAGACAGCTGCTACAGCAACTCATGGGGTCTTGTATGATATACAGGAATTTTGCTAGCAGGGATAAGGTTATTATCCTCTTGTATAAAGAAATGGTTAGGCCACACCTTGAATACCTCATACAGGTCTGGAGGCCTCATTTTAAGAAGGATGTAGAGCTACTGGAACAAGTACAGAGAAGGGAAAAGATGTGTTGCTCTTACCAAAAATGACAGAAGTACTGCAAATTGCAACTCTGGAGACTAGGTACCTGTGTGGTGATCTGATTGAGGTGTATAAGGCTTTGAATGGTTTGATCAAGCTCAACGCTGATCGAATTCTTCCTCTTGCTCAGATTGCGCACCTAATAGAACATAAATTCAAGTTGAGCAAAGACAGTTGTAGAATAGATGTGTGGATGTTTGCCTTTACCCAGCAGGTGGTTGATTGCTGGAACAAACTTCCATTGGTCATTGTGGAAGTTAGTTTAAATAAATTCAAGGAAGAACAGGACAAACATTTGCAGCAAATGGATGGGTGAAATGGAAATGTGGTTTTGTTTTTTTTTTTTGCTGATGCTGTGTAAGCTTGTTTTCTTGCATCATCTGCTTCTACTAATGCTAATGTCACGGTGCAGTATCCACTGAAATAGAATCTTAAAGAATGGCTTGGACCACTTTTCTATCAGTCTGATGAAGTTTACTTATTTAAAAACTACAGTATCAAACCCTTTCTGTCTAGAATTAAAGGGTTGCCTACTCCAATAAAGATACCCAGTTACCCTGAACAGGGCCTCAACCATTATAGCAATGTAGCCGCCAATCCTCCAGATTTGGCAGAGAAGCAATCCTTTTTACTTAAGTTGACCATTTTTGTCTGTTGTGACATACTTGGTGACAGAGTTTCTCTGCCTATTTGCAAATAAAAAACAAGTGTTATTTTCTTTTTGCAAACAAAAAAAACTTAATTGTACTGTTTTAAAATTTGAATTTCTGCTTATTTTCATTAACAAATAGGCTGTTAGGTGTGTTGTGAAGTCTGTGCAGTAATTTCATGATACATTTTGTAATGTGAAGCTAATTAATGTATTTCAGTGAGATATCAAAGAAATATAATGTAAAATTTCAGAAGTCAAATAAAACAAGATTTCCTGTGTATTGTAAAATCTTAAAAAAAAAAAGTTTGCTTGTTTACAATATGTAAATGTGAATTTCCAATTTCAGTCAACAGAAAATGATGTAATCAGACATTTGCAAACAAATAAGTATAACAACAGTGTGCAGTGCATAGAAATAAATGGAAAAATGTTGCATTTTGTGGTGGCAACAGTCATACACTAAATGTTTATATGCATATTTTGTCATACTAAGATCTTACTGTGAATTGTGCTGATCGTGCAGGCACATTTTTCAGAAATGTTTATTGTTAGTGAAATTGCATGGACAAGATAAGAAGAGATAGTGATAGCTCTGAAAAATGGGCCATTTTAAATTGCTAGAGATGGCAGTAATGTAATTCCAAGCTAAATCCTGTTTTAGCAACCCTATGTAATAAAAAATAATAAATAGTCAAATCAAAAGCAGCTTGCTCTCAGTGCCAGCATTGGAAGGTGGCTCTACAATATTGGACATCTGAACAATCTGAATGTGAGATTCCTTCAGAAAACTGTCAGGCATTGAAAATTATGTGCCTATTATAGTAGGCCTTAAAACGGGAGTAGCAAGGGTATTAAAAGAGGAGGTTGATCCAAAATTTTTGAAAGCAAAATTGATGAATTGAAGGAAAAGAACTTTTGTATTGCAAACCTCTTGTAAAAGTAATCCTAAGTAGGCCAAGCAAGCTGATAAATCTAGGCATGTTATCCTTACTGATGCAGAAATTGTTTGTTTCTTCTTTCTGACTTGAATAAAGCAATTTATTTGTTTCATTTAAGTGTTGTGCTGATGTTTGAAAATCCAAACAGCTTTTCAACCCAATATACTTCATGTCCATATACTGAGATCATTACTCCTAGATATGTTGAATGTTATGTGCAAATTTATTTTGCCAGTAGTTTTCATATCTTTCATTTTGGATGTTACCATCATAGGCAAAACCAGAAGGATGGTTCTGACTTAGTCATAGGCATTTCTACTGCCAAAGTCATGGAGAGTATAAAACAAGAGAAGGTTCTGTTCTTTTTCTCAGTGAGGAAGTACTTTTTGGCTATGAGGTGCACAAATTTCATCAATTAGTACATTTTCAAATTTGAATTTTTTTTTTTTTGTGAAATAGTTTCCAGTACTTAGTGTATTAAAGAAATAGATGAAGCAATACATGTTTTACAACACCAGTTCTGTTAATTTCAGGGTGGAACCTAGACAGCCTTCCTGTTTCATACAGGGTGAGAACCTTTCTAGGTTCTCACCCTGTATGAAACTGAGATACAGTGGTCTTTGGTTAGGAATTGACAAGTACACAAGGAAGCTTGAAATATAGCCAATTGTTCTAAGTTATGCTGGGTACTATTTTAAGAGTTCCTCATAGCAGTGCCGAGTGGGAGAGACCATTCAGCATGGTTAGACAAACAGATTGAGTTCAGATTCTTTCTGGTAAAGTTTTGTAAATGTTCTTAGCATCTAAATCTAGAAAACAGGGGAATTGTTTTTTGAACAAAACTTTGACTCAGCATTTCTGAAGTGAGTAAAGTCTGCAAACAGTATCTTTCCTGAAGCAATCAGAATAAGTTGATGTCTAACAGAATATTCAAACAGAAATCCACAGACCAAAAGTATTGGGTAAACAAACCATTTTTCTGTCTCTTTGGTTTGTTGTCTGATCTCCATCTTTAATCAAAACTTGGCAGCTGTGCTATAGATACAGTTAAGACTAAGTGTTCTTTAATGATTTACTACCTTGACATACCCCTGAAGATATTTAAGCTTATTTCTTTATCATTAGCTTCCTGTACATTTGAAATATCATTACCCAGGTACATCTTTCTATAAGGACTCAAAATGTGTGCAGGCATTATGCAAAGCTGTATTACTCATATCTCCTAACCCATTGGGTTTCCAAGCTTGTACAAACTGGATACTGTACGTATGAGATATCAAGCATCTTGTGTACTCTTGAATGTGGAATTGGTGATTCCTAGCCACACATATGTATGGATTTCTTGGATTTGTTCCGCATCATTTTTTATTTTAACAGAAGCTTGTATCCTGTCGGCTGCGAGAGACTTCCAGTCTTATTGGATTTCTTTTCTAATTTGCATATCAGTGATCTACAGAAGCTTGTATCCAGTCACACCTGAATCCTGTCTGCTGCGAGAGACTTCCAGTCTTATTGGATTTCTTTTCTAATTTGCATATCAGTGATCTACAGGCACTCCCCAACTTAAGTAATACTCAACTTCCATAAATTCAACTTTACATAAATTTTTACCAGCTGGTGTTAACTTAAAAAAATTATGGAAACCTATTTTGTATTCTGTAGGAATAAATGGAGGTATTGTGAAAACATAGTAATGTGAACCCAATAACACTTTTTTTTTTTTTTTTTTGGGTAATTTGTTCCAAGACCTTGGAGGTTGAAATTTTTGCTATATAACTAAGCTATTTGCACTCTAAAAGGTAATTTCATAATGGATCGCTATCTTTTCATCATTATCATATGTTCCATTATAAGAATCACTTTTGAATGGCTTTGTTGATATTTTTCTAAAGAACATTTTTGTAGGTCATGACCATAAAACAATTTGTTATACTTATTTGCACTTTCTGGTTTATTGGACTTTTCTGTTAGTGCATCTAATTATAAACCGGTAGCAAACTCGATCTATTGCATTTGCGATAATCCCGATAACTGGAATTGTGTGGGTGTTTATGTTATTATGGTGAAATGTGTTTCCCCTTCACTGAAATCTTCAGTCATATAAGAAACAAATTTTCAGAATCTTTTCATTCCTATTTACTTATTACAGTGATGAATAGAAAGCGACCAACAGAAAGTGCAAGTGGTGGCAGTGTTAGGAAACCAAAGTTTATTTAAAAATGAAAATGATTAAGAAGTAAGAAGCAGGGAAAAGTTTGTCATTTATTGCATGGGAATTAAGTCTCACTTCAACAGTGAATAGTATTTCAAAGAACAGTGCACATATAAAAGAACGTGTCTTTAAGATCAACATTGATCACAAAACAGCATTCAGGTGCTATATCAAAGATGGAAAAGCTATTAATTAATAATGTGGATGGAAAATCAGATTCAGAAGCAAGTGCTCCTGAGTCTAATGGCCATTCTAGCAAAATCAACAGTATTGATGAAGATAAGGATGAGTACAGAGAACTGCAAGTCAAGTTGGTGGCAAGCAGTGTGTGGTTTTATAGGTTCAAGCATCGCACTGGTTTCCATAACATTGAAAAGTATGCAGTGAAGTCGCTGGTGCTGATTCTGCAGCAACAGAGAAATTTTGTGATGTGTTGGGAAAAAAAACTAAATTTCCACAGCCCAGAAACTGCAGCATTGTACTTATCAGCTGGAGACGTTTTTCTTGCAACAATGTTCGAAAGATAAAACTTGCTGATATTATTGCCTGTCCCCTTCTTTTTTTTTTTTTTTTTGCAATTTTATATTTTTGTAATTTTTTCTATGCACGAGAAAAAAAATTGAAAAAATAATTCTATTTACATGTTCGTTGAACGTTTCTTTTTTCTTCAATCAAATTCAGCAAGCATGGTTGTAAGTGCTGCATAAACCTTTAGGGAAATTCCAACTTATATAAAATCCGACTTACTCAGAGTTCCGCGGAACTCAACCCTTACATAAGTCGGTGAGTGCCTGTATTTGGGAATGTTGTTGTCCGTTGGTATTTTGTCTGAGTTCTATTTTGTACGTGAATGCCCAGTTTGGTCTCTGTGAATCACGATATACATAATGAATTCTGTTGGATGTCATCATTTCATATGATGGATTTTGAGGTTGCTCCGTTACCTATAATCACATGTGTAACACACAAAAAAAGAATATTATAAACTTTTTTTTCAGCTACTTTACGTTGTGCAAAAACCTGTGTTAATAAATGCTCCCATTCAGAGGTTACATTTATTCTAAGGTATAATGATTTCATGTGGACTCTGTGTACTGCTGTACCCCATCATAATGTAATACTGTACTTTGTCATTAAACACTTCATGGCAGAATTTTCAGATATTCAAATGCATTATCCAATATTTTATTAGAAACTGTTCAGTGCCTGAATGCATCTATGGGTTATTCAATGGTAAAAATTTTTTTACTAAACTTATTTTTTCCTCTTCTCACTCTAATAAGTGTTTTAATTGTGTGCTGTTTTCATTCATCACCTTAATATGTTCTTTTTATTTCTCTTTCAGATTGAATAAAGAGAATAAATTGCTAATCCAGATAATAGTTTTAAGAAAACCAAAAGCACTTAACTAGAATAGTGAGCATCAGTAGTATACATTTGACAAGTAACACTGTTGAAAGGAATAATCAGAACTTTTATCATAACTTAACCATCAAAGAATGTGCTCTAGTGAAATTAAAGTTGAAGTTATTTTGGAGGAAGAACAAAATTCATTGGAGGAAGAAATCATTCTCCCTGATCCAATAGAAGACAATTTTCCCTCAAATTTCATTAAACAGGAAGTCAGACAAGAAAGAATCGTTGCACGGAAAAGTTACAGAAATCTATTCCCAAAAGATAAATGCATAAAACCTAAGAAGCCAGTCACTTGTAAAATATGTGGCAAACAATTTCCACGAATAAGTAGTCTAAATATGCATCTGATAATTCATGCTGATGAGAAGCCCTTCTCTTGTGAAATGTGTGCCAAGACATTTTCACAGTTAATTCATCTACAACGACATTTAACAGTACATACACAAGAAAAACCCCACTCTTGTGAAATATGTGGTAGGTCATTTTCTTTACCATATAATCTAAAAAGACACACATTAATTCACACTCAGGAGAGGCCATACCCTTGTGAAATATGTGGCAGAGCATTTACACGATCAGGGCACTTGAGAGATCATATGGCAATTCACACTCGCAAGAAACCCTTCAGTTGTAATGTATGCGGCAATAGATTTGCAAAGTCAGGCCAGCTAAAATCACATTTAATAGTTCACAATCAAGAGAAAACCTTCAATTGTGAAGTTTGTGGCAAGCGATTTGCAAAATACAATCAGCTAAAATCACATTTGTTATTTCATGAACGGGAGAGAGGCTTGAATTGTAAAAAATGTGGAGAGGTGTTTTCGGATATAGATTGTCTAAAATCACACGTCCGTAATTGCTCTGAATTGTGTAATGTGGCATTATCAAAATCAGATGATCTGGAAAAGCCACAGCTAGCTACCAACGAGAAGAAACCCTTCTCTTGTGAAAAATGTGGCAAAACATTTTCTCGTTCAGGTTATCTTAAAGAACATTTATTGGTTCATGCTCGGAAACCTTTCTGTTGTAAAATATGTGGCAAGTTGTGCTCGAGGTCAGGTGATTTAAAAAGGCATCTTGTAATTCACAAACAAGGAAAATCTGTAATTCATAATCAAGGAAAATCTTTCTCTTGTGAAATATGTGGCAATTCGTTTTCAGAATCAGATAAACTGAACACGCATTTATCAGTTCATGCTAGTGATGTATCCTTTTCCTGTGAGATATGTACTAAGGCATTTTCAAATTCAGGTAAACTTAGAGCACATTTATTACTTCACAGTCAGTCAGAGAAATTTAATTTACATGAGAATGTGACGAACCAGTTTTAACAGAGATAGTCAAAAGTATATTTCCTCAACTGCAGTTCATTTGCATATTGGTGCCACCCTTTGCCACATGGAATATTTAGGAAGAAAGCACACAATCAGAATATCAAAAGACATTTATTTAAAATATAGAAACTTCCTGTTTTAATTTCTTAAGGCTATTTTCATAATAAATAACCATAAATTATTGTAAATTTATCATGAATTCTGTGTGAACGTTTAGTTGTCTTATATTGGAGATATGATTTTCAGAGCCTTGAAGGATTATTTCACATTTAAATACATTAAAAGAAAGAACATTCCAGATATCATATAGTTTACAGTTTTCTCTGTGGTTTTAAGACAGGATATTTAATTTCTCCCTCACTGCTTAAGGCTGTATCAATTTAGTGTTATTTATCTAGCCCAAAATAAAGAAATGGAATCATAAATACAGAATGGTTAATTTGAAACATTTAAAATTTTCATCAAATTAATATAAGAGTTGAAAAAAAAAAAAACATTTGAAGATTGGAATATGAGGATTGTGGAAAAAGTAAGGACAGTATTCTAGTTCCAAGAAAGAATTATTTTGGATATCTTTTGATAATTAAATTTTTTCAGTATAAACTTGAGTGACAATGATTCCCTCGTGAAAGATGCCCAGTGCTTATTTCCACTTATCTCAATGGTTTGTAACTGTTTCATCCATCTTTTTTTGGTTCAACATGAAGTTGCTGTAGGTTGTGCTGTCTATCCACTTCCAGCTGTGAAGCAAGGTGTTGCATTTGCTGTTCATCTGTGGTAGCTTTGTTCCACCATGTGTTAGTATTCTTTAGATGCTAATGATGCTTTGACTTTACTGTGGTACCACACATCTGGGATGTACGTGTTCCAATACCTTTAACACAATCCTCATAATTCTAGTTAAGCCACGTATATAGAATTTTTGCCTAAAAGTCAGTGCAGTTGGATTTTAACAGGTAAGGGAAGTTCACGTGCCGTTAGAGAGCAGCAGTTAATATTCGTGCAGAAATCATTAATAGATGCTTGGAAAAACATGCTTTTAAAACTAAATGTCAGGTAAACCATAACCATCAGTTTTTTTTACACTTTGCTGATTTGTACAATAATCAATCTGTTGTTTTTTATTCAACCAAGACTGAAAATAAGATGGGAGAATCAGAACATTCAGCATATAATGTTTTGTGAATTGAATAACAAGATTGCATCCATAAAAAAAATTGTGTTGAAACTAAATGCTAGAAAATTTGTAGACTAATGATAATTATTGCGTAAACTACATGGTGAATTGTTTTTAATTCAAATATTTAGATCAGAGACTGGTAATTTCTGGAACACTTCAAATATACTGCCCTATCATTAATAACTGGACACCTGTATATTACAAATAGCCTTTATTTTATTTACAAGAAAACCAATCATACTGAAACCTTTGATGGAATGCTCACCAGTTTCTTCTAAATGTCCTCAAATATTTACTGCCTTCAAAGTGATAGCTCAGGTCTGGTTTTTTTATTTTTTATTTTTTGAGCAGTCTCTCCTCACAAACACCCAAAGTTTCAATTCATCCCAGAGGTTCTCTATAGGATTAAGGTCAGGACCCTGGGCTGGCCCGTCAACTTTTTGACACTCATGTCCTCAAATCTGCCCATCAAAACATGAGCAGTATGTCATGGAGCATCCTAATTTGGGTATGTGCCTTCCCCAGCATATTGCCATAATGAACATAATATATTACTGTTCAGGACACCTAGATAGACCTTAGCATTCTTGGGTTTGTCCAAAACAACCCCAGGCCAGACCATTTAAAAACAGCCCCAGTCTATCACACTGCCTCTTCCCAACTTCATTGCTTTGAAAATACAATCCAGCAGGTTCTCTGGACATGCATCTTGCCTTGGCATGATTGTCAGACTGATTGACCATGTACCATTACTTTTTGCTCCAAAGCACAGATTTCTACAATCCAAGGATGGTGGGCCTTACACCAAGCTAGAACCCAGCTTATAGCATTAGTCAAGGTGATTGTGGGCAGCTTCATGACTGGAAGCCCCTACTGTGTAGCATCCTGGCACTACTGGTATTAACTTGGCCAACTGAGGGCTGGTGTGTGCCACGACAATGTCAACTTGTGTTCTGAGCTGATGATTCTTTTCAGGGTTCTGCACGCTGCATCAGCTTTGGAGGTTTTCCAGGTTGTTTTGTGATGTTTTAGCACCATTAATACTTCCATTTACAGATCACACTTAGGTGCCATTGAAATGTGTTCAGGCAAATTGCTTATGCCTTAGAAGCTCTTCACTCTGTGGCATTTTTCATTCACAATTGTGCCGAGTGGGTAAAGTACCTGCCTGGCAACCCAAAGGTCGCGTGTTCGATTCCTGCCTCGGGCTTGGATCAAAGTACTGCAAAAACCTTGGGAGGTGCAATATGGCCACAGAAGCCGATGCGCCAACAACTACCAAATCAAAAAAAAAAAAAAAAAATTCACTGTACTACTGGCTCAAATGCCTATGACCAACTATCAATAGAGGGATATCTGGAAGCATATTAGTCTTTCTGTTCAGTTCAATTTTATGGCAACATCTGCCAATAACTTTGCTTACAAGATATGCCATAATTTAACTACAGATTTATTGGAACATTTGTCCAATAAAACTTATAACTGAAGGCTACTTGTAGCAACTTCAAAATGTAAGTGCTTCAATTCTAGGAAAACATCCTTTGACCAGTTTGAAGGGTGCTACTATAAAGCTGTTATTGATCTAATGCTGAACCACACTGGCTATATATTCAGTTGAGAAAATTGACACTGTTGATTAATACTCATCATAATTACCCACTTTTAGGGAACTGGTTGTTAAATTCCATAAAGAATTGAGCCAATAACAGTTCGTGGACAGTGGAGTTAAAGAGAGAAAAGCATGTGTGGTTATAGATTATATCCATATGCAATTTTCCTGAATTTATGGCAGATAGAAACATTAAAGGTTGAAGTGTAAAACTAAATTTTGCACTTCAGGCCCAGGGAGAAAATTGCTGATGTGTCAGAATAGGAACCCATTACCCTCCACTCCCAAAAATATATACTGTATATATATAAATTTAACTTTGAGAAAGCTTTCAATTTAATGTACAAATATTGGTCCTGAGATTGTGTACCATTTATTCAGTTGGATTATTGTAAAAAAAATTTACCACTTCTGCGGCAAACCATCTTACTGACCTTTCCTTTCAAAAAACGATTTACAATATTCATTAAATAGATACAGGTGGTACCTGTTTAATGAATATGGTAAATTAATTAATGAATATTAAAATTTAATTAATAATAATTACAAGATAGGATTAAATTACAAAGTAGGATAGGACAAAATTGCAAAACTAAGTTGCTAGACTGAATTTGTTAAAATCTGAAAATAGAAAAATTTGTTTTATTTTGTAACCTGGAATTTGTGTGATTATTTATTTTTATTTACAGTAGATGACATTGTTTTGTAATATGTTGGTTTTTTTGGACACATCTATAAAATCTTACTTTGATGTGAAGAAAAATGTGCCATGTACATATACTAAAAATGATTGTTGAAGCATAAGGTGAAAAATGACAAGTAGGATATTTGGATGGAATAAGAACTTCATAGATGGATGCAGTATCATTGACATTTGACTAATCATCGAATGAATGAAGACACTCAAGTTGGAATAGTGAGTGGTGTTTCAGAGTCTGTTATTTTGGTTTATAGAAATTTGCAATATTTTTAAGAGTGGATTAGAAGAATAACTTTCAAAAGAACTGGTTTAAATGTGTGGTTTCATCCAGGATTAACAGGAGATGGTATAATTTTTACAGCCTATAGATAAAACATCAATTGTTCGATGGAGGTCTCCCAAAAAGAGGAAGGAATTAATGGGGTTACAAGGCAAAGGGGACCAGATTTTCTGTAGCCCGAACTGGAATGCTTAATTATGAGATCCAATTTTGAAAGTGAAAAATCAAGAGCTTGTGAAAGGGAATAAAGTTAAAAGAAACCTTTTAACATTACAAAAAAACAGCACCTTAATTGAAAAAGAACTAGTATGACTGGAAGATAGAATTGAAAGCACTTGATAATAGGTGTTATACACCGATGAGCCAAAACATGAGCAGTGAGTCGTTATGCAAATCGAAGCAATTGCAGGTGAACTGTGGTGTGGGTCGGGATACTGTACGAAAAACACCTGGTACTGAGCTCCATTAATCAGTGTTACTCTTGTTCTTCAGATGGGAAGGGCAGTGGACTTACACGAGTTGACAAAGGCCAAATTGTAATGGTCAGAGCTTATCCGAAACGGCATGGCTGGTGTGCTCACGGTCAGCCCTGATTTGTACCTACCAAAAGATGATGTTAAAATTGGTAGAGTAGTTAATGATCACTGTCAAGCTGAGCTTCTTCAGAGAGACCTAGATAGACTTCAAGAATGGTCAGAAAAATGGCAGCTGTGCTTTAATCCAACAAAGTGTAAAGTATTACACCTGGGAAACAGTAATCCCAAAATAACTTATTCACTTAGTGGAGTTCAACTAAACCCAGTACTGGAGGAAAGGGACTTGGGTGTTACGATTCGGTCAGACATGAAATTCTCTGAGCATTGTAAACAGGTTGCAAGGAAGGCCCATGGTGTCCTATCGATGATCTATCGAACTTTTGCAAGTAGAGATAGGGACGTGATAATCCCATTATATAAGGCCTATGTTAGACCACACTTGGAATACTATGTTCAAGTATGGAGACCGCACCTAAAGAAAGACGTCGAGCTTCTTGAAAGGGTGCAAAGAAGGGTAACTCGCCTGGTGAGATCGGCAAAAGGGCGTCCTTATGAAGAAAGACTTCAAATATGTGGGTTGCAGAGTTTGGAAACTAGACACCTTAGAGGAGATTTGATTGCAGTGTTTAAGGCTCTGAGAGGCATCAGTAAAATGAATGAGGACAAAATTTTCAAGATTATAAATGATGCTAGAACTAGGGGACATAAATTCAAGTTACGCGGGGAAATGTTTAGATTGGACTGCAGGAAGTTTTATTTTAGCCAGCGAGTTATAAATTACTGGAATAAGTTGCCTTCATGGGTGGTAGAGGCCGACAGTTTGGGGAAATTCAAAGGTCATCTGGATAGTACTTTCGGGTAAGGGAAGCGCATAGGATGATAGGTTTAATTTCCTTTTTATTTATATTTTTTTTTATTTTTTTTATTTATTATTATTTAGTTATTTATTTTATTTATTTTTTGTTTTTATCATTGTTTTGTTCGGATTTTTTTTTTTTTTTTTTTTTGGCTGGTGCAGCATAAGCCATAGGCTTTCTTGCACCATACGGCCGTTACTAATACTAATACTAAAAGTGGTCCAAGTTGGGAGAATCCACAAACCGCCGGCAAGGTGTTGGATGACCACGGCTCATCAATGCTTGAGGTAAGTGAAGGCTCTCCCAGATGGTACATGGCAACAGAAGGGCGACTGGTGTAACTCATCGATAATTGAATGCTGGTGATGGGAGTAATGTGTCACAACACAGTACATCAAACACTGCTGAAAATGGGGCTGCTCAAAGTGCCCATGCTAACCATGGGCACTACAATGGGAATGCAAGCATTGAAACGACCTTGAGTGATTGGAAGAATGTCTGGTCCAATGAATCAAGTTTCCTGTTGCACCATATGGATGGCCGGATACAGGTGCGTTCTTTACCTGGGGAAGTGATGGCACCTAGATGCACTGTGGGAACGAAAACAAGTCGGCGGTAGTGTCATGGTTTGGGCAATGTTCTGCTGGGATACCCTGGGTCCAGTCATCCATGTGCAGGGCACTCTGACGTCTACCACCGTAGACATCAGATTAGCGAGTCTGTTTGCCAATCCGATCTGTAACGGAATGGAGTCTGCGTGTGTAGCACGAATATCGTCATTGTCCTCCCTACATCAGATGGAAAAGGGCCAGGTTCGAATCCCGTCGATGGCGCGAAGAACTTTAATGGGCTATTTTCACTCTGTGGCTGAGTTATTTGGGCAAAGATAACTTAATTTCAATCCTCCTAAAACTCAGTCTTGTCTTATATTTCGCAAAAGGATTCTTCTGCTCTTATGTTTATCTTTGAGACGCTCCAATTTCTAGGCAAGTTCTTGGGGGGTTACCCTGACTTCTAATCTCTCTTGGCATAAAGCACATTACAAATATTGCTTCTTCTGCATCTAAAAACTTGGTTTTGTTTTTCTCTTGGCGTTACTTTTCTTCCAAACTGTTGTTGACTTGATAGAAATCGCAAATCTGGCCTACCATTGTTCCCACATTGGGGTGATGGCCCTGGAACCTCTCTCAGGCTTCTAGATTCCATTCAAAAGACAGAATTTGATGTCTCATCTCTAACAAAAAAAAATGATGTTAGGGTCACCCGTAAATGATTACATCTACCCATATATTTATTGTGTCTATAAATTGCGTGTGTTCTCTGGTCGATTTGCCTGTTTTGCTCTACGAAAAAACCTTGCTATCTACGCCTGAGACCGAGTAATTCAGCCACGGAGTTAAAAAAAAGGCCCATTAAAATTCCTGGCGTCATCGATGGGATTCGAACCTGGGCCTTATCAACACAGGACGGTGACAATACCACTGTGCCACCAGCACAGACAGTCTCATCACTAACAGTCTCCACTGTCTGTCTCAGATGTACTGTTTCTGCTGCATGCCTTTACTACAGATACTTCCACGGGCACTGTTTTTCTGAATTGTCTTCTGTAATTCCCACTTTCTCTTTCAAAGCAATCCGAACACGTGCCGCAACCAGTTAACATTCTTTTACTGTCCAAGTTCGAACTCATACAACCAACTTTTCCTTCCTCATTTATTCATTCAACTTAGGTTTTTCCTGAAAATTACAATCAACATAAGTTCAAGTCTAATGTCAACAAGTATCTTGTTTCAACTTTTCAACCCATGCACGGTATTAAGTACTATAGATTCCATATTTAAAAAAAGTACCTGTACATAAACATGATTATGTACAGGTACTTTTTTTGATACTGTTGAATGTAAAAGACTGCTGTACAGATTTCAGACAGTGTGGCATTAAGGGCAAGTTGCTATGGGTAAAAGGATGGTTGAGTGGGAAAAGATAGAGTGGTAATCAATGGACTTTGCTCTTCATGAACTAGTATGTGGAGTCCCCCAGGGTTTGGTGCCTGGCCCATTTTTGTTTTCTATATTTATCAGTGATATTGAAAGCATATCAGGCTTAATGTCCAAATTTGCAGATGATACAAAGGTTGGCAGGGAGATTAGTGACAGTATGCTACTGCAACAGAATCTAGAAAAGCTAGGCAGATGGACTGAGAAATTATAGTTGTTTAACATTGATAAATGCAAAGTACTGCATATGGTAGCAATAACCCCAGAGTGCCCAAGTGTTGTACCATACAATGGAAAATGAAAAAGACCTGAGGGTAATTGTATAGTCGGATATGAAGTTCTCTTAGCAATGCAGAAAGGCTGCCAGGACAGCCCATGGGGGTTTTGTCAATGATACACAGCAATTTTGCTACCAAGGATAAGGAGATGATTACCCCAATGTATAAGGCAGTGGTCAGATGACATCTTGAGTACTGCATACAGATCTGGAGGCCTCATCTTAGAAAGGATATGGAGCTGCCCAAATGAGTACAGAGAAGGGCAACGAGATTTTTCAGTGGAACAAAGGGGTGCTAACGCCAAGATAAGCTTCAGTTCTGCAAATTGCAGCATCTGCAGACTAGGCACCTGTAATGTGATCTGATTGAGTTTTGTAAGGCTTTGAATGGATTGAGTAAGCTGATGGGATTCTTCGTTTTACTCAGAGCACACACATGAGGGGACAGAAGTTAATTGAGAAATGACTTGCAGAATATGACGTGAACTTTGCCTTTAGCCATTGGGTGGTTGATTGCTGGAACAAACATCCATATCTAGTTGTGGAAGTGATAGCTTAAATTGCAGGAAGAACTAGACAAACTATTGGAGGGAATGAATAAGTGAAAGGAGAGGCAGCGATGATGTTTTTTGCTGATATAAGCTTGCTTTCTTGCATCATTTGACACTGCTAATACTGATGCCATACTTACAGCCAATAAAGATTTTAAATTCAAATAAATGGCATAAAAGTACCATCTTCGTATTCTTCAGTGTTAAAAGTACAAATATGCATTTTGGGAGAAGCTGCTCAGAAACCAGTAGTCCCAATCAAGCTGGGTTACTTTATGTAAAGATAAAATTAAGTTTTGTAGAATTTTGTTAATTTATTGATATATTTATGTTTGGTTTTTTCACTGTGTACTTGATGTCACAAAGTGTTTGAAAGGTGTGATCAGGAGATCTGATCATGTGGATGTGGAAAAATTAAGTTCCATTACAATACTCCTGCCCACTGTGCAACAATTTCTGATTATTTGAACATGCCATGCATTATCTTCCATAGTCACCTGAGCCTGTGTTTTGGTAGAATTGCGGGCATCCTAAAACTCGAAATTAAAGTCCATTTTGAAGCACTGGATGTTTCAACCGACATTTTCCAGTTTATTTCACCATGATTAAAATGTGATTGAGCTGCTTTATTATCACGTGAATATGATTTAGTGTGAATTGTAGAAGTATTGCTTCGCAAAACGTCATCGCTTGCATAAAACGATGGCTTCAGACCCGATGGACCAGCAAAGACCATAGGAACAGAAAACGTTGGAGATGGGCGTAATTAGCAATTTTTCAATGACAAATGAGCAACAAATTTCACTTTTGTGGTGCTGTAAATAAACTACTTTCGGTATTGGTTGGCTAGAAAATTGCAACAGGTTGAAAGAGGAATACTCCACAGTCCTAAAGTTTTTTGGTGTGGAATTGCATTGTTTGTTTTTCCGGCTGTTTAGTGACCCATCATTTATTGTTATTATCGGTTGCACTAGCCGCCCAGATCATCTGACCTTTCTGCGCCCAACTTATTTTTGTTGAAAGGAACTTACGAGCAAGGTTTACATCAAATAACCCCGAACAACTGCTGAATTGAAGGAAAGAGTCATGGTGGAAATTCAAGAAATTGACGACACATTGAGAGCTTCTGTATTACACAAGTTGCTGATAAAAATGTCTTTGGACCTCGACTTAAATTATCTGTATTAAAAGCTGCTTGTAAGAACAAATGCATGAGTATTTCCAAGGTCCAGACAATTGCATTGGCTAGTTTGGGACTGTAAACCTTGTGTCGTATCTCTTTTTTTTTGTTTGTTTGTCCTCATTCCTTGCACGACCAAGGTGGCAAAAGCACACGACATTGGATAAAGTGAGATTTTTAGAGATGTAGCAGAACACGGCATGTGTTTTCCCTGTAAAGAACTTTATTTTGGACGAATAGTATGCCTTCCACTCATTCTTTTGATATGCATTACTGTTTTTTTACTAAGAAAGGGTAATAAATATCTAAAAGGGCCTTAACCAACCAAAACAACTATTATATCCTGTTGTTGGAGTAGGGTTTTAGGAGCAACAGCGACTAAAGTCATGTAGTGTCTGTAAATTGCGTGTGTTCTGTGGTCGATTTTGTTTTGCTGGACGAGAAACTGGAGTTTCCGAGAGAAAAAAACATGCTACCTTCACGTGACACTGACTAACTCAGCCATGTTGTGAAGAAGACCCATAAAATTCCTCCCGTCATCGATGGGACTCGAACTCGGGTATTTTCCACCCGATGTGGGGAAAACGGCGATTCTACCAACTGTGCTACCCACGAGGACCTGATATTCTGTGTGAACATATTGTTTATTTGCAAGATTGAGTGTAAAAAAAGAATCAGCACGCTATAAATTTCAAAGAGAGCAATTTATTATTATTTTTGTTTATTAATTGATTTTTTTATCAAGAAGGATGAAAAAGGACAGCTGGGATCTGTAGATAGTACAAAATATTTTTGTCACATGAGTTTCTTTTAACTAGTTTCTAAAGTGTATATATATATATATATATATATATATATATATATATAGAACTAAAACTAATTTTAAAAGGAAGAAAGGGGGAAAACTTATAGACAAGGACAGAAAGCACCCAACAATAATAATTATATTATGTACAGATAACAGTTTTTGAGAGGCTCACATCCGGTAAATATGGGCTTTGGCACACCCAGGGTCCTGAGCTGGATATCATCATTCTTCTCTTTCTTGATGATTTCTCTCTCTCTCTCTCTCTCTCTCTCTCTTAGGGTAACTTGGGAATTTTTTTGGCTGGTGCAGCATAAGCCTCAGGCTTCCTTGCACCATATGGCTAATTATAATAACAATAACCTCCATAGATGGATGATGTCGCAGAGAAATATTATTCATACTGCATCGAGTGTGGCGCAGGATAAAGTCACAAGCGTTCAGGCCTTCGGCAGACCGGTCGGTTCGAAAAGTTGGAGTCAGTCGCTCGAGCAAGTGGCGCTGTACCCCGTAAGTCTACCACAAGAGAAGGGCAAGACCATCCAACCCCACCAACTAGAAGGGTTTCCTGCGCAACTGCGCTAGTGACCACCCAGGAAGGAAGAAAGCGCCAACAATGTATTCATTTCAATGCTCCTGAAGTGGAGCATTGAAATGAATACATACATCGTGCGAGCATATTATGAAACAACTAGGCTAGAGACCGGTATGACAATGTACAGATCGCGACTACATACCAAGTGGTTCGAACGATACCTGGATATTCACGTCACCAAACAGCGATTAGGAGACCAAAGAAGGACCATCGTCATGAAGAACCTAATAGCTCCTGCAATCTTGGAAAAAATCAAGCAGGATGTCAGCGATCAACTACAAAGCACAAAGAATATGGTCAATATGGAACCAGAGGAGGAACAGCATACCATGGAACAAGAGGAGGAAGTGCAAGAAGAAATAGAACCCGGAATAGCTGAAGTTGAAAGAGACGAAGTTATGATATCCAGAATAAAAGACAAGTGGAAGGAGGCCCTAACAGAATTCAAATGAATGGACCCCACAAGAACTCAGTTGATACCTAAATAGAGGTCAAATAAAATCCTGTGGAGAGTAATAGACCACCTCAATCGGCAAATAATGCCACATTACCTTGACAACAATGGTGCAACGCTAGAGGCTACCCATGAAGCCATATACTGTGTTGCCATAGTAGCTACTAGGATTAATGGAAAAGAAACGAGAGACCAGCAGCAGAAGAACCGAAAACAGAAGGAACCACCAGCTTGGGAAAGACAACTTCAGCAGAAGACAGAATCGATAACAACAACCATCCTGTGTACTTGGTAGCAATACCCGTCACGAGGTGGAACCCCCAATCAGGGAGAAATAATATATATAATAGTTATAATAATAATAATAATAATAAAAGAGAAGAAAAAATGGGGGAGGACAAAATAGAAAGATGAGAGGCAGTAGTATAGCTTCTAACTGAAAAAGTGAGAAGCATAATAATAAAACATAAATAATACATTTTAAACACCATACGGAAATATATAATTATATTGTCGCATATCGCACAATTCTGGCGTTCTCTTCAAGTGTCAACAACGAAAAAACGACAGTATAGCTTCCTCTGTTTCTAACGCCTTCGGGGTTAGCACAGTTGTTAGAATTCCCGTACTCCCCACGGGTGGAAAAGACCTGAGATCGAGTCCCATTATTGACGTGAGAATTATTATGGGCCTTTTTTCACGACGTTGTTGAGTTAGTCTGTCTGAGGCGATGGTAGCATGGCTTTTTCTCCTGGAAACTGCGGTTTTTCGTCCAGCAAACAGAAAATCGACCACCGAACACACAATTTACAGACAGTATGTACAGAGCAATATGATCTTAGTCGTTAATGCTCCTAAAACCCTACTACAACAACTGTTTCTAACATAAAGTACGTGCCATGTCAAATTAAAATTAATAAGGAGAATTAAGGGAAAAGGGAAGGAATAAATTTAGAATAGTCCAAAGTAAAAAGTGGGTATAAGAGCTGATATATGAAAAGCTGGTATGTAATTTATAGTTGTGTCAACCATAAATCACATTCCTGCTGAGTATAAAGAATGCACTGGTTCGATTGTAGTAATCTGAAAGTAGAATGGGGAAAACGTGTGATAATCTATCAGACTTTGAAAAAGGTCTCATCGTGGATGAGTGAATGCTAAGAAACGAAAGACAACTTGATTCTCAAAGGCATAAATGTAGCAGCAAAATAAGCCATCCAGTGTGAAGCAAATAATCTGAATTCAACCAAGTCCAGAACTGTCTTGTTTACCTGTAGTATAAGCAGGAAATGAAGAAATTTGGTGTTGGCAGTCGCCTGTTTACTCGGTAACCACTTTGTTCAGAGAAAAACAGAAAACTCTGATTGTAATGGTGCCGAGATCGTCGTAATTAGACAAAGGAACAATGGACGAAAGTCATGTGGTGAGAGTAATCGCGATGCACTTTGTGTTGCACTAATGCTAGGCAGAGAGTATGGCGAGGTAACAGGATCCATTGCTTCGCGATTCACGAAGCAATGGATCTTGTTACCTCGCCATACTCTCTGCCTAGCATTAGTGCAACACAAAGTGCATCGCGATTACTCTCACCACATGACTTTCGTCCATTGTTCCTTTGTCTAATTACGACGATCTCGGCACCATTACAATCAGAGTTTTCTGTTTTTCTCTGAACAAAGTGGTTACCGAGTAAACAGGCGACTGCCAACACCAAATTTCTTCATTTCCTGCTTATACTACAGGTAAACAAGACAGTTCTGGACTTGGTTGAATTCAGATTATTTGCTTCACACTGGATGGCTTATTTTGCTGCTACATTTATGCCTTTGAGAATCAAGTTGTCTTTCGTTTCTTAGCATTCACTCATCCACGATGAGACGGGGTAGCAGGATCCATTGCTTCGCGATTCACGAAGCAATGGATCTTGTTACCTTGTTAAAACAACCAAAGCATCTGGTGGTAGCCATCTTGGTATACTGGTGAATGGCCGATTGTTATCCTGGGAGCACCTGAATTTTGGATTAGATGTACTGCAACCTTTGGAACCATTGGAAATCCTGTGAGCAAGAACACATTGATGTATGAGGCTAATGGACGTCAGCAAGACTTGTACAGGATAACAGAAAGGTTGCAGTCAGTCATATAACGAGAGTGCAACAGTAGTAATGAAAGAGACATTTCAAAATGTCCAACTGATAGTTTTGTGACAGATGGAGTGTTACAGCCCAAGATAGATCAATTCAGATTCAGAGAAACCTGGTTCACCTCCTGTAAGCAAACAAAATGAAGAGCTTACTACAAACTTGTTACATTAGCATTAGCATTAGTAGAGGCATTTGATGCAAGAAAGCAAGCTTATGCAGCATCAGCCAAAAAAAAAAAAAAAAAACCACTTCCACTTCACCCCTCTGTTCGTTCAAAATACCTGTCCAGCTGAGCCTTAAACTTATTTAGGCTATCAACTTCCACGACAAGGGATGGAAGTCTGTTCTACCAACCAACCACCCGCTGGCTAAAGGCAAATTTCCTCACGTCTATCCTACATCTGTCTTTCCTCAATTTGAATTTATGCCCTCTCAGGTGATTATTCTGAGCGAGAGGAAGAATCCCATCAGCACTGAGCATGCTCAAACCATTCAAGGCTTTATACACCTCTATCAGATTACCTCGCTGGTGCCTAGTCTCCAGACACTGTAATTTGCAAAACTTAAGCCTTTCTTCGTAAGAGCACCCCTTTGTTCCATTCACTAATCTTGTTGCCCTTCTCTGTACTCGTTCCAGCAGCTCTACATCCTTCTTGAAATGAGGCCTCCAGACCTATATACAGTAGTCTAGGTGTGGCCTCACCATTGCCTTATACAAGGGAATAATCACCTCCTTATCCCTGCTAGAAAAATTCCTATATATCATTGACAATACACCATGAGCTACTCTTGCAGCCCGTCTGCACTGCTCAGAGAACTTCATATCTGCCTGCACAACCACCCCAGGTTCCTTTCATTCTCTACCACTGTCAGTGTAGTACCACAGAGTTGATACGTTGCTCTGGGGTTGCCGTTTCCCATATGTAGTACTTTACATTTGTCAATGTTAAACTTCATTTGCCACCTCTCAGCCCATCTGTTCAACCTTTCCAGATCCTGTTGCAGCAGCATAGCGTCAGTAGTGTCTTGACAACCCTGCCTACCTTTGTATCGTCTGCAAACTTCGACATTAAGCTTGATATACCGTCATCAATATCATTTATGAATACAGAAAACAATTATGGACACAACACTGAGCCCTGAGGGACTCCACTAATAACATTAGTCCACGACGAGCAGTGTCCATTGATTACCACTCTCTGTCTTCTCCCCCTCAGCCACCCCTTTATCCACAGCAGCAATTTGCCTCCAATGTCACACTGCTCCAATTTGTGCAGCAGTCTTCCATGTGCAACAGTATCAAAAGCCTTTCTAAGATCCAAGTATATAATATCAAAGTTATTCCCTGCATCCAGTTCTTTTGTGACTGCATCATAGTATCCAATACAGTAGGCTCTTCATTAACACCAACACTAATCAGTGAAGTATTGGAAAATAGGTACCTGGTCTGATGAATTTCGGTTTCATGCTGATGGGAGGAACAAATTGACAGTAAAGGAGAAACATTTGGATGCCACACAATATGAAAATTGTATCCACTCAGGCGCTTCCCTTCACGGTTGCAGTACAAAGTTTGTATACATTTGTACAATGTTTGAAGTACAAGTTTGTATATCCATCTGCGAATGGGTTCTTCAAACATGCTAATATGCAATGTCGTACAGCCAGAATTATACAGAAATGGATCCAGGAACATGAGTTAATTCAGCCTCTGAATAGCAATGACTTTCATAGTGCATCTGAAAAGTATTTAAGAACACGTGTGAGTGGTCAAGACAAGTTGTGGGCAGCTGTTTTCTACTGTGGCAGTTGCAGACTCTATTTTAAAAAGAGATATGGTCTTTTGCTATACTTTTGTATGTGAAAATCCTGCAATTGTGAGCCCTCGTCGTTAGCATCGTTGGTAAGATCGCCGTCCTCCTCACACTGGGTGGAAAAGACCTGAGTTTGAGTCCCATCATGGGCCTTTTTCACAACGTGGCTGAGTTAGTCGGTCTCAGGTGAGGGAAAAGGGTTTTTTTTTTCCGGGAAACACGGGTATTTCTTCCAGTAAAAAGAAAATCGACCACAATACACGCAATTTATAGTAGTATACACGGAGGAATATTGTCTTAGATGCTGCCTCCTAAAACCCTACTACAACAACCTGCAATTGAGATCCAAAATGTTGAATCATCAAGTCCTGTTTTTAGGTCGGCTTATAAATAAAGAAAACTGGAAACTAATGGGTTGTTTGCGTGGAGACTTTAGATGTTAGAGTTCATTCTGAGTTTTCAAGATGGTTTTACTAATTTCCCTACAGGCACTAAATTAATATTGCAATCAAAGAGAATAGTCTGGCAGAATTGAATTGAAGCCTGATGAACATAATGTTTTAAACAATCCTTTGGCTCCAAGAAATAAAATCTACTTTCCATCATTCATTATCCAGCTGGGACTGGTAAAAACATTTTTTTAGCTCCATTAAGTGACACATTCGGGCATTTACAATCTGTTTCCAAAATTGGCTCATGCAAAAGTGAAAGATGGCATATTTATTGGTAATCAAGTTAAGCGCCCTCGCCCTAGTACAGTGAATGTAAGCACGATTCTCCACATACTGACCTTTTCCACCCAGGATTCGAACCCAGATAAAAAAAAAGGCCCCGGGTTCGAATTCCTGACGCGAACAATTTTTATGGAATTTTTTAACAACGTTGTTGGGTTAGTCGGTATCAAACGAGTGATGCATGGTCTTTTCTCCAGAATCTCGAGTTTTTCCTACAGCAAGCAGGAAAATCGAACACAGCGCACGCAATTTATAGACATAATATACACTGAGTGATCACTGAATTATGACCACTCCTATGAAAACTGAATGCGACCCGTTGACCACGTGAGGAACGAGAGTGCGGAGTTATTCGACCTACGTAGCATAGATAAGGTGTTAGAGGTTCAGTAGGTAGTAAAATTCTGAGCGTGATGGGTAAAAGGAAGGATTTATAAGACTTCGATAAAGGACACATTGTGGGTGCCTCGATTTCCCAAACGGCTGAACTGGTGGGGTGTTCGAGAGCCGCCATAGTTAAAGTGTACCATGACTGGCGTCAAAATGGTCAAACAACGACCCGACGGCAAAACTGCAAAGGTCAGCGAAAGGTTGATGTTAGAGGTGAGTGCCGGATCCGACGACTCGTACAGGCGAACAGGCACAGCACTGTTGAAGAGTTGACTACCCAGTACAACATGGGCCAACCTGGAACAATATCTGGCATGACCATGCGTCGCACGTATCAGCTATACCAGCAGACGACCCCTGCGGCATCCTCTTCTAACCAAGGTTCATCGGCATAAAAGACTTGCCTGGTGCAAAGAGAATGCAAGTTGGACGTTAGAAGACTGGAAGAAGACGTGCTGGTCGGAAAAGTCACGTTATTTACTCCACGCCGTGGATGGTGGCTCTTGATCTCTTGATCACATGAGACTCTTGATCCATCATGCATGGTATCAAAAGTGCAGGCCAGTGGAGGCGGTTGTATGATGTGGGGCTTGTTTCACTGGCAGGAACATGAACCCCTCATGCATGTGGAACAACGTATCAGTAGTATTCGCTATCGTCAACTGCTTGCTCACTGTGTACACCCCGCTATGTTACACTTTTTCCGGAATGGTGATGGTGTGTTCCAGGATGACAATGCGCCCAGTCATCAGGCACTTGTTGTGCAGGAATGAGTTGAGGAACACTATGGAAAGGCAGGTATACCTGCATTGCTGTCCGCATTACACGCAGCCTGGTTGGCCATACCTCCCGAACACTTCCGACATCTTGTTGAATCAATTACTCGTCGAATAGCTGCTGTACCGAGGGCAAAAATAGGACCTACGAAGTATTAGGTAGGTGGTCATAATTCAGTGGTCACTCAGTGTATACGACGGCCTAAGTGGCTGATGAGACTAAACCTAAAAAGTTAAGCAGATGCTTCTCAAGAACTGGAAGACGAAACGACTGATTCTGAGTGAAATGCCAGAGAGTCATTTCACCTTGTAATGAATAGACCTTGGTATCATTAAGAGTTAAAATTACAAGGAATTAGTTGACAAGATGATGAACAGTCAGGGCAAAAGGTGATGTGGAACGTGTCAAGTACCATTACTTGCAAACACACCTAGATTTTTTCAGACAAAATCAGGGTGATGTTAGTGAACAGCATGTGTGATAGATTCCACCAAGATATGCGGTCAATGAGGAAGATATTGCAAATACGAGAAGAAGCTATGGCGTGTGACCTCCACTTCCACAACAACAGATGGAAACCTGTTCCAACAATCAACCATCTACTGGCTGAAAAACTACTTGCACACACATGCCCTACAACAATCCTTCCTCAACTTGAATTTATGTCCCCTAATGCGTGTAGTCTCAGCAAGTGAAAGAATACCTTGTAATGAATTAACATTCAACTGATTCAATCCAGTCAAGGCTTTAAACATCTTAGTCAGATCTCGCCACAGGTGGCTGGTCTCGAGATGGTGCAATTTGCACCCTTTTGTTCCCTTCACCAGTCTTGTTGCCCTTCTCTGCACCCGTTCCAGCAGAGCTACATCCTTCCTAAAGTGAGGCTTCCAGACCTGTATATAGTAGTCAAGATGAGGCCTGACCATGGCCTTCTACAAAAGCGATATTCACTTCTTTATCCCTGCTAGCAACATTTCTGTATATTATTGATCTCGTGAGCTGTCCTGGCATAATATCTACACTGCTCAGAGAATTTCATGTCTGGCTGCACAATTATCCCTAGGTGTTTTTCATTCTCCACTCCCCTGAATTTCTTCTTTCCACTACCTTGTTTTCTACCAGGCTCTGGTACACCGTCCCCATTCATGGTTGGTGATATTTCTTTTACTATTCCCATAGAATTTTAATGTAATAAATGATAAGAACAAAATATGTAAGGATAAATAAATTAGAATACATTTATAGAATTCTCTGGTATGTTCGACTGTAAAGCAGCTCTAATGTACACCGGGCTTTACCCGGTGAATCTTATGGCCAGTCCGCCCTTGCATCCATGTTCCTTTTCCAGAAATGAGCATAATAATGTAGATTCACTGCTGTTGAATACTGAATATCGAAATCCACCCGGATTTCTTTCTCCAATTAATACTCGTTGTCCTAAGCAGATCGATGTCCATCGAAGTAAAAATTATTGGTATGGTAAGATTAATATCCTTACTTTGCCTGAAATGAAATAAAGGTGGCTAGTATGATTGTTTTGGATTTTCTGAATTTTTGAAGAAAACAGACTTCTGAATTTGGCAGCATAGATAAGAGTATTTTCCTCTTAACTTGTTATAGGAATTTGGAAGCATCTACTCTATATGTCCAAAAGTAATCAGATATATTAAAGTAGTTACAAAAAGGCCTTTTAAATAAAATAATAAAAAAAATCCTAGCAAAGAGGCCACATTGGAGTAGTAGTTAATAGTGTTGGTCGTTGCAGGGTTTTTCAGATGCATCAGCAACTTAGGCCATATTGTACCGAATACAATGTCTGTAAATTGTATCATTCTCTAGTCGGCTTGCTGAGACCAACTAACTCAACCATGTTGTGAAAAAGATCCATAAAAATAAAAAAACGGGATCTGAACTCTGCTCTTTTCCACCCGGTATGGGGGAGGACTGCAATTCTACCAACCATGTTACCCACGACGATTACAAAGCCATCTCTGGCCTATAATGCAACATCAGTCCTCTGGCATAATTTTTAAACTTCTAAAGAAAGTCATATTAGGATTATCCAAGAACAACCTCAAACACCCAGGTGTATTTCTGTTCATAAATTGCATGGTTGCCTGGTCCGTTCGGCTGTTTTTCTGGACGAAAAAACTGAGTTTCCAGCAGTAAAAATATTGCTATACTCGCTTGGGACCGACTAACTCAGCCACGAAGTGAAAAAAAAGCCCATGAAAGTTCCTCGCATCATTCATGGATCCGAATCTGGCACTTTTCACCTAGTATTACCATAAGTTTATATTACCTGAGCCTCAACAATGCTAAAAATTCTTAACTTTAAAAAACCACTTAGCTCTTGCCACCACCTTAACTAGTTAGACTTTGTTGGCAGAGTTACCACCTCTGATTACGGGAGGTGGGTTTCTACTATGTAAAACTTTGTATAAACATATTGCAAAAATGCCAAAGAATTCTGCAAATTTTGAAAAAGCCTAGGTAACTCAATGAGATCTACCGAGGCATTTTCAATGCAGGCATGAGTTGTTCCTACCTGTTGGAGCAACTCATTCCTGCACTGTCTATAATTTTCACAGTGGAAGATAATGTGTTCACTGTCTTCAATATTAGAAGTATAGACCTGCTCTTGATCAAATCCCAGTTGTTGAAGCGAGCCTCTTAACCCATGACAATCATGGTTGGAAATAATCCAAATTCTGGCAAACTGCTAGGCCTTTGCATAATATCAATTTTAGGCATAAAGGCATAGGTATGTGCTGGACTCGTTCCAACGACGCTAACCAATCCTTTATATTCTATATTAAATCTCTTGTTTTCCTCTTTGATATCCTTCTTGTCATAGATTTTGTCAATATATGGGAATGCGCTGATTCCCAACAGCTCCAATGAGTAATTTATTTTGGTGGCGTATTGTAGATACGTATGTGTATCTTGCTCACGGTGGCTTCCAGATGTTCGTCCATCGCCACCTAATGTCACTGTGATGATATAAAGAAATGCGATAAAACGGGCCTGGCGTGTGGTTAATGTATGTGTTTGTTTAAGTGTTAGTGCTTGTATTGTTCCACCATAGGACTGTGCAAATGGGGGATGCACCACACAAGACCCCCAATCTAGGGGAACCCAATCGAGGGAAACATCAAAGTCTGAACATAAATAAACGAGGCCTCTTAACCCCTTTTGCATCCAGGCTACTAAGTAGCTTTGCACAGCCCTGTTCCACCAAGAACTATTTCAGCAGATTTCTCAATTGCTATTCTAGAGTTTCCATATATCGTTACTAAAAGTTTGTTCGCATGTGCCTTAGGTCACAGTCCTGCCACTTCTTGTACAATAGTTCATCTACAACGTAATTCTAGGCATTTGGACCTAATATAGAACCTTGTGCTCCCTTGGTTATTATAAATTTATTCTGGACCTTACTTTCCATAAAACACATCTTAATCTGTATGTAATTCTCTACTGCCAAAGGTCAAATGCATCCTGAAAGTCAATAAATATCCTAGTGAGTTTTTCCCCATGGCATGCTGTACCTTATATATGTCGTCAAAAATTTCATCCTCAGTAGATCTGCCTTTTTTAGATCCATACTGATTACTTGATGCCTGATTCAATTTGCTATACCACTCAATCTTTTAATTAACATTTGTTATAAAGTTTTCCCAAGCACAGACAATAGTGCCACTGCTCTATAGGATCTAATACCTTGTGGATCCCCATCCGGTAAGATCTTCAGTAAGATCTTCACTCATCAATTTTCCTGCATTCTAGAAATGCTCCTTTTTGCAAGCAGCTGTTATACAAATGCAACAAAATCTCTGGCCAGAGCAGCTCTGGACAAAGGTATTTCCACGCCCTGGGCAGAAAGATTTTTCGGCACCCTTTACTAATATATATATATATATATTTTTTTTTTTGCCTCATTGTTCGGGCTTCCCTTAAAGAATGGCACGCCGAACAAAAGCCCTACTAGCCCATACCTTAATTCGGCACTGGGTCAGCCCATGGCAAATGACTTGACTGCCTCTGTTATTATATTATCAGAGTGAAAGTGCTTTTACCCTTTCTCTTTTCAACTTTTACAGCAGAATTTTGTTTGGCAAGCCCCATGGATTTTTATTGTTTTCTAATTTGACAAAATCCAGGCTAGATGTTTGTTTGTAATATTTAATCTTCCTTTTGTACAATCTCTTAATTTCAACATATTACACTTTATGTTTCAGCAACAGCACCACTACTACCAAGCCTCCTGGCTCAGTGCAGTTATATTCCTGGATTCATTCATTCTCCTCCCATATTGTGAATTCATTGTTCCACCAAGGCCCAAAAACCAAAATAGTTTTTGGGCTTGCCTTGTATGGCTCAATGAGAAGAGGCAAGCCTTTTTGGGCTTGCCTCTTCTTATTGAGTCATACACAGCCTGGTAAAATGTATCACATAATATCTGTGCTCTATAAAATGATAGGCTGCTGTTCCATTTTAATTCATTTTCCTCATTAATTTTGTTCTCTCTAACGTATGGAGCGAATGGTAACGAGCAAATACTTGAGAGGGTAACAAAATCTGAGAGCAGCATACCATTCCTCACATCACATCCATTGTTACATAGGCAAAACTGAATAGGGTGTTGTTATGTTGTTATTTGGTTTTTAGGAGCATTAGCAACTAAGGCCATATTTACCCGGGGATATGCAGTGGTCATTCCCTGACCTTTCCGCATCCTCCGTATTTGTTGGTCACAGGCTCGAACCCGGGTCTAATCAAGAAGCATGTGCTATGCACTGCTGCTCCTGCCCACTTGGCTCTGGAGGTGCCTACTGAACAGGCATAAACCTGACCAACTTTCAAGGTATGCTGTGTGCACAAGTCAGCTGCAATTGCTATGTGATGCAGCTTGATTTGGTCTTAAATTTGGCAGCTCAGCTAGAAACAGCAAGCATTATAGTTGTCCATGAAAAATTATAGTCATTCTTTATTAGCATTAGCATTAGCATTAGCATTAGTAGAGGCATTTGATGCAAGAAAGCAAGCTTATGCAGCATCAGCCAAAAAAAAAAAAAATAACATAAATAAATAAAAATAACCACTTCCACTTCACCCCTCTGTTCGTTCGAAATACCTGTCCAGCTGAGCCTTAAACTTATTAAGGCTATCAACTTCCACGACAAGGGATGGAAGTCTGTTCCACCCACCAACCACCCGCTGGCTAAAGGCAAATTTCCGCACATCTATCCTACATGTCTTTCCTCAATTTGAATTTATGCCCTCTCAGGTGATTTTTCTGAGCTAGAGGAAGAATCCCATCAGCATTGAGCATGCTCAAACCATTCAAGGCTTTGTACACCTCTATCAGATCACCCCGCTGGTGCCTAGTTTCCAGACACTGTAATTTGCAAAACTTAAGCCTTTCTTCGTAAGAGAACCCCTTTGTCCCATTCACCAATCTAGTTGCCCTTCTCTGTACTCGTTCCAGCAGCTCTACATCCTTCCTGAAATGAGGCCTCCAGGCCTGTATACAGTACTCTAGGTGTGGCCTGACCATTGTCTTATACAAGGGAATAATCACCTCCTTATCCCTGCTAGAAAAATTCCTATATATCATTGACAATGCACCATGAGCTACTCTTGCAGCTCGTCTGCACTGCTCAGAGAACTTCATATCTGCCTGCACCACCACCCCCAAGTCCCTTTCATTCTCTACCACTGTCAGTGTAGTACCACAGAGTTGATACGTTGCTCTGGGGTTGCTGTTTCCCATATGTAGTACTTTACATTTGTCAATGTTAAACTTCATTTGCCACCTCGAAGCCCATCTGCTCAACCTTTCCAAATCCTGTTGCAGCAGCATAGTGTCAGTAGTGTCCTTCACAACCCTGCCAACCTTCGTATCGTCTGCAAACTTAGACATTAAGCCTGATATACCATCATCAATATCATTTATAAATACAGAACACAATAAAGGCCCCAATACTGAACCCTGAGGGACTCCACTAATAACATTAGTCCACAATGAGCAGTGTCCATTGATTACCACTCTCTGTCTTCTCCCCCTCAACCACCCCTTTATCCATAGCAGCAACTTGCCTCCAATGCCACACTGCTCCAATTTGTGCAGCAGTCTTCCATGTGCAACAGTATCAAAAGCCTTTCTAAGATCCAAGTATATAATATCAAAGTTATTCCCTGCATCCAGTTCTTTTGTGACTGTATCATAGTATCCAATCAAATTGGTCAGGCAAGACTTCCCCTTAACAAAACCATGCTGTGTCCTAGCTATAACTGAAGTCTTGTCTAGATGATCCTGCAGTGCTTCTTTCACCAGTGCCTCCATTAATTTTCCGGGAACAGAAGTTAAACTCACAGGTCTATAATTACTTGTGTCAGCCTTTGATCCCCCTTTGTGAATTGGGGTCACATTTGCACATCTCCAGTCAATGGGTACCTCCCGTGAGTCCAAGGAAGCTCTCATAATTATGGCTAAGGGTTTGCTTACCTCCTTTGCTGCCTCCTTTAATATAACTGGATAGATCCCATCCACCCCAGGTGCCTTTCTTGTGTTTATCTTCAACAATTTCTCCTCCACTTTGCTCTGTTATTACAAGATTCTCTAGCTTACTGCTAGAGTTGAATACACCTCTGGCATTCCCCTCGCTGAATAACTCCTCATGTGTGAATGTCGATGCAAAATATTCATTTAGTTTGTTAGCTACCCGAGCAGGGTCATCAACAGTTGACCCATCGATCTCAAGTGGACCAATCTGATTCATCCCCTTCCTTCTAGAGTTTACATAAGTAAAGAACTCTTTGCTGTTTTTCTTCGCATCCCTTGCCAAGGATCTCTCGTAATCTGCCTTCGCCTGCCTAACCTCCTTTGTAACTTGGTTACAGATCAACTTATATCTATCATAGGCGTCCGTGTCACGTGTTAATTTGTATGTATCCCATGCATTTTTCTTCTCTGCCATATGCCTCATTAGTTCATCTGACAACCATTTAGGCCTAAACCTTGAACAATATTTCTTAGTTGGTATGTAAAGCCTAGTAGCTTCCACGATAAGTTCTTTGAATGCTTCCCATTTTGAATTTGCTGTTGGCAATATCATCAGTTGATCCCACTGTATAGAATTTAAATACTGTCTCAGTCCATTGTAGTCGCCTTTACGAAAGCAATACCCCTTCCCTTTACCCCTAATGGTAGTTACCTCTTTGAGTAACTCCCACTTCAGCACACTGTGATCACTGCCACCAAGTGGTTCATTTATCTGCAGATTCTTAATGCATGAAGAATCACTACTGATAATCAAATCAAGAGTATTACTCCCTCTAGTTGCCTCCCGAACATGCTGATGTAGAAAACAATCATCCAATAAATCCACAAAAGCCTTGCTACTGTGTGAGTGACCAGCCCCCAAATTCCAGTCAATATCTGGGAAATTAAAATCCCCCATTATAAGACTCTCTGATTTACTGGCCCACTCTATTTCTCCAAACAGTTTCTTATTATACTCATCAGAGTCATTAGGCCTATAGCACACTCCTACTCTCAATTTTGATCTCCCAATGCTTATGTCACACCAAACTGACTCGACACTGCACTGTCCAGCGATGTCGACTGGCTCCACTTCCTTGGATTTTATGTGTTTTTTAACTAATAGCATAACCCCTCCTCCCTTCCTATCCTGTCTCTCCTTTCTGTAGACATTGTACTCCCCAAATTTCAGTTCTGCATTCCTTATATCTGTGTGACACCACGTCTCTGAAATCCCCACAATATCTGCCTTTGATGTTTTGAGCAATACCTCAAATTCATCAAATTTATTTACTAAACTCCTAGCATTGGTGTACACACAAGTATACATGCACCTGTTCTTTTTCTTAGCTACCCTAACACAACCCATGTGTTTACTTGTACCCCAATGATTCCCAGCAGTCTCTGAAATATCCTGCATCTTATTTTCCAGGCTGCGGCTCATTCCAATAGAAGCAGTGCAAGAATCACTTTCACCTCTGCCAGTGGCTACTGTTAATCTATTAGTCCTTGTATCCCCCCAATCTAGCAGTTTTCCGACCCACCTAACATTGCCTCGATAGCATCAGCAAACATTCTTGCACCCTTTCTATTTAAGTGTATCCCATCCCTGTAGAAGCAGTCTCTCCTGTTAACAAGTACAGACCAGGCTGAAAAAAATTCTACCCCTTGAGCCCTGCACAATCTTTCCAGGGCCGAATTGATTGACAGGGCTCTCATCATATACTCCCTCCTATCGTGTCTGGGCAGAATTGCAGACACTTTCAATTTCAACCCTAATTCACGGCTTTTTTTCATCAGTGACCTGTACTTGTCAAGTAATTCCGCCGGTCTCCTACTCTTAATGTCATTAGTGCCAACGTGTATAACTATATCACCTTTTGTGCCCTTAAAAGATGATATCCGCTCTACAACGTCATCAACTTTTGCCCCTGGCAGACATACCCTGGTCCTATTCCACCTATCCTTTTTACAAAGCATGTTTCCCGTTTCCCTGACAATAGAGTCACCAACAACTACTAGTTCCTTTGGGACCAGCGCATTCTGCCTTGGGGGTTGCCGCTGTGTTCCGCGATGACCAAGTGCAAGCTCTGGAATTGGTGTGGCAGCTGAGAGCTTGATGGGCCCCTCACTTGTAATCCTTCGAGGGCATCCACCCTATCCTTCAAGCTCTCATATAGGCCCATAACAACGCTGAGTTGTCGCCTTATCTCCTTACACTCCTTGCATCGCACACACACAAAGACATCCCCCATGGCAGTATCATGTCCCATACTTGACTGCTCCGCAAACATCAAGCAAATAGTGCATCTTACAAGGCTGTGATTCAGAGGACAACTGCCCCCCTCAGTTCTCCCCTGGGCCACAGCATTCCCATTAGCTTGAGCCCATTAGCATTCCCATTAGCTTGATTATTGAGTTACACCTACATGTACCATAGTACATGTATTATAATGAATAATTTTAAATGAATAGTAACAAATTAAAACAAACATATAGTATAAAAGAAACAAAACGATGACTCCTTTACTGGTTGAAGTTGATTTCTAAGGTTATAAGGCTAAAATAAGGAGTTACTGGATCCGTCGGCATGACTTGGCTTCTTAGCATGTTGTTTCTTCATACAACAAAGGGCATCTTAAACTTTTCCGCTCATGTTGAGTAATCCTCTTCGAAAATCCACTTAAAAAAAGGTGTGAAGACAATCATATAAGGGAAAGCAGGCACTTAAAACAAATTCTTCTTCAATATAAGAACATTCTTCAATGAGGGCAATAATGATTTCACTGTCCTCATTAACGGTGGCATTAATGTTATTGACCCCACTGTCCTTCAATCTCTAACAATCTGTGGAACACACAAGGGTTCAGGGCATCTACCGTAAGCAGGGCTGGCAATGTACGCAGTGCTTGGAATGAGTTTTTTTGTGAAAATTCATACTGTGTATACCAAAAAAGAGATTCATTTTCAATGCAAAAAGGCAAAAATTCATTAAGTGAATGCTTGTAAAACAAGAGCATAGTACACTATATTCTGAATAATTTAATGAATGACTTAATATCGTGAAAACCTTTTATCAAACTAAGAAAAATACAGTATAATCCAGTGAATGTATTTAATAACACAATAAATACAATAAGATACAGTAGATAAGTTTTTATCAAACGTTGCTCGCAAAATGGCAAGAATTTTAACGTTGTTGAACATGCCTTTTTAACATATTTTACATCATCTGGTTAAAAAGCATTAATAAATGCCACATTTCAAGATATTTGTAATGGCAAGAGTTTCTTCTGAGCGTGAATTAATAAATGACGTTTTAAATTATAAGAGTGTGAAAATGTCCTGCCACATATTTTACAAGTGAAAGGTTTCTCCTGAGTATGAACTATATAATGGTTTTTCAGATTACCCGATTCTGAAAATCCCCTGCCACATATTCCACATGTGAAAGGTTTTTCATGAGTGTGAACCAATACGTGCCTCTTCACATAAGCTAAATGCGCAAATGCCTTACCACATATTTCACAAAAGTAGGGTTTCTCCTGAGTGTGAACTAGTAAATGGTTTTTCAGCTTACTTTTTGATGAAAGTGCCTTTCCACATATTTCACAAGAGACAGGTTTCTCTTGTGTGTGAATTAACAGATGTCTCTTCAGATCTGCTGCGAATGAAAATTCCTTGCCACATATTTCACAAGAGAAATGTTTTTCATGAGTATGAACTACGAAATGCCTTTTCAGACTACCTGACTGCAAAAATGCTTTACCACATACTTCACAAGTGAAGGATTTATTCTGTGTGTGAACTAATTGATGTTTTTTCAGATAAACCGATTCCGAAAACGATTTGCCACACATCTCACAACAGAATGGTTTCTCCTGAGTGTGTACCAACGAATGTCTTTTTAGAAGGCTTGATAGCAAAAATTCTTTGCCACATATTTCACAATGGAATGGTTTCCCCTGAGTATGCACCAACGAATGTCTTTTTAGACGACTTGATAACAAAAACTTTTTGCCACATATTTCACAAGGGAATTTCTGATGAGTGTGAATAAAGCAATGTTTTCTCAGATTACCTGGATCTGCAAATGTCTTGCCACATATTTCACAAGAGAATGGTTTCTCTTTAGCATGAATCAATAAATGCCTTTTCAAAATGTACGCTTTTGAAAATGCTTTCTTGCATATTTCACAACTGAAAGATTTCTTTTGCAGACAATTATCCAATTTTGAAAACCTCTCATTAGAAGATTCAGAATAGGGTTTCATATGAATCTGATCCATTAGATGTCTTTTCCAATAATTTGATTGGGAAATTTTCTTGCCATGCTTTGCCTGAATAAAATTTTTCCTAAATGTGAGTAATAGCACCCTTTGAGCTGATTTGGATCTTCTCACAGAATCCACAATTTACAATTTTCTGCATTCTGTAAACTTTCCTTCTTGTTTCTATACATTTCTCATTTGCAAATATGAATAATAAAAACTGAATGGTAAAAATAAAAAACTGAAAAATGACACTGAATTTTCTAGTGATTCTATTATTTTGCATGGGAAGGTTTTTACCTAAAAAATGTCTTCCTTGTTAATTTTATCAGCATGCATTTTTCAGTTGCTGATTTGTGATGAGGTTGCTAAATATACATGCTCCTGTTATTGCTTTGTTTAGTATATCTTTCTTACATCGATAATCTAATTAATTTTCTTCTTGTTGGATCTGGAAAAAAAAAAGACATTGATGTACATATCAAGCACATAACCAAAATAACTTTTTTATCTTACCAAGCAGACAGATTAAAAATAATTAACCTTACAATGATACAAATACAGAAATAATACATACTGAAATATTCCACAATGTTTCTATATCTAGAAATACACTTTGGATATCTGGAAAATTCTGGAATCAAATTCATTCTTCTTTTTTTGCAGTGAAACATTAACAATGGCATGTTATATTCAATAACATGCAGAATTGCTGCAATAGATACATAGATGTTAAATTCATATTTATAAGCAACCTTGGTGGATAATTCCAAAAAAGACTGAGAAAGATAAATGGGAAATTGGTTACTCTTAAAAACTTTCAAGTTTTGTTTACTTTATTAGTGAAAACTACGTGTAGAAATCAGAATAAGCAATGAACAGCACAGTTCACTTTAACCATGCAGCAATGGTGCTGGACTTGCGAAGTTCTCAAAAATAACAAGTTAATTGTTGGCTGAAGATAAAAAAAAAATATTTGGGTTAAATTCAATTATTCAATTTGGAGAAGGGAGGGCAACAAAATGTGCTGCATGCCTGCAATCCTAAAATGTTTGTTGTATGGTATAACTTGGCAACTTAAACAGTGGCCTATATATGTATCCCAATTCAATCTTAGATTTGGCAAATAGTTTATTATCTGAAGTATCAATAAATTCAACCAAAGGCAAAAAACAGCACTTTCAATGCCTATGGCTAAGAACCCACAGGCAACACAGTGATTATAAGGAAAAATCTTGAATTGAATCCTATCAATGGCATGGGAAATTTTCACTGGTTTCTTCTCACAATGTGGCTGAGTTAGTTGGACTCGGGCAAGAGTTGTGTGGGTTTTCTTCCAGAAATTTGAGTTCTTCATCCAGCAAACTGACAAAAGAATATACTGACTCCTATTCTTAGTTGCTTTGGTGCTTAATATACACCCTGTCGTTAAGTTTAATGGTGATATCTCCTATAAAGAAACTGTTGACCATATCAATGCACAGTTTTGGATCAATGAAGTCCACCACTAAAGTATACAAGTATTGCAAACTTTTACTTATTCATATAGTTAAATCTGCATGAAAACAATTGCAAACTGTGATATGCAAGGTTGAATCCACATGAAAAAATTTTCCAAGATTATTCAAAAAGCACATTCTGCTTCTGCATTATCCAAATATGTTTCTATCCTTCTATCCCTCCACAAAAAAAAAAAAAAAAAAAAAGAAAAGAAACAAAGAAGGATGGAACCATGAAGAAAGGAGATACAAATTTTTGAAAATTCCAATCAAAAACAAATATTATAGAATCCTTAAGTGTCTAGTAGGGAGACTATATTTTTGTGAAATGATCAATCAATATGTGAAAATATATTTTTACATATTGATAAAAATAAATAAAATTAAATATATAAATAAGTAAAAAACTATAAGTTATAAAAATATTTTGTAATACCACCAGAGTTGTGTTGTCTACACACTAGTGCTGCCCTTGACCCACCCATGAAACCTACAATTACTTTTTAGTTTAACACCACTTCAATAAAATAAAATGGATTATCTTTTGAACTGACTTGAACTTTTTTTATTCCACAATTTGTAACTTCCCTTCCTGTTTCTATGCATTTATCATTTTTGAATATAAATAATAGAGTTTTTTTGGGGAGGGGGTTTAGGAGATGCCTATTTAATATTGATTACAAACTAAATGATTTAATGATAAAAGGAAACTGGAAAAGAAATTACTGCAGCTGAATTGAATATAAAACACCAAGGCTGATGGAATCTATCGTTATAATTAAAAGCAGCAAAAGAGGAAATTGAAACTTCAGTTAAAAATACTGACAGCATCTTTGGGTTCAGGGTAAGTCCCTACAGACTGGAGTTGTTCAAATGTATCCACTATTCATAGGGTGAAGTGGGTAAATACACACCTGCAGTGGCATATCGAAGTATCATCATAAGGGGGGCACATGGTGACCGACCATGATTTGAGTTTTTTTTTTTTTTTGGAATGCCTCCTGCATTCTTTTTCTTTAATTTCAAATTTTTGGTTGGGGGCATATGCCCCTTCTGCACACCTGTAAGTTTAACTTCTTAACCAGGGAAAATAATGGAGTTGATAGTTTAAGAAGTAATGCAAGATCATCTTGACAGGACAGTCAAGAAGAGGGTTGCAAAAAATAATTCTGACATCATATATTTGGATTTCAGTAAATCCCTTGATGCTGTTCCACATAACTGACACTTCTCTTAGTGGAAAGATGGGTTGTTATTATTAGCCATATGGTGCAAGGAAGCCTGAGGCCTATTCTGCACCAGCCAAAAAAATTTTTCCGAGTTACCCTGAGAGAGAGAGAGAGGAATCAACAAGAAAGAGAAGAATGATCATATTACATGTGGTGGGCATGGGGTGAGCCCATGCTCACCACATGTAAACCCAGGGATATCTCCAGATTATGATACACCTCTGGAGTAAGTGGCTTCTTTTACTTGAATCCGTCACAAATTATTGACGTATACTAACATAACCTTTTTTCACTAGCCAAAAATGAAAGTCTATTAAAAAGAAAACACACACACACTTCTTTTGCTTGAATCTGTCCCGGATTTGGAAATTCCAGTGACAAGGTGTACCCATAATCTGGAGTTCAGCAGAAAGATGTTATGAGTAGGGTTTGGTGTTGGGCCATTACGTCAGTAAATAATAACTTTTTTACTACTACTTTTTTATTACTGACTTTTATAACAACGACTTAACAACTTCGGTACTCACTTCAGTGTTAGGGGAGCACATCCGTATCCAGTGCATCCCCGTCCTACGTTACATGATTTTAATGACACCGTTGTCTGCCCGCTTTGTAAACGCTGATAAGAATAACACGTAAACCACAGAGTAGTATCTTACTACTCTGTGATGTGAACTAACTTAAATTCATAAATCATTCATGAACCATATTGGAAATGCATCGCGCGCTACCTAGCACCGGATGCAGCAGCTTCCAAAACACAATATCCTATTCTCACTATTGCACGCGTGGCTAAATGTTTTTTTTTTTTTTTTTTTTTTTGGGGGGGGGGGGGAAACCATAAAGGAATTATTCTAAGTGCTCTTAAAATAAAAAATGCCTTTGCTCTTATGAAATAAGTTGAATATAGATTAACGAATAAATGTTCGACAGTCGATGTAATTAAGGATCACTAACGCCAATTCTCAACTGCAGCTAAGAGGCGATAAACAACCCCAGGGACTCACATCTGGTGAATATGGGCTTGGCAAACCCAGGGTCCTGAGCTGGATATCATCATTCTTCTCTTTCTTGCTGATTCCTCTCTCTCTCTCTCTCAGGGTAACTCGGAAAAAATTTTTTGGCTGGTGCAGAATTGGCCTCAGGCTTCCTTGCACCATATGGCTAATAATAATAATAATAATAACATGAACCCTAGATTCAGGCTCGCGCCTAACATTTGCAGAGCCATGGGAAAGAATATAAATGAAGACCCACACACCATATGTCTAAATTTAAAAGTTATATTTCAAACTAAAAAAGTGTTAAAGAAAATATGTTCAAACCTCTTACGTTGACAAATATACCTTCATAACGACAAAATCAAAAAAAAAAAAAAAAAAAATGTGTGTAACGCTATGATTTTCATGGGGCTGAGAAGTCGGCAAATTATTATTATTATTAGTCGCATGGTGCAAAGAAGCCTGAGGATTATGCTGCACCAGTCAAAAAAATTTTGAGTACCCTGAGAGAGAGAGAGAAAGAAGTATTAGCATTACCATTAGCAAAGTAACATGATGCAAGAAAGCATGCTTATATAGCATCAGCCAGAAAAAAAAAAAAAAAAGCAAAAAAACATACACTTCTCATTTCACCCATCCACTCGATCCAAATGTTTGATTCTCAGTAGTGATTCTTCATGCATTAAGAACCTGCAGATAAATGAACCACTAGGTGGCAGTGATCACAGTGTGTTGAAGTGGGATTTACTCAAGGAGGTAACTACCATGAGAGGTAAAGGGAAGGGTTTTTGTTTTCTTAAAGGCGACTATGATGGTCTGAGACAGTATTTAAATTCTATACAGTGGGACGAACTGATGATGTTACCAACAGCAAACTCAAAATTGGAAGCATTCAAGGAACTAATCTTGGTGGCTACCAGGCTTTACATACCAACTAAGAAATATTGTTCAAGGTTTAGGCCTAAATGGTTGTCAGATGGACTAATGAGACATGTGGCAGAGAAGAAAAATGCATGGGATACATACAAATTAATGGGTGACATGGAAGCCTATGATAGATATAAGTTGGTCTGTAACCAAGTCACAAAGGAGATTAGGCAGGCAAAGGCAGACTACGAAAAATCCTTGGCAAAGGATGCAAACAAACACAGAAAGGAGTTCTTTACATACTTGAACTCGAGAAGGAAAGGGATGAATCAGATTGGTCCACTGGATATTGATGGTTCAACAGTTGAGGATCCTGCTCAGGTGGCTAACAATCTAAACGAGTATTTTGCATCTACATTCACGCATGAGGAGTTATTCAGGAAGGAGAATGATGTAGGTAAAGTAAACATTGGCAGTGAGCTGGATGATTTTGTAATAACTGAGAGGAAAGTGGAGGAGAGATTGTTGAGGATAAACATAAAAAAGGCACCTGGGGTGGATGGGATCTATCCAGTTATATTAAAGGAGGCAGCAAAGGAAGTATGCAAACCCCTAGCCATAATTATGAGAGCTTCTTTGGACTCAAGGGAGGTACCCATAGACTGGAGATGTGCAAATGTAACCCCAATTCACAAAGGAGGATCAAAGGCTGACACAAGTAATTATAGACCTGTTAGTTTAACTTCTGTTCCAGGTAAATTAATGGAGGCACTGGTTAAAGAAGCACTGCAGGATCATCTAGACAAGAATTCAGTTATAGCTCAGACGCAGCATGGTTTTGTTAAGGGCAGGTCTTGCCTGACCAATTTGATTGGATACTATGATGTAGTCACAAAAGAACTGGATGCAGGGAATAACTTTGATATTATATATTTGGGTCTTAGAAAGGCTTTTGATACTGTTGCACATGGAAGACTGCTGCACAAATTGGAGCAGTGTGGCATTGGAGGCAAATTGCTGCTATGGATAAGGGGATGGTTGAGTGGCAGAAGACAGAGAGTGGTAATCAATGGACACTGCTCAACGTGGACTAATGTTATTAGTGGAGTTCCTCAAGGTTCAGTGTTGGGTCCATTGTTGTTTTCGGTGTTTATGAATGATATTGATGATGGGATATCAAGTTTAATGTCTAAGTTTGCAGATGATACAAAGGTTGGCAGGGTCGTTAAGGACACTACTGACGCTATGCTGCTGCAACAGGATCTGGAAAGGTTGAACAGATGGGCTGAGAGGTGGCAAATGAAGTTTAACATTGACAAATGTAAAGTACTACATATGGGTAACAGTAACCCCAGAGCAATGTATCAACTCTGCGGTACTACACTGACAGTGGTGGAGAATGAAAAGGACCTGGGGGTAATTGTGCAGGCAGATATGAAGTTCTCTGAGCAGTGCAGACGAGCTGCAAGAGTAGCTCATGGTGTCTTGTCAATGATATACAGGAATTTTTCTAGCAGGGATAAGGAGGTGATTATTCCCTTGTATAAGGCAATGGTTAGGCCACATCTTGAGTACTGTATACAGGTCTGGAGGCCTCATTTCAAGAAGGATGTAGAGCTGCTGGAACGGGTACAGAGAAGGGCAACAAGATTAGTAAATGGAACAAAGGGTTGCACTTACGAAGAAAGGCTTAAGTTTTGCAAATTACAGAGTCTGGAGACTAGGCACCGGCGAGGTGATCTGATAGAGGTGTATAAGGCTTTGAATGGTTTGAGCATGCTCAATGCCAATGGGATTCTTCATCTTTCTCAGAATAATCACCTCAGAGGGCATAAATTCAAATTGAGGAAGGACAGATGTCGGATAGATGTGCGGAAATTTGCCTTTGGCCAGCGGGTGGTTGGTTGGTGGAACCGACTTCCATCACTTGTTGTTGAAGTTGATAGCCTAAACCAATTTAAAGCTCAACTGGACAGGTATTTCGAACGAACGGAGGGGTGAAATGGGAGAGGGTTTTTTTTTTTTTTTTTTTGGCTGATGCTGAATAAGCTTGCTTTCTTGCATCATATGCCTCTACTAATGCTAATGCTAATGCTAATGTTTGTCTAGTTCTGCCTTGAATCTATTTAAGCTATCAACTTCTACAACGACAGATGGAAGTTTGTTCCGGCAATCAACCACCTGCTGTCTAAAGGCAAATTTCCGCACATCTATTCTACAACAGTCTTTCCTCAATTTGCATTTATGCCCTCTCAGGCGATTATTCTGAGCAAGAAGAAGATTCCCATCAGCATTGAGCATGCTCAAACCATTCAAAGCTTTATACACCTCAATCAAATCACCTCGCAGGTGCCTACTACGGCCTTTAGTAGGAGAGAATCACCAAAAAAAAGAGAAGAATGATGATATCAAACTCAAGACCCTGGGTGTGCCACCTTTTTATAAATGTCAGGTGATGTGTTCCTCCACTCGGCCTTTAACGTAGCCACTAGTTTGGCTTTGTTCTTTGGGCGATCTCGACGTGCACGTACCAGATGATCCAATACATCCCAATGATGATCGATAGGGTTCAGATCAGTACTCTGGGCTGGCCAATCCAACTTTTCCCACCCATGTCCTCAGACCACTCTGTTACGACAAGAGCAGTATGACATGGCGTGTCGTCTTGCTGATACAATTATAGGTCTTCCCTGAAGTATTGCCATAATGTTATAAGTGCATAATTGTGCAGGTTGTACTGGTATTGCACCGAATTCATGGTTTTGCCGATAACGACTAATGGGCCCAAGCCAAACCATGAAAAACAGCCCAATACCATGACACTGCCTCCACCAAACTTCATTGTTTGGAGGATACAATCAGGAAGGAACTGTTCCCCTGAAATTCGCCACACCCAGGATTGGCCATCGGACTGGTAGAGTGCGAACCCCGACACGTCTGTCCATAGGACTGTTTTCCACTGCATTACAGTCCAGGATTCGCACTCCTTACACCATGTTAATCAGCATCTAGCATTTTTTGAGCTGATCAATGGCTTGTGAAGAGCTGCGCGACCATTGTAATCCATAACATTGATTGTTCTTCTTATTGTACTAGTGTTGACATTAGTCCCAATACTTTCACACAGGGTTTGTGTTAATTGAAAACAATGCAAAATTACGATTTGGCGCGGAGTTATTCGCAGAATTCTCTTAACATTAGTAAAGGCATATGATGCAAGAAAGTAAGCTTATATGGCATCAGCCAATAAAAAAAAAAAAAAAAAAAAACTCATTTCACACATCCACTAGCTCCAAATGTTTGTCAAGTTCTGCATTGAATCTACTTAAGATATCAACTTCTACAGCGACAGATTGAAGTTTGTTCCAGCTATCAACCAGCCGCTAACTAAAGGCAAACTTTCGCACATCTATCCTACAACCGCCTATCCTCAATTTGCATTTATGCCATCTCAGCATTTATTTTGAGCAAGAGGAAGAATCCCATCAGCACTGATCATGCTCAAACCATTCAAGGCGTTATACACCTCAATCAGAACACCTCGCAGGAGCCTAGTCTACAGACAGTGTAATCTACAAAAGATAAGCTTTTATTCGTAAGAGCAACCCTTTGTTCCATTCACTAATCTTGTTGCCCTTCTCTGTACTCCTTCCAACAGCTCTACATCCTTTTTAAAATGAGGACTCCAGACCTGTTTACAGTACTCAAGGTGTAGCCTGACCATTGCTTAATACAAGGGGATAATCACCTCCTTATCACTGCTAGAAAAACTCCTGTATATTATTGACAAGACATCCTGAGCTACTCTTGCAGAGTAGCTCATGAACCCTGAGGCACTCCACTAATAACATTAGATCACGAAGAGCAGTGTCCATTGATTACCACTCACTGTCTTCTCCAACTCAACCATCCCTTTATCCATAGCAGCAATTTGCCTCCAATGCCACACTGCTGCAATTTGTGCAGCAGTCTTCCATGTGCAACAGTATCAAAAGCTTTTCAAAGATACAAATATATGATATCAAAGTTATTCTTTGCGTCCAGTTCCTTTGTTCTTACTCTACTTCTTACTTTGAAATTAGTCAGACAAGACTTCCCCTTAGCAAACCCATTCTGTGTCCGAGCTATGACTGAAGTCTTGTCTTGATGATCCTGCAATGCTTCCTTAACCAGTGCCTCCATTAATTTCCCTGGAACGGAAGTTAAACTAACAGGTCTGTAATTACCGGCGATTCCCTTTGATCCTCTTTTGGGGATTGGGGTCATATTTGCACATCTCCAGTCCATGGGTACCTTCCCTGAGTCCAGGGACGCTCTCATAATTATGGCTAAGGGTTTGCTTACTTCCTTTGCTGTTTCCTTTAACATAACTGGAGAGATTCCATCCACGCCAGGTGGATGGAATCTATCCAGTTATGTTCTTGTGTTTATCTTCAACAATTTCTCCTCCACTTTACTCTCAGTTATTACAAGATTATCTAGCTTACTGCCAGAGTTGAATACACCTCTGGCGTTACCCTCGCTGAATAACTCCTCATGTGTGAATATCGATGCAAAATATTCATTTATTCATTTATATAGATGGATTCATATATATGGATTCATATATATAAATGAATTCATTTATTCATTTATATAAATGAATATAATTCATATATTCATTTATATAGATGGTTCAAATATTCATTTGAACCATCTATATCAAGTGGACCAATCTGATTCATCCCCTTCCTTCTAGAGTTTACATAAGTAAAGAAATCTTTGCTGTTTTTCTTTGCCTCATTTGCCAAAGATTTCTCGTAATCTGCCATCACCTGCCTAAGCTCCTTTGTAACTTAGTTACAGACCAACTTATATCTGTCATAGGCTTCTTTGTCACATGTTAATTTATATGTATCCCATGCATTTTTCTTCTCTGCCATATGTCTCATTAGTTCATCTGGCATCCATTTAGTCCTAAATCTTGAACAATATTTCTGTGTTGGTATGAAAAGCCTAGTAGCTTCCAAGATTAATTCTTTAAATGCTTCCCATTTTGAATTTGCTGTTGGTAACATCATAAGTTGGTTTCACCGTACAGAATTTAAATACTGTCTCAGACTACCGTAGTTACCTTTACGAAAGCAAAAACTCTTCCCGTTATCCTTGATGGTGGTTACCTCTTTGAGTAAATCCCACTTCAGCACACTGTGATCACTGCCACCTAGTGGTTCGTTTATATGCAGATTCTTGATGCATGAAGAATCTCTACTGATAATCAGATCAAGAGTATTACTCCCTCTAGTTGCCTCCCTAACAAGCTGCTGTAGAAAACAATCATCCAATAAATCCACAAAAGCCCTGCTAGTGTGTGAGTGACCAACCCACAAATTCCAGTCAATGTCCTTGAAATTAAAGTCCCCCATTATAAGACACTCTGATTTACTGGCCCACTCTATTTCTCTGCACAATTGCTCATTATTACTTATCAGATTCATTAGGCCTATATCACATACCTACTCTCATTTTTCCTTTCACAGTGCTTATGTCACACCAGACTCAACATTGCATTGTCCACCCACATCAATTGGATGCACTTCCTTAGATTTTATGTGTTTCTTAACTAACAGCATAACCCCTCCTCCCTTCCTGTCCTGTCTATCCTTTCTGTACACATTGTACTCCCCAAATTCCAGTTCTGCACTGTTTATGTCTGTGTGACACCATATCTCTGATATCCCAATAATATCTGCCTTTGATGTCTTGACTAGCACTTCATGCTCATCGAATTTATTAAATATACTTGTAGCATTGGTGTACCTGCAAGTACACATGGACCTGTTTCTACTCTTAGTTACTCTAACAGAGCCCATTGTTTGAAAAATATTATTATTTATTATTATTGTTATTATTAGCCATATGGTACAAGGAAGCCTGAGGCTTATGCTGCACCAGCCAAAAAAAAATCCGAATTACCCTGAGAGAGAGAGAGAGAGAGAGAGAGAGAGTGGAATCACCAAGAAAGAGAAGTATGATGATACCCAGCTCAAGCTAATACTCACCAGATGTGAACCCTTTGGGCTGTTAAATATTGTAAGGCGTGTTGAAGAAGGCTAACTAACTCCAAATAGTAGAAGTGGTTGTGTGCAGCATCCCAAGAATTGATAAAAATAAATGATCAGTTTAGCAAGCCCAGATTCATTAGGATTACCTAGTGCTCGTCACACACCTTGTGTGATTAGTATTTCTTGGTGCACAGTGCGTAAAGGCAACCCTCCACCTGTTTTTCCTATACAATTAATCACCTGTATTAGCTGAAAACAGAAGCCTAGTGAAGTTATACGTGACCTTGCCCGGCAGGTGATTTATAAGTTTGTACAGGATTCATAATAGCCATTTAAATTCATATGGTTGGATGAAATGCACTTTCAACTTTTTTTTTTTTTTTTTTATGAAAACCCCAAACACGAAAGGTATCAAAACCTATAGTACTTAGTACCATGCATGGGTTGAAGGAGAAGTATGGGGGGAGGGGGATGCCGGAAACTTTGCTCTAGTAGACTAAACATGGGTTCCACCACTTCAAGCCTCCAATAAGCAAAGTGGTGGTATTTCACCGGTTGATGAAAGTCATCTACCACCTCTTAATTGATGGATCTCTGATATACACAAATTGGCGAATTTGGACTAGAGAAAACATTCGTGTTTCGTTTACTATTCATTTGAGGGTTCACTACATCCATTAAAGGTCACAGCATTCTGCCCTCGTAGAACAGCATTATGCCCTCGGAAAACTGCTAGCTTGGGGGGATACAAAGACTAATAGATTAACAGCAGCCACTGGCAGAGGTGAAAGTGATTCTTGCACTGCTTCTATTAGAATGAGCAGAAGCCTGAAAAACAAGATGCATGGTATTTCAGAGACTGCTGGGAGCCATTGCGGTACAAGTAAACACATGGGTTTTGTTAGGGTAGCTAAGAATAGAAACAGGTGCAGGTATACTTGCGTGTACACCAATTCTAGGAGTTTAGTAAATAAATTTGATGAATTTGAGGTATTGCTCAAAACATCGAAGGCAGATATTGTTGGGATATCAGAGACGTGGTGTCACACAGATATAAGGGATGCAGAACTGCAATTTGGGGAGTACAACGTCTACAGAAAGGATAGACAGGATAGGAAGGGGGGAAGGGTTATGCTATTAGTTAAGAAACACATAAAAACCAAGGAAGTGAAGCCAGTCGACATCGCTGGACAGTGCAGTGTGGAGTCAGTTTGTTGTGACATAAACATTGGGAGATCAAAATTGAGAGTAGGAGTGTGCTATAGGCCTAATGACTCTGATGAGTATAATAAGGAACTGTACAGGGAAATAGAGTGGGCCAGTAAATCAGAGTGTCTTATAATGGGAGATTTTAATTTCCCAGATATTGACTGGAATTTGGGGGCGGGTTACTCACACACTAGCAGGGCTTTTGTGGATTTATTGGATGATTGTTTTCTACATCAGCATGTTCGGGAGGCAACTAGAGGGAATAATACTCTTGATTTGATTATCAGCAGTGATTCTTCATGCATTAAGAATCGATAAATTAACCACTAGTTGGCAGTGATCGCAGTGTGCTGAAGTGGGATTTACTCAAAGAGGTAACTACCATTAGGGGTAAAGGGAAGGGTTATTGCTTCCGTAAAGGCGACTACGATGGACTGAGACAGTATTTAAATTCTATACAGTGGGACCAACTGATGATGTTACCAACAGCAAATTCAAAATGGGAAGCATTCAAAGAACTTATCTTGGAAGCTACTAGGCTTTACATACCAACTAAGAAATATTGTTCAAGGTTTAGGCCAAAATGGATGTCAGATGAACTAATGGGGCATATGGCAGAGAAGAAAAATGCATGGGATACATACAAATTAACACATGACACAGAAGCCTATGATAGATACAAGTTGATATGCAACCAAGTTACAAAGGAGGTTAGGCAGGCGAAGGCAGATTACGAGAAATCCTTGGCAAGGGATGCAAAGAAAAACAGCAAAGAGTTCTTTACTTATGTAAACTCTAGAAGGAAGGGGATGAATCAGATTGGTCCACTTGATATTGATGGGTCAACTGTTGATGATCCTGCTCAGGTAGCTAACAAACTGAATGAATATTTTGCATCGACATTCACACATGAGGAGTTATTCAGCGAGGGGAATGCCAGAGGTGTATTCAACTCTAGCAGTAAGCTACAGAATCTTGAAATAACTGGGAGTAAAGTGGAGGAGAAACTGTTGAAGATAAACACAAGAAAGGCACCCGGGGTGGATGGGATCTATCCAGTTATATTAAAGGAGGCAGCAAAGGAAGTAAGCAAACCCTTAGCCATAATTATGAGAGCTTCCTTGGACTCAGGGGAGGTACCCATAGACTGGAAATGTGCAAATGTGACCCCAATTCACAAAGGAGGATCAAAGGCTGACACAAGTAATTATAGACCTGTGAGCTGAACTTCTGTTGTAGGAAAATTAATGGAGGCACTGGTTAAAGAAGCACTGCAGGATCATTTAGACAAGACTTCAGTTATAGCTCAGACACAGCATGGTTTTGTTAAGGGGTAGTCTTGCCTGACCAACTTGATTGGATACTATGATGCAGTCACAAAAGAACTGGATGCAGGGAATAACTTTGATATTATATACTTGGATCTTAGAAAGGCTTTTGATACTGTTGCACATGGAAGACTGCTACACAAATTGGAGCAGTGTGACATTGGAGGCAAATTGCTGCTATGGATAAAGGGGTGGTTGAGGGGGAGAAGACAGAGAGTGGTAATCAATGGACACTGCTCATCGTGGACTGATGTTATTAGTAGGGTCCCTCAGGGCTCAGTGTTGGGTCCATTATTGTTTTCTGTATTTATAAATGATATTGATGATGGTATATCGGGCTTAATGTCCAAGTTTGCAGACGATACAAAGGTTGGCAGGGTTGTCAAGGACACTACTGACACTATGCTGCTGCAACAGGATCTGGAAAGGTTGAGCAGATGGGCTGAGAGGTGGCAAATGAAGTTTAACATTGACAAATGTAAAGTACTACACATAGGAAACAGCAACCCCAGGGCAACGTATCAACTCTGTGGTACTACACTGACAGTGGTAGAGAATGAAAGGGACTTGGGGGTGGTTGTGCAGGCAGATATGAATTTCTCTGAGCAGTGCAGACCGGCTGCAAGAGTAGCTCATGGAGTATTGTCAATGATATACAGGAATTTTTCCAGCAGGGATAAGGAGGTGATTATTCCATTGTATAAGGCGATGGTCAGGCCACACCTAGAGTACTGTATACAGGTCTGGAGGCCTCATTTCAAGAAGGATGTAGAGCTGCTGGAACGAGTACAGAGAAGGGCAACAAGATTAGTGAATGGAAAAAAGGGGTGCTCTTACGAAGAAAGGCTTAAGTTTTGCAAATTACAATGTCTGGAGACTAGGCACCAGCGAGGTGATCTGATAGAGGTGTATAAAGCCTTGAATGGTTTAAGCATGCTCAATGCTGATGGGATTCTTCCTCTAGCTCAGAAAAATCACCTGAGAGGGCATAAATTCAAATTGAGGAAAGACAGATGTAGGATAGACGTGCGGAAATTTGCCTTTAGCCAGCGGGTGGTTGGTAGGTGGAACAGACTTCCATCCCTTGTGGCGGAGGTTGATAGCCTAAATAAGTTTAAGGCTCAGCTGGACAGGTAATTTGAACGAACAGAGGGGTGAAGTGGAAGTGGGTTTTTTTTTTTTTTTTTTTTTTTTTTGGCTGATGCTGCATAAGCTTGCTTTCTTGCATCAAATGCCTCTACTAATGCTAATGCTAATGCTAATAACACAATTAAAGTAATCACCGTCATCCCCACATCTGGTGGAAAAGACCTGAGTTCGAATTCCGTCAATGACGCGAGGAATTTTTATCGTCGGTTTTCACAATGGATGAATTCGTTGGTCTCGAGCGAGCGTAGCAGGGCTTTTCGCCGAGAAAACAGCATATAAATCACAGAACACATGCAATTTACAAGCATATACGGCGCAATATGGTCTAAGTTGCTGATGTGCCTAAAATCTTGCATCGACAACAGAATTACGTAGATTTACAGCACACGATATTATTTGTTCCTTTGTCTTCGAAACCATTAGCAGTGGAGGCCTCGAGACATGCACAATTAAGAATATTTTATCCTACTGCTGACCGACATTATTATTATTAGCCATACGATGCAAAGAAGCCCGAGGCTTATGCTGCTCCAGTCAAAATAAATTCCTGAGTTACCTTGAGAGAGAGAGAGAGAGAGAGAGAGAGAGAGAGAGAGAGAGAGAAGGATGATGATATCCAGCTCTGGGCCCTGGGTTTGCGTTCCAGAGACTAATGAACGTGATTTTCATGGAAGTATAATTTTTATGCAGAATGATGTTACATCCAATATTGACATTAATGCAGGGCTGGACTGGAGAGTTTGTTTCCCCCAATGTCTCCCAACTATTTTGGCTCCATCTGAATCGCTGTTGTTCCCTCGGGCAATCGGTTGCTCGGGCCAGTCCGTCTCTGCATTAATATCGAACAACTCGTAGAAGAAATGAAATTTTAACTGAAGAGAGAATTATCAATTGCCATCTTCCACTCGCCTAGCTTGCAAGATCGCTCGACCTAACTCCAACATACTTTTATTTGGGGAGGTATTTGAAAATCTAAACATAACATAGAATGTTATGTTTAGATTTTCCTTCAACTCTTTTAGATTTGAATGGCATAACCCTTCAGGAAGCAGTGAACATCCATTGAAAATTTTGACAGCAGCTGTGTAGAACAGAATGTCTCATGTTGATAGGCCATTTAAAAATGTGTACACGTTGATCATCGATAACGATTGGTGAAAAATTTACCTTTGTGTTGTGTTTGCTAAATGGTAGAAAAATTCTTATTGTTTTATTGTTTAAAAAAATCCCACACACAGCGCATGCTGATTACAACAGGGGGGAAAAAAGGAAAAAGATTTTAACCACCCTGTATTTTGATCAATCCTAAGTAATTTGATAATCGATATATGTAGTGAAAGGAAATTATAGCGAAGACAATGCTGATATGATGCGAAAATCTGGCGACGCCAACTTTGGAAAGCTTGAACACATCGATTGGCTAGTTCAGTGGTTTTTCGATCCTTTTTTAATAACGGCACCTTTAAGTAATTTATTTTGTCGCACCCCTACTCAATAAAAATGTTATATGATGGTTATTATAATAAGGATGTACCTCATCAAAGTTTCTTGCGACGACCGACTGACTGGTTAAAATAAATTTATTAAAATAAAAATGATATATACATAAGATAAAACAGAAATAAAATAAGAGAAAAGCGTTAAAATACAAGATAAGAGAGCTAATATATATATATATATATATATAATAAAAGTGTTAAAATGCATAGATAGTAGCTTTCGAAGCGGAGTGCCTCATCATCAGCTAGTGTGTGAATGGGTACTTCGGTATATATTAATGGTTACAATAGCACAAGTCAGCTGGGCATGATCATGTATCACGATCATACATGATCATGCCTGAGTTTCGTCACTAATGTTGATAAATTATAAGGAAGAGAATTAGAGACAACCAACTGAAGTAATTGTCCATCGTGTAACAGAATGGTCGGTTTAATCATACTCGACTGATTCCATAAAATTCTTGAAGATTTAATTCATTTATTAATGATAAGCCACTTAGCAACCAACGCTACTTCCGCGTGCTTAAGACGATATACATATTGTTAAAAGTAAGCTATGAGACCATTGACACACTAACTGATGAAGAGGCACTCCGCTTCGAAAGCTACTATCTATGTATTTTAACGCTTTTATTATATATATATATATATATATATATATATATATATATTAACTCTTATCTTTGTTGTATTTTAACACTTTTATCTTATTTTATTTCTGTTTTATCTTATATATATCATTTTTATTTTGATAAATTTATTTTAACCACTTAGGCGGTCGTCGCAAGAAACTTTGATGATATAATCTGGTGAGTATGGGCTTGGCACACCCAGGGCCCTGAGATGGATATCATCATTCTTCTCTTTCTTGGTGATTCCCTTCTACTTTTGACTCTCTCTCTCTCTCTCAGGGTAACTCGGGAACCTTTTTTTTTTCCTGGTGCAACATAAGCCTCAGGCTTCCTTGCATCATATAGCTATTATTAATAATAATAATAATAATGCAACCCGACGCACAAGGCCTGTTTTCTAAGGTTGTACTTTTTTATAGTGAAATAAGTTTAAGTAACTTAAACCCAAATTACATGGCACCCCTGTAATGTTTTTGTGGCACACAGGTTGAAAACCACTGGGCTAATTCATAACAAGACCTGCTTTGGTTTTGTTTGCTCTTGTTTTTTTTTAAGTTTGTGTGATCTTTGCAGATATTTCAAATAGATCACTATGCAATGATTAAATTTTTAACAGCAGAAAGTGAGACCCACAAGAATTCCATTTTCAATCTAAACTTGTACTAGAAGCAAGTTTAATCTCCAATAGCATAAAAGCGTTGATCATTTCTGCAGGAAAACTTGTGGACAGGGCTATGCAAAGGTACCTAGGACTCCGGATGCAAAATGGGTTAAGGGGCCTTGGTGTAGACTTAATGGTGATTGCTGTTAAAAGTAACCGATACTTTTAACGAGTAGTTCAGTTCTCGGCCACCAATTATGTCCACAAGATTACAATGATGATGCCATGTTCAAAATACCACTTTTTTTTAGAATAATTCACTGCTTTTGGATTGATTATTAACCCTCTGGAAGTGGTGCAATACCAGAGCAACTCGTAGCAAAGGTGGAACAAGCTCCAAACACTTCACCGCATTCCCAAAAATCAGTTTAATATCTCGGGTCCCGATGGAACCTGCGTTAGATATTAAGCTAACCAGAACAAATACTACAATACGATCTAAGCCAGAAGGCTGAGAAGCGATACCATTAACTCCCAGCATATAGTATTTAAATAGAAATTAAATAGGTGGCCATTTGGCAGTTAAGAAGTTCATTAAAATCCCAAAATGCACGAGTGTAATGCGAAAAATAGACACTTTTATTACTATTATTATTGAAATTCCATTTACTTACTTAATAAATTATGTAGGAAAAGAGTAGTTACTTACTTAATAAATTACATAGGAAAAGAAAATTAGATTAATATTAGGCGGTATTGTTTTATTTTGTCTGTTTAAATTCTTTCTACGGGGGAGAGTAGGTGGCTTAGGAATGAGCGCCATCTACAGTCCAAAACTGTATTACTACTTCCCAATATTCGATAGTATTATAGTGGAGTGGCAAAATTATCGTATCACTAGGTCAACCACTGCGAGGGCCCCCGATGGCTGATTTGGTATGATTGTTAAGGATCACGTGGGGGCCGTTCGAAAATCTAGCTGAATTGACAGGAATTTATAGTTTCGTCACTGGTCGTAAATAAATAAACGCAATATTGATGAATTATATGGAAGAAAATTAGAGACAACCAACTGAAGTAATTGTGCATCGTGTAACAGAATTGTCAGTTTAATCATACTCAACTGATTCCATAAAATTCTTGAAGATTTAATTCATTTATTAATGATAAGCCACTTAGCAACGCTACTTTCTTGTGGTTAAGACGATATACATATTGTTAAAAATAAGCTATGAGCTCGAAAAATTTAATCCAATTGTGAAAGGTAGAGCCATGCAAAGGAACTTGGGGACCTTGATACAAAAGGGGCTTCGTTTATGTTGAGACGTTGGTGGCTCCCTCAATTGGGCCTCCTATATCGGGGATCCTCTGCAGTGCATCCAATGCACTCCCGTTTGCATGACCCAGCTTCTGGAGACATTTTTTACGTGTTTTTACCTTAGACTTTAAAGAAGCAAATACTAACATTAACTCTGAATGGTATGCTTAAACATTGAAGTTCTTGCACCTCAGAACCTAGCTCAAAGGAGCCCTACAACTAATAGAAGGAATCACAATATGTTTCAAAATAAACTCATAATTGATTGAATAACCCTTGTACAAAACGATACACTCAGCAGATGGAAAAACCAGGAAAATAAATAGCATTATATAATTTATTACTGCATTCCATTCACTAATTCTGAGTACTACTCCTGTTGTCCACTTTATAAGCACTCTAATATGCACAAATTTGTCATAAAAAGGCTCATAACATATGTCTCATAATTATGAGTAAAGTGACCAGATTTTCTGTAATTCAAATTGGGACATCTCACCGTAATGCAGCCACATTATAATGAGATATCAATTTTGAAAGTAAAAAAAATCAAAATCCTAAAAAGTGATAAACTAAAAAAACCTGACACCTTTGTTTACTGATAGTGAAAACTGCATCTGAGATGAAAAAGAACTGATGTAGCTGGAGGACACTCCCAATTGCAAATGCTCTGATAGTGGGAAAACTACAATACTACCATATTTTATGAATCCAAATGAACATTACAAGTACCACCTGATGCACTTCTGCACTTCTTGCTAGGTGCCACAGACTGCTATTCTTTTGAGTTTTTGTCTCATATGGCAAATCATAAAAATGTGATTTTACTTAGCCTTTCAGAACACAGACAAGCACACTGAAACCTGTACATATGGTCACTTTTTATGAGTCATTTCCTCCTATATATCAACATCTACTTTTCTTTCACCTACATTCAATAAGTGATGCTTATTTTCTAACATTGTTTTGAAATTTAATTAATCATTTACTGTATTTTTTCTCAAAAGTTGGTATGTTGTAAAATTAAAACTAAGTACATGGCCATATTCAGAATAACAAAATAAAAAAAATGTCTTCTCTAATGGGAAACTGCTTCTTATTCAAAGTAATACAGTGACAGGCAAATTGTCACGAAGGTATTCACAATATGAGATGTAGTGAAAACAATGCCATTTCACCAAATTTGGTGATTTACTACATAACTGATACCCTGCACAGCTTGTATGTCTATATTACATAATTATTGAATATAATATACAGTAATACAATTATAATTACATAATATATTATCTATATTATGTTATTATCTAAGGTCACATAAGTATACAGTATGACTTTAGATAATATCTTTCAGACTCTGGAAGCCATGAAAAAGTTTTCTCCACAGAGCAATGGGGATAGCAAAGTGAATTAAAGGTGGCACTAATATTAGCAACTTTCAGAGAGATCTTGAGGAAGTGGGAATAAGATCCAACCACTCAGCTGCCTTGAAATTTTTCACAGATTCTGAAAAGGGATTTTTTCAAATTTCTGAAGAAAAGGGATTCTTCGTAAGTGTGCACTAATAATGAATGTGATTTAAACTGACTTTCTAGGGAAAATTCTTTCCCACATATTTCACAGTAGAATGGTTTCTTCTTGTTGTGACCTGATAAATGTTTTCTCAGATTTCCTGATACTGAAAACAATTTGCCACATATTTCGCAACAGAATGATTTATCATGACTGTGGACTAATAAACGTTTTTCTTTAATTTACTAGACAGTAAAAATTCTTTGCCACATACTTTGCACGAGAACTGCTCATGAATGTGAATCGATATATGCGATTTTAGGTGATCTGAGTGCGAAAATATCTTGCCACATATGTCACAAGCAAATGGTTTCTTTTGGGTATGAACTAACAAATGTCTTTTCAAAATTCCTGATTGTGAAAATACTTTGCCACATATTTGACAACAGAATGGTTTCTCCCGAGTGTGAATTAATAAATGTGTGTTTAGACTTCCTGATACTGAAAATGCCTTTCCGCATATTTCAAAATGGAATCTCTTCTCACTAGTGTGAACTAATAAATGTTTTTTTTTTAAGTTGTGTGAAGTGAAAATGCCTTACCACATATTTCACAAGCAAAGGATCTTTCTTGTGTATGAACCAAAAAATGTCATTTAAGAATTCCTAATTGTAAAAATTTTTTGCCATATGAATTTGCCACAACAGAATGGTTTTTCATGGGTGTGACTAATAATACTAATCAATGCATTTTTATTTGGTATGATTGTTGAGGATCACGTGGGGGCCATTCGAGAATCTAGCTGAATTGACAGGAATTTAGTTTTGTCACTGGTCGTAAATAAATAAACGCAATATTGATGAATTATAAGGAAGAAAATTAGAGACAACCAACTGAAGTAATTGTGTTGACTGAAAATTCTTTGCCATATATGTCACAAGGTAATTGTTTCTGAGTGTGAACTGATAGATGCAATTTTAGGCAACCTAACTGTAAAAAAAAATGTCTTTCCACATATTTCACAAGCAAATGATTTCTCTTGAGTATGAACTAAAAGATGACGTTTCAGAATACCCGATCGTGAAAATGCTTTTCCACAAATTTCACAACAGAATGGTTTCTTCTGAGTGTGAACTAATAGATGTTTCTTTAGATTTCCTGACAATGAAAATGCCTTACCACATATTTCAAAAGAAAAGTTCTTTTCTTGGGTATGAGCTGACAGATACCACTTAAGAATTACTAACTGCAAAAATGCCTTGCCATATATTTTACAAGAGAATTGTTTCTCCTGGATATGAAGCAACAAATGGGATTTTAAATTGCTTGATTTTGAGAACTTCTTTCCACAAATTTTACAACAGGATTTTTCAGTTCTTGATAGCAGGCATACATTGTCTTGTACCTCATCAAAAATGGGTTTCTCCAAAGAATAAAGTAATAAATATGTTTTTAGAATACCTGAATCTGAAATTGCCTCACTGTGAGTTTCCGAAGGGTTCAATTTTTTTTGGTTGTGAACCAACTTGTCTTTTAAGGTCATTTGAATGTGAAAATATCATTCCACAGGTTTCGCATATGTGTTTTGCATTAGTGGTATTTAAAATTTTATCATTTGAGACTGGTTAGCCATAATCCTTTTTTTTCAATATTTTCATTTTTGATAATGGAGTTCTTCCAATTTGTAACCTGAGACCTTTCCTCTGATTCTGATATATTGTGTGAAATATTTTCTTCTTGCAAAACATCTTGTTAATTTCATTGTTAACTGTTGGCATTTTTAACACCTGATGTGCAATTAAATCACTCATTTTTACATGGTTATTTGCAAAATATTGCTTATGTTGCTTGCTGCTGAAATCTTTGTTTTTCTTCTATGCATTTCTGGATAGATACTTCAAATGCCTTGCTGAATCTGAAACGAAACAGACTATATGAAGTTTTTGGCCACAGTTGACAGTGTTATACCTTTTTATCTTAAGAAATGATATTCATGAAAACTGAAAAAAGAAATGTAGAAATACTCCAAGTTGCCTCTATACAGAAATCGATTTTAATTTATATTGTGAAAACTTTTTTGTATATAAGATTTATTTAATATTGAAATATTACACTTAGTATCATGCAAAATGAATCCTATTAGTAGTAAATAATATATGCCAGAAATTCTTCTATATGTGACATATTTTCACATCTAAACTATAAAATACACAAAGTAGTAACTTTATGCTAAAGACACATTCATAAAAAATAGAGTGAAACAAAATACAGGGGATCCCTGGTATCTGAGTATTCATTATCCGAGTCCCCGCAGTTACAAGAATTTGAAAATTAAAATATTAAAGCTTTTCGGTTGAGAAAATTGATGAAGCACTTGAATATTTTTTGTGAGAATGATCTTCTTCATGACTATGTAACAAATGTTAAGCACGAAGGTAAAGACGTAACTAAATGCTACAACACAATTTTATCTGAAAAAATATGACAAAAAAAGAGGAACAGCTGCGGATTCATTCTTTATCGTACAACTGAAAAATAGTGTAGCTTCAATAAACTTTACATTCTGTAACATATTATAATAAAGAATGTCTAATAAAATCATTTTCTCAGTTTTCAATTCCTTCATCCATTTTTTTACTATGTACAAGTAAATAATGAACATTACTATATAATATCGGTGTAGATACACCATATCTACTCATCCTTCACAACAAGCTGCCCATGTACTGCACTACCTCGAATAAGTAATGCTTCACTTGCAATACCAGGGTACCTGTCCACCCAGCAATGAAAAACCAACTAGCGTTGAAACAGTGCCATCTGGGTGGTGGTGCTCACCGAGAATAAGTAAAAATAGTCTTCTCTATTAGTGGAGCGTTACTTATTCGAGGTAGTGCAATACATGGGAACCTCATGAAGGATGAGCACAATATGAGATACAGATGAAATGATGCCTTTCACGCTACTATTGTAGTTTTTCTTTAATAGTTGTCTGTGGTGATCTACACTGATATTATATAGATATAGAATCTTAAAATATTATGCCTAGTTTCATTTATTTAAATAATAAACATGAAAATTGGTCCCCGTTTTAAGTGGAATTTTCTGGAACCAATTATCCTTGGGTAACGAGGATCCCCTGTACAACACAGCATTATTTATAACCCTGGCTTTAATTTTTATATTAAAGTACTGGTTATTTAAACGATTTCATTACAGAAATCTGAGAATTCAAGAATATTTTTGTAAATACATAATTGACTCAAGAGGCATTTTATAAATTAAATCACTCAATATTTTTTATTTAAAAATTTTTTTTTATATTTTGCACTATTTTCTGAGAATTAAAGTTTTTTTGGAAAATATCAAACAAGTAGCATTGTATACAATGTAACAAATTTTATGCCTAATCTTTACAATAAAATATCTGGTATTCAAATCTGATCATTTAGTTGAGGTAGAAGCTCGTCATAAAATAACTGAATAAAGAAATTGCAGCTCCTGTGACGAGTGGAAAGATAACCAAATAAACTTGAAACTATTTACACAGGAGTGACTCAGAATATAAAGCTGATAATTTTTGGAATTACAAGTGGACAAAGTGCTTGAAAATGGATGCTTGTGAACATCTACATTTATTGCACCCAATAAAGTATTAGCATTAGTAGAGGCACTAATGATATTAATGATTAAGTAATGCATAAAGAAACTTTCTTTGGTTCTGCCACACTAAATTATCTGAATATTTCAGAAAGGAAGCATAAAATGCAAGCATATTACAGGAATGTGCATCAGTAGTCAATAAAATGTAAAGAGAATATAGCCTTAATAGTTCCATGTCATTTAGTTATTGCATAATCATTAAAAAAAAACTAGATAAATTAATAAAAAATTTCAGCTGTCCACTATACCCGTGTTATATCAAGGTTGCACTGTAACTGATATTTTATTTATACCTTGGTTTTTACTTTGCAAAACTTGCTCTTCGTTTTGAATAAAGAGTTTAACACAGAACAAGAACTTCGTTTTGAATAAAGAGTTTAACACAGAACTGATGTATGCAGAACCAAAGCATTAATGCTTTGGTTCTGCCTGTGTTTATTATCCAGTGGAACTATTTTCCGTGCTTTTTTTTCAGCCATGCATACATCACCAGTTCACCTAAAAAGGTAAAGGTGGGGGTGAGGGGGCTTTGACCTAGAAATCAGGTCTAAGCTTGTGCTGTAATACAAACAAAGTGGTTATTCCAGAGTGAGATTCCATGGGCTGTTACTGTTTTAAAGAGATCTGGTGAAAAATGTCCACACATAAAAAGAAATTGTTGCTAAAAGGAAAATATGTTTTGACATTACAAGATAAAATCATTGATTGAGTGCAAAATGGAGAATGTGTTTTGAAACTGGCTGCTGCATATTTTTAAAAACAAATTTTTTTTTTTGACATGCCAAAATCTCTATCATCACTGGGCTCTTATTGTCAAATATTCAAAGGTAAAAGTATGAAACATTTCGATTCTGAATTTGAATTGGAAGTAACAACGAAGTGTGATTACAGAAAGTTTTACAACCTACTAAACTGAAGTAAATGAAGAAAGCAAAGGTGAACTATTGATTTCAATGACACACTTTCATTTACTCAAGTTTTGGAAGTATTAGCATTCCACCAGGGGCTTACATCTTGTGAGTATGTGCTTGGCACACCTAGGGTACTGAGCTGGATATCATCATTCTTCTCTTTCTTGGTGATTCCCCCCCCCTCTCTCTCAGGGTAACTTGGGAATTTTTTTGGTTGGTGCAGCATAAGCCTCAGGCTTCCTTGCATCATATGGCTAATAATAATAATAATAATTAGCAAAGGCACATGATGCAAGAAAGCAAGCTTATATAACATTAGCCAAAAAAAACCTCATTTCACCCATCCACTCTACCTAACCGGACTAGCCAAGTGGGTAAAGTGCCTGCCTGGCAAAACAAAGGTTGTGGGTTCGAATCCTGCTTCGGGCTTGGATCAGAGTAAATGCAAAAACTTTCAGAGGTGCATTATGGCCACAGAAGCCAATGCGCCAACAACTAACAAAAGAAAAAAAAAAAAACCCATCCACTCACTCCAAACGTTTGTCTACTTCTGCCTTGAATCTATTTAAGCTATAAACTTCTACGACAAATGGAAGTTTGTACCAGCAATCAACCACCCGCTGGCTAAAGGCAAACTTCCACACATCTATCCTACAACTCTCTTTCCTCAATTTGAATTTATGCCCTCTCAGGCAATGATTCTGAGCAAATAAAGAATCCCATCAGCATTGAGCATGCTCAAACCATTCAGGGCTTTATACACCTCAAATACACTGTATTTAATAAAAACACCTTTTCCTTTATTTGATACTTCAATAATATTGCACTTACGCAATAAACAGTCTGTGTTGTCATTCTACAGCAATGCTTTTAAATAATGGCATCATAAGTGCTAATTTGATATTTCATATCAAATCTTAAATTGGACAAAACTAATTTAATAAGTAATATTTAGTTATTATTCAAGACGTTTTTATAGATTTCCACAGTAAAAGCATGTTGTCATATTTGTTATTGCAATTTCTTTTTTTAATGTTTATGTCTATAGCTGAATGGTGGCTCTGAAAAAACCCTGATTCTATTAAGCATTTTAATTATTAATTAAACACTGTGATTGGCTAATGCTTCAATAGATGAATCACAAAGTCATGCTATGCATGTAGCTTAACTCTGCCAATGCACAATGCGCCAACGGTATTAGTAATAATAAATAATTTTTATTTTAAAATATTTTTCTTTGTTTTAAATATGATTTTTTAGTTTTATTTCTTTTTAACTTGGGGAATGCTTTTGTGGTGTTCTCCACCAGAAAAAAAAGCCCTCAGTATCAACTACTAACAAGCAATGGCAGACCCATGTAGGGGTGGCTACAAATCACCCACCTCCTTATAATTAAAATAAGGTGCATTTTTTTTACTGCTAAATGTTGATTAAATTTTACTGATTCCCAGAACACTGCATTAGTTCTCCCCTTTAGAAAAAGTTGCCTCTTTGGAAAGTCTTTTGTTAAATATTTCATAAAAGAAGGGTTCCGTCTTGGCTATGAACTAACAAATGTCTTTTCAGATGACCGGCCCATGAAAATTCCTTACCACATACTTCACAAGACAACAGTTTCTTCTTTGTGTGAACTAATAAATGGTTCCTCAAATTTCCTGATATTGAAAACGCTTTGCCACATATTTCACAACAGAATCGTTTTTCATGAGTATGGACTAATAAATGTGTTTTCAAGGTACTTGACTGTGAAAATTCCTTGCCACATATATCACAAGTAAATGGTTTCTTATGAGTGTGAATTGACAGATGCGATTTTAGATGAGATGACTGTGAAAATGTCTTGCCACATACTTCACAAGTAAATGGTTTCTTCTTTGTGTGAACAAATAAATGCTTCCTCAAACTTCCTGATATTGAAAATGCTTTGCCACATATTTCACAACAGAATCGTTTTTCATGAGTATGGACTAATAAATGTGTTTTCAAGGTACTTGACTGTGAAAATTCCTTGCCACATATATCACAAGTAAATGGTTTCTCATGAGTGTGAATTGACAGATGCGATTTTAGATGAGATGACTGTGAAAATGTCTTGCCACATACTTCACAAGTAAATGGTTTCTCTTGAGTATGAACTAAAAGATGTCGTTTTAGAATTCCTAATTGTGAAAATGCTTTGCCACACATTTCGCAACAGAATGGTTTCTCCTGGGTGTGAATGAATAAATGTGTTTTCAGATTTCCTGATATTGAAAATGCCTTACCACATATTTCACAAGAGAATCTCTTTTCATGTGTGTGAACTAATAAATGTTTTTTTAGATTTCCTGATAGTGAAAATGCCTTGCCACATATATCACAGGAAAATCGTCTCTCACGAGTATGAACTAATAAATGTGTTTTCAGAAGACCTGGTTGAGAAAATGTCTTGCCACATGTTTTACATGAAAAGAGCTTTTCACTAGTGTGAATTAGTAAGTGTCGTTTTAGATCTCCTGACCTTGAAATTGCCTTACCACATATTTCACATGCAAAGGGTTTTTCTTGTGTATGAACTAACAGATGCCGCTTCAGAATTCCTAACTGTGAAAATGTTTTCCCACATATTTCGCAACAGAATGGCTTCTCCTGGGTGTGAACTAATAAGTGGGATTTTAAATTATATGATTTTGAAAAAGTCTTTCCACAGGTTTCACAACAGAAGAATCTGCGAATTGGTGGATATGGTTTTAGTGTTCCTGACGGCAGATGTACCTCGTTTTGTACTTCAATAGTAATGGGTTCCTCTTGAGTATGAACTAATAAATGTGTTTTCAAACTACCAGGATCAGAAAGTGTTTTGCCACATATTTCAGATGGGGATGATCTTTCTTGGTTATGAATCAACACATGTCTTTTAAGGTTATTTGAATGTGAAAATGTCATTCCACAGGTTTCACATATATTTTTTGCATTACTGCTATTTGATATTGTATCAACCGAGAATGGTTTTCTGTAAGATTTCCTTTCGATATTTCCTTTTTTAAAAATAGAATTCTGCCAATTTGCAGTCTGAGACAATTCCTCTGATTCTGCTGTATTGCCTGAGAGAAGATTTTCTTCTTGTGAAAGATCTTCTGTGTTTCGTTCATTAGGAAGCAGTTTTAACTGTTGATCTGCAATTAAATCATTCATTTTGATAGCTACTAGTGAGTGGTGGGTGTTGCATCTTCCTGAAATTTGCTTCTGTTGTCCTCTATACATTAATTGGATAGATACTTCAAAAGTCTTGCTGAATCTGAAACAAAACAGACTATATAAAGTGGTTGCTTCACACAGTACATCTTTTTATCTTAGAAATGACATTCATGAAAATTAAGGATTTTATTTTACAGGAACTGCAGGGCTATTCGAGGTTGTTTTTATATTCTAATATTATATATAAGAATTCATCTCAATGTTTGTAATTTCTACTGTGAATCAATTACATAAGATTTACAAAGGGATGATAATTTATGCTCACATATCATGCAAAATTACTGTTTCTGCTATTAAACATAACCTTCAATTTTTTTAAGTTGAATTTGTAATTTCATATGGAAACTATAAAATATGTTAAGTCCTCGCCTTACACCCCATATGCATTCACAGAAAACTGAGTGCAACACGAATACAGTACCATATTCTAGTACTGCTGTCATTGTTATTAGTATTAATAATGGCAAATAATGCAAGGAAACAAACTTATACAACATGAGTTAAAAACACAAAACTACCCACCTTATCCATCCATCCCTTCTAATAATTTGTCTAATGCTTCCTGAAATTTATTCAAACTATCCACTTCTACATCAGAGAGAAGTTACTCCAACAAAATATTACTCAACTGAAAGCAAATTTTTGCCTATCCTGCTGCCATCCTTTTTCAAATTAAGTTTAGTTCCCCTTATGCATGCTGTCCAAGAAGGAGTAATGATGTTATCAGCAATTAGTTTACTGAATCCATTTAAAGCCTTAAATATTTCAAACAGGTCTCCTCATAGATGCCTGGTTTCCAAGTGAACTGAAGTCTTTCATGGTAGGAATATCCTTTTGTGCCCTTGACTAATCTTATTGCTCTTCTTTGAACCTGTTGCAACAGATCCACATCTTTCCTAAAATGAGGCCGCCAGACCTTTATGCAGTACTCAAGAGGTGGCCTAACCACTGCCTTATACAACACGATAACCACCTTCTTATCCCTGCTAGCAAAATTACTGCATACCATTGGCAAATCCTCATGGGCTGTCCTGGCAGCCTATTCACATTACCGAGAAAGCTTCATGTCAGACAGTGCAATTATCACTAGGTCTCTTGTATTCTTGGCTACCTTGGGTATGGCAATTGAGGTTTTTGTACAATTTTTTTAGGTCTTGTTGCAGTATGACTTGATTCCTGTTATTAATAACCTTGCCAACTTTTATATCATGTGCAAATTTAGTAAATAAGCTTATGTCTTCATCAATATCATTAATAAATACTAAACATAGTAATGGGACTAGCACTAAACCCTGAGGGATGCCACTAATAGCATTAGCCCAAGAAGAGATGGATGGATTAATAACTAATTGGTAATCAATCCATCTTCTGCCACTCAACCAACCATAGTGGTAACTTGCTTCAAATGTGACACTGCTCAACTTTGTATAGTAGTGTTCCAGGTAGAACAGTGTCAAAAGCTTTGCTGAAATCTAAGTATATGACATAAAAATTATTTTTAGCATCAAGTTTGGTCAGATCACATTGGTCAGAGTAGATTTCCACTTGATAAATCAATGGTGTGATTTCCAGATAACTGCAAAAAGGATACTGCAATACTTTTTTAACCATTGAATCCTATATTTCCCCGAGAACAGAATTCAAACTTATAGGTCTATAATAACTCATTTTGCCTTTGATCTCCTTTTGTGGATATGAGAGTCATTTGTACACCTCCAATCCACAGGTACCTTTCCAGAAAACAAGGATGCTCTCATAATTATGGCAAAAGGCTTGCTTATCTCTTTTGCTACCTCTTCTAATATAACTAAATAAATTCCATTTGCCCCAGATGCCTTATTTACTTTTAGCTTCAACAATTTCTCTTTGTTTTCTTAAGTTAGTTATAGTAATAGAGGCATTTGATGCAAGAAAGCAAGTGTATGAGCTTATGTAGCATCAGCCAAAAAAAAAAAAAGTTCACACAACCATTCCCTCTAAAAGTTTGTCCAGTTCCTCCTTGAATTTATTTAAGCTATCAACTTCCACAATGACTGATGGAAGTTTGTTCCAGCAATTAACCACCCGCTGGCTAAAGGCAAAATCAATTAGCTTTCTGCTATAACTTAGTATATTTTTAGTACTCCCGTCACTAAAAACTTCACACATGAACATTGCAGCAAAACATTTATTCAGTTTGTGAGTGGTGTGAATCTGGTATTCAAATTAAATCATCTCAGTTCAACTTTATTTTGACACTAACATAATGTAAAATAAGTTATTGGAGCCATATAATTTATATAGTTACATGTAATAAAAATAATATGTATTACAAATAATAAAACTTGAGAACAATACACATATCAATAAATAAATTTCTAATTGAAGAACCTATACTGTATAATGCACTTCAGATTGGTGCTATTTTTTTACTTGCAATTAATGCTATGATTGCTTTAAAAAAATAGAAATAAATATATGTAATTTTTTAACCACAATGAATCGGGCTGGCTAAAAGGCTAAAAAAAAAAAAATATTCTGCATAAGGATTTGCCTTGTGCTGAAAATTTGAGGGACATTCATGATTTTGATAGTCATGTAAACTATAATGACAACTGCCCAGTTCAGAGAACCCTCTACTCTTTCAAGGAACACAAGAGAATGGCAAGACACTTAAACTGGCCAGCCAAATCAACAGATTTAAATCCCATAGAGAATACATGGGACTACCTTGAATGGAAAGTGAAAACACAAGAAAGGCATCCATAAAACCTGAATGAGCTTCAGGCTCAACTGTTTTCTGATTAAATGTCTGTACATTTAATATGTAGGTCCAGGAACCTTTCAAATGTACCATGCATATCTAATATATTCCTACCACTTAACCATCCCTTTATCCTTGTCCCTAAAGCCATGTTGCCCAATTTATACAACTATTGCTTGTATGCAACAATATCAATAGCTTTATTGAATCAATTGTGTGATATAAAAATTACTCTTTGCATCCAGTTTTTGCTTATAACAACCTCAGTACCTAAATTGTCATGTATGATCTTGCCTTAAGAGATTCACATAGAGACTGCATTACAGTTCCATTCCTATCAAATTTATCTCCCATTATTTCTTTACAGAAGCAACAAAGCAATAAGCAAACATCTTTTGATTCTTTTATAATGAGTGCATCCAAGGATTGAGGGCAAGGGCCTACAAATTGGGGATGGACAATTGGCTATCCTGATCACAAGGGTGATTTAAAAGCTGAAGTGAGTAATTATGGATCTGTAATAGACTATTATTATTATTTTCCATATGATGCAAGGAAGCCTGAGGCCCATGCTGCACCAGCCAAAAAAAAAAAAAAATTCCTGCATTACCCTGAGAGAGAGAGAGAGTCAGAAGTAGAAGGGAATCACCAAAAAAGCAAGAAAGAGAATAATGATGATATCCAGCTCAGGACCCTGGGTTTGCCAAGCCCATACTCACCAGATGTGAGCCCCTGGCACAGTCTGTATATGGATTATATCTAGTGAGTATGAGCTTGGCACACCCAGGGCCCTGAGCTGGATATCATCATTCTTCTCTTTCTTGGTGATTCCTTTCTGCTTCTGATTCTTGTGTGCTCTCTCTCTCTCTCTCTCTCTCTCTCTCTCAGGGTACTCAGATTGTTTTTTTTTTTTTTTTGACTAGTGCAGCAAAAGCCTTAGGTTTCCTTGCACCATACTGTTAATAATACAGATTAGACTATATACAGACTATAATAATTATAGACTTCTTGCCTGGTAAAATAATGGGGTCAGTAGTTAATATAATTAGAATCCAGGCACCTTGTTCACTTTTAGAGGAAATTTCTCCTTCAGCTTCATTCAACTACCAACCAATCATGATTAGATAAACTTCTCGTATTCCCCCCCAACCATTTGCGAAAAGTTCATCCATGAATGAAGATGCAAAATATTTATTTCACATCTTCATTCACTTGTAACAACTTCATAGTCAGCGACCTGTTCACGATCAATAGTTATGCCATCACAACAAACCAGACCAATGCAGTTCATTCCTTTCCATCTAGGGAGTAAGCATTTTTTTTTTTTTTTTCACTCTTAGCCAAACTTCTCATAACCCCAGGGGCTCAGATCTGGTGAGTATGGGCTTAGCACACCCAGGGTCCTGAGCTGGATATCGTTATTTTCCTCTTTCTTGGTTATTCCCTTCTACTTCTGACTCTCTCTCTCACACACAAAGGTTAATTGAGAAATTTGTTTTTAGCTGGTGCAGCAAAAGCCTCAGACTTCCTTGCACCATGTGGCTACTAATAATAATAATCTGCCTGAGCAGCTTAATTCCAGAATAATTAAGTTAATCAGCTGAAGTAATTTTAAAATTTTATTATCGTTCTTATCGATTATAACCATAGCCCGGAGCAGCACCGCAGATTGCACGTCAGTTTCAGCGCTTTAGTTGTAAACAAACTTACCAAATTCAGCATTAACCGCTGTCTTTGCATTTTATCTAAATAATAAGAAATGTCAAAGTAAAAATTACCAATAGTTTGCAACATATGGAATTCAGGCCACCAAGCAAACACACGCAAGAAAAAGACTAAACGCCGTTCATCACAAACATTTGAAACACACGTACGTCAAGAGCTAAAATTCCGACATTATTATAATTTTTAATTGCAGTTTTTCCTTATAATTATGCATTTCCATCTCTGGGAATAGTTTCATATTGATTAAAAAAAAAGTCATGTCTTCCATATAATTTTTGTCAGTAGCGAAATTACCATTACAGCCACTGCAGCAGGGAAGGGAAGACTGCTGATTGAGTACGATCGTTGGAGACCAAGTGTAGCCCAGCGGGTCGACTGTCCAGATTACAATCTGGTCAATGACACGAGGTATTTTATGGGCTTTTTTTCCCTCTGTGGATGAGTAGGTCGGTCTTAAGCGTGGTTAGCAAGGATTTTCCCCCGAAATTCAGTTTTTCGTTCGGCAAAATGGGCAACTAGACAACAGAACACATGCAATTTCGAGATATTACATACATTGGCAGGTGAGTTAGTTCTCGAGTGACCCTAATATGAAAGTTTGTACGAAGCTCTGAACGATGTACTTTGCTACGAAATCCATCAATCACATTTGTTGAAGCACTTCAAGACGAGTTGCCTTGGCACTGCACTCGCAGATCAAACAACAAGCACCGAAATAATAATTATCTCCCGACTAGAAATATAATTACCGGTATCTTGTCTTGTATTATCAAACGACTGCCAACTGGATTCAATAGCAGAGACGGCTTTTCAATCTGATCACCTGACAATTTTAATTAGCATTTGATCAGATTTCTGCACTAACGTCTTAATAACCAGGCCAAAATTCATTAATAACAATCATTGTCTCAAAATTGCCACTGCAGTCCTATGGGCGATACTTGAGCAATGTGATACCCAACCTGCCTTGGATCTTTTACTCTTCACAATTACTAATTTCGCAGCTTCAAAGAAAATAACCATCTTCGAACACTTCAAAGATGGTTAAAAATTCCGAAACAGCATGGGTTTGTTAAGGGAAAGTCTTGTCTGACAAATTTGATTGGGTATTATGATGTGGTTACAAAGGAACTGGATGCAAAAATTAATTTTGATATCATATACTTGGATTTCAAGGAAAGCCTTTGACAGTTGCGCTTGGAAGACTACTGTACAAATTAGAGCAAAATTGCATTAAGGGTAAGTTGCTACACTGCATAAAAGGATGGTTGAGTGGGAGCAGACAGAGGGTGGTAATCAATGGGAGCTGCTCTTCGCGGAATAATGTTATTAGTGGAGTCCCACATGGTTCGGTGTTGGGTCCACTGTTGTTTGTATATTTATCCATGATATTGATGAAGGTATATCATGCTTAGAGTCAAAGTTTGCAGATGATACAAAGGTTGGCAGGGTTGTTAATGAGAGTAATGACAAAGTGCTACTGCAACAGGATCTAGAAAAATTGGGCAGATGGGCTGAGAAGTGCAACTGAAGTTTAACATTGACAAATGCAAAGTGTACTGCATATGGGTAGAAGTAACCCCAGAGAAATGTACCAACTGTGTGGTACTACACTTAAAGTGGTAGAAAATGAAAAAGACCTGGGAGTAATTGTGCCGTCAGATATGAAGTTTTCTGAGAAATGCAGACAGACTGTCAGGGCAGGTCGTGGGGTTTTGTCAATGATATACCGGAATTTTGCTAGCCGGGAAAAGGAGGTGATTATCCCTCTGTATAAGGCAATGGTAAGGCCACGCCTGAGTATTGCGTACAGGTCTGGAGGCCTCATTTTAGGAAGGATGTATATTTACTTGTGCGTGTACAGAGAAGGGCAACAAGATTGGTGAGGGGTATGAAGGGATTCTCTTACCAAGAGAGGCTTAAGTCCTGCAAATTGCAGCGGCTGGAGACTAGGCACCTGCGAGGTGATCTGATTGAGGTGTATAAGGCATTGAATTGATTGAGCACGCTGAATTCTGATGGGATTCTTCCACTTGATCAGATTACGAACCTAAAGGGGCATAAATTCAAATTGAGGAAAGAGATGTAGAATAGATGTGCAGAAATTTGCCTTTAGCCAGCGGGTGGTTAATTGCTGGAACAAACTTCCATCTGTCGTTGTGGAAGTTGATAGATTAAATAAATTTAAGATGGAACTGGAGAAACATTTAGAGAGAATTGTTTTGTAATTTTTTTTGGCTGATACTGCATAAGCTCATACACTTGCTTTCTTGCATCACATGCTACTACTACTTCTACTACTTAAAAGAATGGTATACTTCAGAGCTCAGATAGCTTTAAGCTTAGGCAGGAACTCTACAATGAAAAGACTGGACTAATTTCACAATATAGCTTAATCAAAAACACGAGCATGCTTCAACTGTCTCAAGTTGAAGCACGCTGTGTTTTATGCTTGAAGCCATAAAACACCATCTGGAAAAGATGTTTCATAATTGCATCATAATTAATTAATTCCACCTTACCTGCAGAAATACTCTCAATTTGCCTCACAGTGTGAGACATAGTCATGGGGACTTTTGAGAAGACTCAATGTTTGATGATGAGCCAAAAGCTGCACTTGAAACCATCCAAATATCAAGATACAGCCATGTTGTGAAAGAAATTGTTTTCAGTTTTAAGCTGATATCAAAATATAGAAATTCTTCCATTTAGTTCTGGTCTTGTGACCTCAAATTTATTCAATCTCTTAAAGACCGGATCTTGCACAGGATAACATCTTTTATGATTAGTTCTGGAATGCTTTTGTTGTCTTTGGCCGATGGCCACAGTTCAAGTATCACAAGCAAGGAGATCATCTCGTACCTATTATGCCAATCCGAGCGCATTTTTGCTGAATGCCCTTCTCGAAGAAAGTCCATCGTGCATGCACTGCAAAATCTCTAATAGGATACCAAACATCCTATTAGAGATTTTAACTGTTTAGAGTATAATCCTTCTCCCAGGAGAAGACACTCAACATGATTAGTATTGTCCTGGTAACCTACCAGACCATTACATCAGTAACTAGTTAAGTTTTGATGCTGTGTTAGCTTCCCAAGAAAATCTGTTCAAAAGTTTTTTTTTTTCGTTTTGCGTTCATTTAACATCGGAATCATTTCTACAAGGGTTTTACCTTTCACTGTTTTCCACAGATAATGATAGGAAATTAATATATCTTCAAAACTTACCTACCTGCTACCGTAATGAGCAGATCTGTTTCCAGCGCGATCCTAATGATATCGAGTATATATCTTCTCCTGAGGGGATTATATCAGAGAATTCTTAGAACAGTACGCAGAAGCAGAATTATGAAGTTGGTTGGTTGACTTCTGTAGGGTTTTAGGCACATCAGCCTAAAACTAGGCTAAAACAGCCTAAAACTCAGCCTAAAAATATGTCATACTGCGCCGTATATAATATATCTGAAAAATAGCATGTGTTCCGTGGTCGATTTGCTGTTTAATGGAAGAAAAACCAGTGTTAAAAAAGGTGCTCAGGATGAGACCGACGAACTCAGCTATTCTGAAAAAGACCCAAAAAAATTTCTACAGTTATTGAGAGGATCGAACTCAGGTCTCATACTAACTGGGGGCAACAGAAATATAGCAAGGCATTTCGATATCTATGGCCAAATATGAGAAAACACTTCATTTTCAAAAAGTAATTAAAATTTAATTATATCATAATATTAAATAATATTTCAGAGTTAATTATAATATCTACAGTATAAAAATAATAATTTAATTATTATCCATTAGAGTGTACTTTTTTTTTTTAACAGTGACGAAACAATAAATTCCAACCCCGCCAGAATGCTCATCGCCCTCCGCCTGATCTTTAACGATACTAAACTGGTTATCAGTCCTTGACTTCTTAGTCTTCCCTTTGGTGGCAGACCTGGCGGTATGAACCGTATGGTGATTTTTCCACTTTTACAAAATAATCCTTTATTTATGATTTAGATAACAGAAGTGGTCATATTTTTAAAATAAATTATAAACCCAGTTATTTTACTTATTAAACTCCATTCGGCAACTGTAGCCCTGGCCACACTCGTTGCATCCTTGTTACACTACTAATACGATCGAGAACCGTTCTCGTCTAATAACCTGAACTACACTACATCACCTAGATCTATTTCTGTTAAAATAGGGCTCTTGCCAATTATCTCATCTACTGTTTGTATTATTTCTGTAAATTTCACGAGTTCTGTGTTCGTTTTGCCTGCTTTGCTAGACGTAAAACACAAGTTTCTGGAAGAACAATAATTACAGTCCTCGCCGGAGATCGCCTAATGCAGCCAGACGATGAGAATAAAATAAAAAAAATGATAAAAGTTCATCACGTCATTGACGGATTTCGAACCCACGATTTTTTCGCCAGCCCTGGAGAAGACAGCGAGAATAAGCACTTCACTACTACAAAGATACTAAACTAGTCATCAGTCCCTAACTGATGACTAATTTAGTATCGAATTCGGGCCCCTCTACCCACACCGGGTAGAATGGCCCGAATTCGAATCCAATCAATCACGCGAAATGTTTTTATAGCTCTTTCAGTCCGTAGCCAATTTAGTTGGTCTAGGCGTTGATAGCAAGGTTACTTCCCTTCAGTGGGTGGTTTTACATCCAGCAAAATTGGCAATCTTGTAGATTGCCAGTTTTGCTGGATGAAACCACACAATTTATGAACATGAGCATGTAAATGAGTTCTTAAGTAGTAGTAGTAGTAGTAGTAGTAGTAGTGGCATGTGATGCAAGAAAGCAAGTGTAGGAGCTTATGCAACATCAGCCAAAAAAAAAAAAAAAATCACACCGTTCCCTCCAAATGCCTGTCGAGTTCCTCCTTAAATTTATGTAACCTATCAACTTCCACAACCACAGATGGAAGTTTGTTCCAGCAATGAACCACCCGCTGGCTAAAGGCAAATTTCCGCATATCTATTTTGCATCTGTCTTTTCTTAATTTGAATTTATGCCCGCTTAGGTTGTTAATCTGAACAATGGAAGGATCCCGTCAGAATTCAGCGTGCTCAACCCGTTCAAGGTCTTATACACCTCAATCAAATCAGCGCGAAGGTGTCTAGTCTCCAGCCGCTGCAATTTGCAGAACTTAAGCCTCTCTTGGTAAGAGGATTTCTTCATTCCCCTCACGAATCTTGTTGCCCTTCTCTGTACACGCTCAAGTAAAACTACATCCTTCCTAAAATGAGGCCTCGAGACCTGGCACGCAGTACTCAAGGCGTGGCCTGACCATTGCCTTATACAGAGGGACAATCACCTCCTTTTCCCTGCTAGCAAAATTCCTATATATCATTGACAAAACCCCATGACCTGCTCTGGCAGCCCACCTGCATTGCTCAGAAAACTTCATATCTGACTGCACAATTGATCCCAGGTTTTTTCATTTTTTACCACCTTATGTGCAGTACCACACATTTGGTACGTTTCTCTGGGGTTACTTCTACCCATATGCAGTACTTTAATTTGTCAAGGTTAAACTTCAGGTGCCACTTCTTAGCCCATCTGCCCAAATTATCTAGATTCTGTTGCAGTAGCACACTGCCATTACTGTCATTAACAACCCTGCCAACTTTGTATCATTTGCAAACTTCGACACTAAGCTTGATATACCTTCATCAATATCAATGATAAATACAGGGCTATTCAAAATGAAGTCCGGGCTTTCAGAATATTTTTTTTTGGGAAAGCGCATGTGTCAATCATTCGTAGCCATCTCGAAAGAACGCATAATATCTCAAGTTTCGTTCCCATGCTCGCGATGTTCAGTATGCTGTACGGCTACCCACCAGATGGCGGTGGACGCATACCGTCGTTCGTTTGCTTGTGACGCCAGTTATGCTCTGTTGCGACATATCTTCGAAATGTAATGAGAAAGCTTTTACTGTGTTGGAGTTTCATGTAAGTAAATCTGTTACCGTTGTGCAACGCCACTTTGCTGATAGAGTGATTTTTTTCTGATGAATCGACCTTCCATTTGTCGGGGAAAGTGAATAAGCAGAATGTGCGAAATTGGGCGATTTCCATGCGATTTCACTAAAGGTTCTCATATTGAACATTTATGAGGTATGTAAAAGAACTTCATTAATATACTTGCATTCTGGAAATATTTCTTTCTTCCTGTGTCTGCTTATGTGTGTACAGGATTTGTTTGAAACCCCGGACTTCATTTTGAATAACCCTGTATACAAAACAACAGAGGACCCAACACCGAACCCTGTGGGACTCCACTAATAACATTAGTCCACGAAGAGCAGTACCCATTGATTAACGCCCTCTGTCTTCTCCCACTCAACCATCCTTTTATCCATTGTAGCAACTTACCCTTAATACCATTCTGCTCCAATTTGTACAATAGTCTTCCATGTGCAAGTGTCAAAAGCTTTTCTGAAATCCAAATATATGATATCAAAATTATTTTTTGCATCCAGTTCCTTTGTAACCACATCATAATGTCCTATCAAATTTGTCAGAGAAGACTTTCCCTTAACAAACCCATGCTGTGTCTGAATTATTGCTGCAGTCTTGTTTAGATGATCCTGCAATGCATCTTTAACCAGTGACTCCATTATTTTACCCGGAACAGAAGTTCGTCTAACTTCTGTTCCGGGCAGATAATTTGGGCAGATGGGCTAAGAAGTGGCAACTGAAGTTTAACCTTGACAAATGCAAAGTACTGCATATGGCTAGAAGTAACCCCAGAGAAACGTACCAACTGTGTGGCACTGCACTTAAGGTGGTAGAAAATGAAAAAGACCTGGGAGTAATTGTGCAGGCAGATATGAAGTTTTCTGAGCAATGCAGACAGGCTGCCAGGGCAGGTCATGGGGTTTTGTCAATGATATATAGGTACTTTGCTAGCAGGGAAAAGGAAGTTATTATCCCTCTGTATAAGGCAATGGTCAGGCCACGCCTTGAGTACTGCGTACAGGTCTGGAGGCCTCATTTTAGGAAGGATGTAGATTTACTTGAGCGTGTACAGAGAAGGGCAACAAGATTGGTGAGGGGAATAAAGGGATCCTCTTATCAAGAGAGGCTTAAGTTCTGCAAATTGCAATGGCTGGAGACTAGGCACCCGCGCGGTGATCTAATTGAGGTGTATAAGGCCTTGAATGGGTTCAGCACGCTGAATTCTGATGGGATCCTTCCACTTGTTCAGATTACGAACTTAAGGGGGCATAAATTCAAATTAAGAAAGGACAGATGTAGAATAGATGTGCTGAACTTTGCCTTTAGCCAGCGGGTGGTTAATTGCTGGAACAAACTTCCATCTGTCGTTGTGGAAGTTGATAGGTTGAATAAATTTAAGGAGGAACTGGACTGGCATTTGGAGGGAATGGTGTGATTTTTTTTTTTTTTTTTTTTGGCTGATGCTGCATAAGCTCATACATTTGCTTTCTTGCATCACATGCCACTACTACTACTACTACTTCTGTTCCGGGTTGACAGTACTGTACTGTCAACCCGGTACTGTACTGTCAACACATTTTTAATTTCTTTGAATAAATACACGTTTATTTCGTGACTTTATGTGTGTAATCCCAAAGCATAACTAGGAATTTTTAATAATATTGCCAAATATCAGAAATGTTCCTTTATTTTTATATAAATAATTAAATTATATGATACCATATTTTTGAATTAATGGAGTAATTATTATTTAATCATTATTCATGACATGGTACTTTTATTTTTAAAAAATCGGTTTTTATAATAATTGATAATCAGAAGAATAATTTCATATTTTTAAAAATGAATTATAAATTCAGTTTTTCGAATTCGTTGTCTGTGATGATTGGCTTCTGGGGTCTGGGCTACAATCGCCATCCGTAATAGCACAGAGTGCTACTCTGTGAATAATACTATCCCTAGTTTAACGAAATTTGGTAAGGTGGTATTATTTCTTAGTGTAGTTTTTAATATTTAATAAACATTCAGACATGATCTGTAGTTTTTTATTATTATTACAAGATGGATAATAATATCAAAGTAATTTTCACGATGATGTGATTTGGTTGGGCAAATTCCCCCCCACCACCTTGCCTACGAACTTCAGTTTTTACCCGATAAATGGTGTACTGTATTACTGGTAAAAGCCCAGACTAATAAGATATGGTACTACTCTGTGGGTAAAAATGTTTTCGTGCACTTTGTTGCATGTTAGCCGATGGCAGATATTAGCTAGTCTGTAATCAGGTGACAAAGGAGGTTCGGCAGGCGAAGGCAGATTACGAGAAATCCTTGGCAAAAGATGCTAAGAAAAACAGCAAGGATTTCTTTACTTATATAAACTCTAAAAGGAAGGGGATGAATCTGATTGGTCCACTTGACATCGATGGTTCGACTGTTGATGATCCTGCTCAGATAGCGAACAAACTGATTGAGTATTTTGCATCTACATTCACACGTGAGGAATTTTTATTATGTTTTGAAAATGGCAGAAGGTTATCAAATTGTAGCAGGATACTTAATGATTTTGGAATAACTGAAAGCAAAGTGGAGGAGAAATTGTTGAAGTTAAACATAAGAAAAGCACCTGGGGTAAATGGGATCTATCCAGTTATATTAAAGGAGGTGGCAAAGCAACTAAGTAAACCCTTAGCCATAATTATGAGAGTGTCCCACGGACTGGAGATGTGCAAACGTATCCCCAATTCACAAAGGGGGATCGAAGGGTGACACGAGTAATTACAGACCAGTTAGTTTAACTTCTGTTCCTGGTAAAATAATGGAGTCACTGGTTAAAGATGCATTGCAGGATCATCTAGACAAGACTGCAGCAATAATTCAGACACAGCGTGGGTTTGTTAAGGGAAAGTCTTGTCTGACAAATTCAATAGGATATGATGTGGTTACAAAGGAACTGGATGCAAAAAATAATTTTGATATCATATATTTGGATTTCAGGAAAGCTTTTGACACTGTTGTGCATGGAAGACTATTGTACAAATTGGAGCAGAATGGTATTAAGGGTAAGTTGCTACAATGGATAAAAGGATGGTTAAGTTGGAGAAGACAGAGGGTGGTAATCAATGGGTGCTGCTCTTCGTGGACTAATGTTATTAGTGGAGTCCCACAGGGTTCAGTGTTAGGTCCACTGTTGTTTTGTATATTTATCAATGATATTGATGAAGGTATATCAGGCTTAATGTCGAAGTTTGCAGATGATACAAAGGTTGGCAGGGTTGTTAAAGACAGTAATGGCAGTGTGTTACTGCAACAGGATCTAGATAATTTGGGCAGATGGGCTAAGAAGTGGCAACTGAAGTTTAACCTTGACAAATGCAAGGTACTGCATATGGGTATAAGTAACCCCAGAGAAAGGTACCAACTGTGTGGTACTACACTTAAGGTGGTAGAAAATGAAAAAGACCTGGGAGTAATTGTTAACGGCAGATATGAAGTTTTATGAGCAATGCAGACAGGCTGCCAGGGCAGGTCATGGAGTTTTGTCACTGATATATAGGAATTTTGCTAGCAGGGAATAGGAGGTGATTATCCCTCTGTATAAGGCAATGGTCAGGCCACGCCTTGAGTACTGCATACAGGTCTGGAGGCCTCATTTTAGGAAGGATGTAGATTTACTTGAGCGTGTACAGAGAAGGGCAACAAGATTGGTGAGGGGAATGAAGAAATCCTCTTACCAAAAGAGGCTTAAGTTCTGCAAATTGCAGTGGCTGTAGACTAGGCACCTTCGCGATGATCTGATTGAGGTATATAAGGTCTTGAATGGGTTGAGCACGCTGAATTCTGATGGGATCCTTCCACTTGTTCAGATTACGAACTAAGGGGGCATAAATTCAAATTAAGAAAAGACAGATGTAGAATAGATGTGCTGAAATTTGCCTTTAGCCAGCGGGTGGTTAATTGCTGGAACAAACTTCCATCTGTTGTTGTGGAAGTTGATAGGTTGAATAAATTTAAGGAGGAACTGGACAGGCATTTTCAAGGCAATGGTGTGATTTTTTTTTTTTTTTTTTTTGGCTGATGCTGCATAAGCTCATACACTTGCTTTCTTGTATCACATGCCACTACTACTACTACATGCATCAAGGTTAAAATGATTTCTATTTGCCCTGTTTTGTTTTTCGTCACCGCCATGCTACAATATGATCTTACATTTAGTCACCTTTTGTTAAAGTTGATGGTCGAACGATGTATGAATTTCAGGTTTGGTATTCCTCATCAGACGTAATTTGTGTTTATATTGCTCACTGTCTGCATTAGTTTCTTTAGAATTGAAGAAATTATGTGATTGTTGAAATATATTGCGATTCATCTCATCATACCCAGTGGTACTCAAAATTAGGCTGGCTTTTTCAACATTCCGTTATGGGTAACGAGAATTTAGAAAATTTAACCTCTTTTGAGTTGTGCCACTATTGCACCAACAAACACTCAAAATTTGTGACTCGGTTCTCTTAAAGATCGAAGGTAATTAGGATGAAGAACAAAAAAAAAAAAAAAAAAAAAGAAACCATTGACAAGAACTTTATTTATATTCATAAACTCCATTTTAATCTTTGAGAACATAATTGTGGTAAAGCATAAATAAGAACAAGAAGTTAGTACGAAAATATTGGTGTATAGACAAGCAAAAATTTGAAAGAATTGTCATTCTTAGAAAAATTGAATCCTTCCACAAATTAGCTTTTAGACTTATAAAAATTGGCATGGCATTTGGGAATTGTGTTATTGTTCGACAAACATTGGAGGTCACTGTTCTTCCTTTTCAAAATCGGATTCCAAGTCTTGTAGCCTTTTTCAATTCGAAATCTACAAATGACTCCAAAGGTTTCTTGTTTTACTAGCTTTAACACTAATCAATTTATAATCATCCTGTTTGTATGATGTTTTATAAAAGAGAGTCTAAATGTTGCATTTTCTACTAGCAATGTCATTGAAGTTGAACTCCATTTCATCAGTATTTTCATTAAATTTCATAGAAGTTCGTCTGGCCAAATATTTCACGTCATAAAAATTGTAATGTCTTATCTCTGTTACCTTGAAAGAGTTAATTGTCATTCTGCCAGTTCTAGCTAATATAATGTATTGTGATGGGATGAATACAGGACTGGACTAGCAATCTTTTAATATTTTTCTATATTAATGAGTTAGATAGTATGAATCAGAGCTGTAATACTGAATATGTTCTACGTTGATATTAATATTTGTAAAATAATAAGAGGAGTTTACCTCGATATAGTACGTAGAACACTTCGTACTCTAATGTAAGTTTTCGATTTTTTTCGTTTTAATTTCTGGAGAGTATCATACGGAAGTGTTCTACGTACTATATCGAGGTAAACTCCTATTATTATTTTACATATATTAATGAGTGTGCACAGTCAGCCTCATTTTGCGTATATTCTACAACAAGAAATTTGTGTGTAATGGTTTTAATTCGAAAGTTCGCAACAGAATACAAATCAGTTGTTATAATAAATTGAGCATAATAGCGACTCAACTAAAATAATACCAGCTGATATTATAAACAAGAAGGTTCTGTTACATTCCAATACTGCCACAACTCAAAAGTGGTCACAGTTGCATACTGAACCGCACTCCATTCACTCCCAAGTTTGGAGACACACTGAAGAAGTGCCACTGTTGACACTTCTCAATGCAGTTAAAACTCAAATGGCCTAACGACACTTGTGCTAGCAAGCAAAGAAATATTGAACTAACTTTTTCCTGCTATTGCAAAAATGTAGTCTACTATCCCAACCTCATTAGTTGTATTAACTCAAAAATTAAGAATTCTGAGCTGTGCCACCATTAGCATTAGTAGAGGCATATGATGCAAGAAAGCAAGCTTATGCAGCATCAGCCAAAAAAAAAAAAACTTCCACTTTACCCCTCCGTTCGTTCGAAATACCTGCCCAGCTGAGCCTTAAATTTATTTAGGCTATCAACTTCCACAACTAGTGTGTGAGTAACCAACCCACAAATTCCAAATTCCACCAAAAACCCCCATTATAAGACTCTGATTTACTGACCCACTCTATTTCCCTCTACAGTTTCTTATTATACTCATCAGAGTCATTAGGCCTATAGCACACTCCTACTTTCAATTTTGATCTCCCAATGCTTATGTCACACCAAACTGACTCAACACTGCACTGTTCGGCAATGGTGACTGGCTTCACTTTCTTGGATTTTATGTGTTTCTTAACTAATTGCATAACCTTTCCTATCCTTTCTGTAGACGTTGTACTCCCCAAATTCCAGTTCTGCATTCCTTATATCTGTGTGACACCACGTCTCTGATATCCCAACAATATCCACCTTTGATGCTTTGAGCAATACCTCAAATTCATCAAATTTATTTACCAAACTCCTAACATTGGTGTACACGCAAGTATACATGCACTGTTCTTTTTCTTAGCTACCCTAACACAACCCTTGTGTTTACTTGTACCGCAGTGACTCCCAGCAGTCTCTGAAATATCCTGCATCTTGTTTTCCAGGCTTCTGCTCATTCCAATAGAAGCAGTGCAAGAATCACTTTTATCTCTGCCAGTGGCTACTGTAATCTATTAGTTCTTGTATCCCCCCAAGCTAGCAGTTTTCCGACTCGCCTAACACTGCCTCGACAGCATCAGCAAATATTCTTGCACCCTTTCTATTTAAGTGTAACCCATCCCCGTAGAAGCAGTCCCTTCTGTTCTATTGCAGCCAATGAGCGATATGTACTACACATATACTTTAATTGCATCATATAACAAGAGTGGCCACGTAGGTTGTGAAGGTGTTTTGTTTCTGATTGTTTTGTGTCGTCAAGGAAGGGGGGGGATGATAGCTTAGGTAGGGTGTTTATCCCCATTCCACTGTTTTGAAATCGGAAAACGAGTTCCTGATTTTAAAACAGTGAATGTATGATTTTAAAAGAATAACATCGGAACGTTGCAATCACCATCACAGAGCACTGACCACAATCTCGCTTCTTTAGTAAAGCTCAGGAATGCTTCAAAGGAGGAGTGGGATACCATATCATTAACCTAAAATCAGGAACTCATTTTCAGGTTTCAAAACAGTGACAAGTTGGTGGATAAACACCCTAGGAAGGCAGGGGGTAGTGGAAAATAGTGAGTGGCACCTGCCAATCACTGCCTTCTTACTGACTTTTAGTCAAAGTATGGAGTTGTACCCAAGATCTGTTTTAACCAAAATTGCCTTTAAGTGCACGAAATATTTCAACAACATGAAGTGTTAATGCAGTATATTTACCAATAATCACGCAGATTAGAAATTTGGAAAACTCCTCCACATTCCCAAAACGATTGCAAAACATATGCACAAAGATAAATTGTACAATTTTTAGTGGATGGGCTGTGTATATTTACCAATTATCACGCAGATTAGAAATTTGGAAAACTCCTCCACGTTCCCAAAACGATTGCAAACAATGGCATTTATCACCATTCGTTCATAGTACATCAACTGAACTTTGTCGATCTGATAATGTTGAAGTTGACACCAAGAACGTGGACAGTTTAGTGCAAGCTGGGATTTATTTTCATCCTGCATGCATGAATTCATGTTTCAGTTTGTTTTAGGAACACAGAGATTTTATTTTATTCAAAATATATACATTACAATATAAACTCCAATAAACAATGCGCATTTAGCAGAGGCATGCAATGCAAGAAAGCAAGCTTATACAGCATCAGCCAAAAAAAATCCTTCCCATTTCACCCATCCATTTGCTCAAAAAAGTTTGTCCAGTCCTTCTCTTCTACAACTGTCTTTCCTCAATTTGAGTTTATGCCCCCTCATGTTCATAATCTGAGCAAGAGGAAGAATCCCATCAGCATTGAGCCTGCTCAATGTTGATGGGATATACAGGGTGTTTCAGTTAAACGTTTCAGAACTTCTAAGAGGGGTAGGGTACATCCTGACAACTCGAAATCATATAGCAATGTGGGGTCGGAAATGCTTTCCTGAAGTGGTGTTGTACACAGAAGCACCATAAAAAGAAAAGAGACCATAAGTGAGAAATCGTTTTAATAATACATGAAAAGAAGCAAAAGGTACATGGATTAAAGTAAGTGTTCGAAGTTTCTTCAACCTCGTATTGCTTTCGCACAGTGGTACCTTGGAAAATGTGCTACAAATCCCCTTTTTCCTGCTGAAGTGTTGTTTTCCGATGAGGCATCCTTCACAAGGGGAGGAATTTTCAACACGCATAACGACCATATCTGGGCGGTCGAGAACCCGCATGCAATACGACGTCGTGCAACACAGATTCGATTTTTGGTCAATGTATGGGCCGGTATTATGGGAGATCACCTCATCGGACCTTACCTGTTACCGTGTCGTCTAACCGGACCTATCTATTTGATCTTTCTGCAGCAAGTATTGCCACAACTTTTGAGAGATGAACAGATTTCTGCATCGACGCAACAGACAATGTGGTTCCAACACGATGGAGCCCCTGCCCATTATAGCGGAGATGTTCGTAACTACCTGGATGTCACATTTGGTCAACAGTGGATCGGACGTGGTGGTCCCGTGCGTTGGCCTGATCGGTCACCCGACCTATCATGTCTTGATTTTTATTTCTGGGGTCATATGAAATCGCTAGTTTATGACACCCCTGTTGACAATGCTGAGGAGCTGGTTGCAAGAATCGCAGTAGCTGCCGAAGAAATTCGAAATTCGCCTGGAGTATTCCAGAATGTTCGGATGTCCATGCGTCGGAGATGTGAGGCGTGCATTGTAGCCCGTGGAAGAAACTTCGAACACTTACTTTAATCCATGTACCTTTTTGCTTCTTTTCATGTATTATTAAAACGATTTCTCACTTACGGTCTCTTTTCTTTTTATGGTGCTTCTGTGTGCAACACCGCTTCAGGAAAGCATTTCCGACCCTACATTGCTATATGATTTCGAGTTGTCAGGATGTACCCTACCCCTCTTAGAAGTTCTGAAACGTATAACTGAAACACCCTGTATATGGTGTTGCAGTAGAAAATTTAAATAACTGCATTTAAAAGAATAATATATACATCAGTAAGTAAATACACATTTATTTAGTGAAAATGTTTAGTTGACAAAACATGGCAGAAATATTTGTTGATTATTTTATTTTTGCAGAAATTAAAGCTGTCTGAATTACTAAGTTGAAGTTTTACAGGTTGAAAAATGAGCAGGGATGGAGATACAGATGACCATAGTGCTTCTGACTTGAAATTCAAGTGAAATAGTTGTTGGTTGACAGTTCCTTGTATTGGGAAAACCAGCTTGGAGTTCTTTTGTTTTTAGCACAATACCAATAAGTGTGGTTTTCTTTTGCAGTAATTGGATATAAAAGTAGCATTCTACATTTCTATGTATAGTTCCTTGCCCAGGGTGTAATTTATCCATGCACTGCATAACTTAAAAATCTTCAGGCTATATTTTGCCCTCCTATTGGTGAAAGTAACAGCTTCATCCAACTTTGCTCTCAACTATCTCAAATTGCATCAATAGCTTCAGTGAAATAGAAAATATTTACTCCCAAGCTATTCCTCTTCCCCATCTGTTCTGAGTTTTGGGCATAAATTGGAAATCTAATTCAGGCCTGGAACAAATATTTGGTAATCCTACAAGCTGTCTCTTATGCCATTCATTGGTAGTGGCATGTTTCCTGATATGTGGTGATTTTTCATTTAGCATGCCTGTGAAATGAATCTATAAACAACGAAAAAACAAGACTATATAACGAAGTGCAAGTGGGGAAAAAAAAATCAGTTCTTTTTTTTTTTTTTTTTCTTAAATTTATAATCTTTCATGACTTATAGGGTCAGGCTAAGTTACCTTTTTTATCATCACTCTTTCAGAACAGATGTATTGTTCTTTCAGATAAATGTAGTGTAGCATAATGTTCTATTTATTAGCTTTATTTTTAGGTAATAAAGCTAGGTAATTTTCAGTGATCCAGTTGTCAGAAAACAGCAATATGCCAATAGTGTAGGTTAATGATGAATTATTAATATAGATATTAATATAGAGCAGTTGTCACCTTTTACGTGAACAAAAGGTGAGGTATGTATATGTATTGATATTAAGCTGAAGCAAGTTTGGGTCTTAGAAATTATGGGGTGATGACAAGAATAAGTGACAAGTTAAGATGGTGAGATTGTCTGGAATTTTTCCCTGACACAGTAGGAAAGAATTTTTCACAAGCCATGTCAGTCAGTTCCAGCCTGGACAAATTATACATACCATTCTCAGAATGGTCTACACTTGTTATCAGAAGAGACTGCTTTTCTAATGTATTGTATAGATGAGTATCTTGCAACTCATCTATACACTTGTATATATGATTTGCAAGATAATCTAAGATTTCCATAGACAGAGGACAATGTTTATAATGAAAGAAAAATTCGTTGTTTCATTAATGGGTAAATTAACTTAACCTAACCTAAAAAAAATTTAAATCTGAGATTAAAGAGACAGCAGTGAATGAAGCTTTAGTTTATATTGCATGAAATATCAATTGTTGCATGTTACTAAATATAAGGTTCAATCGCTGAATTACTCACTTACTAAGAGGAATTTCCAAATTTTGAAATATCCAAATGCAGTTAAATTATTTTATAATAAAACTTAATTTTATTAGTGATTAATTCTAAGTTGACAATAGAATTTCATTCTCTAAGTTATTTAAACCAACTTCAATTTATTTATTCAACTCTATTTTTCAGGTTCAAGAAGTGGAATAAATTAATTATTCAGTGAATGGGTAGAACGAAGCTACACGAATGTTGTGTTCAGAAATAATAATATCAAAGTAAATCCATTTGTAAATTTATCATAGCAATCTTCTGAAATGGCTTCTGAAGAAAGTAATAAGAAAGATATTTTGCCAGATGAAAACCTTACTTACAATATAACAGAATCCATGGAAAATTCAACATTTCAGGTTAAAAGTGAGCAGGATTCCATTATCCATGATGAAATGAATGAAAGGAAGTATGCCAGAAACTTGTCCATAAAGGATATTTCTACTGAAACAGGAAAAGAGGCTCACATAGAAATTTCAGTGTCAAGTAATTTAAGAACACATTTAATTCATACTAAGAAGAACCGCACCACTTGTGAAATATGTGGCAAAAACTTTTCTAAATCAACGTTTTTAAAAAGACATTTAAGAGTTCATACGCATGAGAAACCCTTCCCTTGTGAAATATGTGGCAAAGCATTTTCGGAAACAGGTAATTTAACACAGCATTTAAGAGTTCATACTCAGGAGAAACCCTTTATTTGTAAAATATGTGGTAGGGCATTTTCACAGTCAAGCAAACTGAAAGCACATTTATTAATTCACACTCAAGAAAAACCATTCTCTTGTGAAATATGTGGCAAGTCATTTTCCCACACATCTTATCTGAAAGAACATTTAAAAGTTCATAATCAAGAGAATTCCTCCTGCTGTGAAATATGTGGCAAGATATTTCCTGTATCGCGTAGCCTGAAAATTCACTTATTAATTCACACTCGTGAGAAACTCTTCTGTTGCGAAATATGTGGCAAGGTGTTTTCAAAGTCAAGTAATCTAAATGAACACTTAAGAATTCATACTCAGGAGAAACGCTTCTGTTGTGAAATGTGTGGCAAAATGTTTTCAAAGTCATGTAATCTAAAACAACACGTAAGAATTCATACGCAGGAGAAACCCTTCTGTTGTGAAATATGTGGCAAGGCATTTGCACAGTCAGGCAATATGAAATCACATTTATTAATTCACACTTAATAGAAGCTCTTCATTTCACTTTTGAGATGATTAGTAAATACATTTCCACGGCTGTGTAACGTAAGTTTGTACTAATTTGCACTCATAAAAAAGCCTGTCTCGGAAAATGTTAACATTTTTTATGATGTTGCAATCATTCTCTTTTAAAAATTAAATTTTAAACTTTTAAAATACAGTTCTACATACAATCTTTGAGTAATAGTTCATTTATCCAACCTATTCAAAGGAGCTTGAAGAAAAATGTTATGTTGGGACTAAAATCTTTTTAGTTAACACCATTGGATGATGGGAAATGTGTGGTGTCATTGGCATGTTTATGTGTTATAATTAATGGTCTCCATCATGGAATATAAACATAAACTTGATAAACAGAAATAACAATTGTAGAATACTCCAGAAATTTCAAACACTGCAGTTATGCCTTGGTTTCTTTTTAATTGATTTATAGCCTGAGAAGCTATAGGTTTATTGTTTGTAAAGTCAGTTCTTGTTTCCACTGGGATATTGCTATCATCCTAATATTTTTAGTGCTCTGTATGGGGTACGTTTGCTGTAACTGTACAATCCTACACCAACCGTTATTAAATATATTAGAGTTGTGTTATATTAAGATAATAATGATGAAATGAAATAAATAGAATGAATAATATAATTACACCGGATAAAACTGATGATAAACCTGTCTGTACAATAAAAATTTAAAATACAATGCAGATAAAACACCAGATAAAAGCAATAAAACATCAATAAAAGCGATAAAATACTGAAGCTTTCAGAGGCATCTGCCTCCTTTTTCAACAGTGAAGCTTATTGTACAGTACATCCTTAAATATCAGCAGGCTCATAGTTCACAGCACTTGTTTCTACAGGTGCATGGGCAGTATTCCCCCCACGTGCACTGGAACCGGAAATGGCTCGGGAGTGTGCCAGGTGGAACCGTTCATCCCGTCCAAGAACCACAGCTTTGTGTTCTTAAGTGTTGCTCTAAGAGGAGCAAATCTGCAACCTTTCGAGCCACTTGTGGTCCCAAAATCTTTTAATAGTTCATTTATCCAACCTATTCAAAGGAGCTTAAAGAAAAATGTTATGTTGGGAATAAAATCTTTTTAGTTAACACCACTGTGTTAACACCACAGCTTCGTCAGGAGAGATTTGATGGTGCTCCTCCCAAAAATGCTCTGCGACAGCAGACCTTCCATAATCCACAGTCTTTATTGTGCTGATATGCTCCCCTATGTGATCTTTAAACCGACACTTTTGTTTCACCAACGTAACATTCCCTGCAGTCCGGGCACTTTATCTCATATATGACCCCACTTACACATTCCATAGGTATGGTGTCCTTAACCTGTGACAATTGCATGCAACCTCTGCCTGGTAGCTGCACACAGCGTGTCTGGCAATTACGCAACACGTGAGTTATACGCTCGGTTAGGTCTGGATAGTAGGGAATGTATGTGGTGGCAACAGGTGTAAACGGCTCTCTACATCCGTGCCCTGTTACTCAGATACATTTATCTGTGATCCTCTGGGGGTAGCCGCATTTTCTGAGATCTGCTGTGACACGTTTAATTTCTTTTCTATCCTCGGAGGTGCTGCAATGGGACCCAGCCCTATCCAGTAATGCCCTAATGATACTGTTCTTGTAATGGTTGGCTTGTGCTGTATTGTAATGTGTGTATTGGCCCTGGCACATGGGTTTCCTATACACACTGGTTTTCACTCTAGGGCCTTCCCTATGTACCAACACATCAAGGAAAGGGAGGGTATCCTCTACTTCCACCTCAGAGGTGAACTGAATAAACGGGGAGAAGCTATTGAGGAAACCAGGCACCTCATCCTCTCTCTCCCCCTTCGAATAAATGTATTGTCGACATATCGTTTCCACGTGGAGAATGGTTCTCCCCATACTTGCATGGAAACGATACGTTTACAATTATTTGAAGGGGGGAAGAGAGGATGAGGCAACAATATTAATAGAGAGAGGGGAATCCACATTCATCTCCTCTTCGAAGCTGTGGTTCTTGGATGGGATGAACGGTTCCGCCTGACATTCCCGAGCCATTTCTGGTTCCAGTGCACATGGGAAGAAATTGCCCATTCTCCTGTAGAAACATATTCTGTGAACCGCGAGCCTGCTGATATTTAAGGATGTATTGTACAATAAGCTTCAATGTTGAAAAAGGAGGCAGATGCCTCTGAAAGCTTCAGTATTTTATTGGTGTTTTATTGCTTTTATCTGGTGTTTTATTTTATTGTACAGATAGGTATCTTGTTTTATCTGGTGTAATTATATTATCCATTCTATTTATTTCATTTAATTTTTATCATTATTATCTTAATACAACACAACTCTAATTTATTTAATAACGGTTGGTGTAGGATTGTAGTTATTGTGAATATGAATATTCCCAATCCCAAAGGCCTATTTGAAGATCTGTGTGGGGTAGAAGTGTTTAAGATTGTGCATGACATTATAGTTTTATTTTAAATATTTTGAAAACAATCCGGTTTTTTTTTTTTTTTTTTTAGTACAGCTGCACATCTAGAAAATGGCAACAATATGTATTTATGAAATTTTGTAAATATGAAGCATGTTATGGGGAGATTTGTCTTAATTTATCATGTACATAAATGTAAAAAATTATTAAGTGAAACTTATGTAGTGGAAGTAAAATATGCCAGAAATCCCCACTGCTTATAAATGCAATTGTAAATTAATTATTCAAAACAACGTATTTTCTACAGAAAGAGTGAAAACGTTATTGTAATTATAGGTATGTGCAAATATTTTGAAACTGTGTGTGTGTATATATATATATATATATATATATATATAATTTACAATGTTTATTCAATTAAAGAAATCTAATTTCACATTTGTGTATCCTCCTTGAGCAATCTGTGCTGTGCTCATTTTTTGAAATTGTAGGGAATGCTGATGCAACCAATTGCAGGGAAGATATTTAAAGCATCTATTCTATTACCAGAGCAAATAATCCCTTTCAGTAGCTGATTGTTTTATGTACACTACAGCATAGAATTGCTATATGAAGTGTAATGAAATAAACAAACTGATGTAACACAGCATGCTGCCAAGTAAACTTGCATACAGATTTTTTTTTTTTAAAAGGAATACTAAACTTATAGTTTGGCTATTTTTTTTTTTTTTTTTTGGTAGTTGTTGGTGCATCGGCTTCTGTGGTCATAATGCACCTCCCAAGGTTTTTGCAGTACTTTGATCCAAGCCCGAGGCGGGATTCAAACCCGCGACCTTTGGGTTGCTAAGGTAGGCACTTTACCCACCCGGCTAGCCCGGTCGGCGTTTGGCTATTACCAACAGCTTTTGTTAGAATGCATTACCTTGAAACACTATTTTTGGGTAGTTCCCCCATAATGCAGGTCCAAATCAGCCTTGTAATATTTATTCCTTGTGGCTTCCAAGTGACATGTTTTTTTACTTACATCATCATTTCAATTTTCCAATCAAAAGAATCAAGGACTAGTTAGGGGGGGAAGAAACAAAAAAGCCTCTTTTTGGATTTCATTATTTATTTATTTTTTTTTTTATACATTCTATACTTCTGGCTCTGGTAAACCAACAAATCGTGAGCTTGATAGCCACATAACAGGATTGTTATTCAGTCTACAACTGAAGTCATCCACTGATTAACCCTCCAGCAGCTATAGATACTGGTACCTTGCAAAACCCAAATCGAAATTATTTTCAAATCAAGATATAAGCTCACAGAAAAGAGGCATACGTAGCACACCATACCCCCTGAAACAAAGTGATAATTGAAACTATAGGGGTTTGACCATTTTGCTCTCTAGCTAGTTATTTTAAGTTTGGATTTAAGTGATGATAATGTTTTAATCTGTCACAAGTTTTGAAGTAATACCCCAAACTGACAATTTGAACACCTAAAATAGCAACTACCTATCCTCATACATACAGAAGGTTGGATTTCCATAACCCTTCTGTAGTGTTATGATGAGGTTCTTTAATTATAATCCATTCTTTGCAGCTGAGTGTGTTATCAGTATTTGCTACAGCATTGTGTCCTGATTCTAATGCTATGAGATCTGTGACATCTCAGGGCAACATGGGAGAAAAAATTCTATGGCCTGACGACCAGCTCTGACTCTTTTCCCCACTTCTTCCTCTAAGTGTTCTGAAGAGGGCAAGTAGGGCATTTATTCTAATTCTTATTGAATCAATATACACTTTTTTTTTTTTATTATCATTTTTGCCATATGGTGCAAGGAAGCCTGAGGCTTATGCTGCACCAGCCAAAAAAAATTCCCGAGTTACCCTGAGAGAGAGAGAGAGAGAGAGAAGGAATCACCAAGAAAGAGAACAACGATGATATCCAGCTCATGATCCTGGGTGTGCCAAGCCCATACTCACCAGATGTGAGCCCCTCGTGTTGATTAGCTGGTGTATTGTGAACACTCCATAGTTGTATTGTTTAAGCCTTGTCCCCATAATTAATTGGAAGTTGATATGTGCTTTTGGCCTTTAAGTAGGTAGAACACTTGGCATCTCGAATAGAGTGTGCGTGATCCAACCGGAGAGACTTACAGTTGGCACACAGGTTCGTTTGTCTTGTTGGGGCAGCTACTAAATTCACAGCCCTTTTCAGAGCAGTGGCCGCAGATCTGTGGTTTTACATGTGTGCATGTATGGGAAGTGTGGGCGAACTTACAACATTTAAAACATTTTGGAACGGCCACATTTTCTCCGAAGCGGTGGCTTCCCCATTCTATGTAGATCCTGTTCTGCACCCGCAGTACCTGCAAGGCTTCCGGGGCCAGTTCAATGATCCAATTCAGGCTGCCATTGCTTCTTGTTTTGCTCGTGTACTTAAGAAATATAAGGTTCTGTCCTTCCTGATCCGGTAGGTCGCTTTGCAGATTTCTTCCATACACTTCTATTAGTTTCTCTGGTGTCAGGTATTTATCAACATCAAAGGTGATGAGCAATGGCCCTTTCTTTTTTGGGGGCTCAGCAAGTAGACCCAGCGCGGTCATTTTGGGTTTACTGATTATATGCTGCATCTCCTCTTTCGTTTTAGTTTCGATCACGACACCCCAATTTCGGGTTTTTCTAATTGTGTTTATCTTGGTGGGTCTAAAGTCCTCTTTTAGGTTTTCTATTATTTTAAATTTAATCTCCTCACTTGTTTGTTTCTGTACTCCTGTTGGTCTTACAATTACCAAATTAGGTGTTGGTAGTAATGTTTTCTTTCTTGCTTGGGGTCTACTAGTTCACTGTTTTGTGGGTTCCTCAGCGCTTGTGCATAAGTAGGTACATGTAGCATTTGATTCGTCCCACTTTCCATGTACGCCTCCAGTTTTGCGGTGGCTCGTTCACACACAAGGTGAGTTTGTAGGAGCACCGTTTCCAGCTTCGTCCAAAGGGTAACGATCTGTCCCTTAAGGCTGGTTGTGACCCCGTGTGACTCGTCCTTGAGTAAGTCCTCCAGGGCTGTCTTAATTTTAGCTTCTTTTCAAGGAAAGTGCCGTCTGTAAGGGTAGGGTACAGGGGGACGCCGTGCTGCTTGTTGGTGTTATCTTTTGTGTCACGAATAATGACCAGTTTGTACTGAGTCTCCTTGTTTTCATTTAGGCTTCTTGTTTCTCCTTCCATTTTTGACAATACCATCTTGTTCTTTTCTTTTCTTTTTTTTATAGCCTGGCACTTAGAGTCCTCCCCTTCTCTTACGTTAATGGTTAGTGTTTCTGTGGGTGGATGATTCACTTGGTGGTGTTTTTTGGTTGACTTATAAAGGCAGTATGGATGAAAGAGAGTACACCCAAAGTTGGGCTGGTATTAACCTAAATGACAGTTTTGTTTTTGTTAGTTTGCAGCACTACCACGCTCACAAGTTATCTCAAATTTACAGTTCCCAATTAATACTCAGAGGACGGCACTAATAGTAGTAGTGGGTGGTGCCTCCTTAGCCAGGTGGGCAGGAGCAGCAGTGTGTAGCACGCTTCTTGATTAGACCGGGGTTCGAGCCCGTGCCCACCAAATACAGAGGATGCAGAAAGGTCAGGGAATGACCACCGCATATCCCTAGAGCAATATGGCCTTAGTTGCTAATGCTCCTAAAAACCAAATAACAAACAAACAGTAGTAGTGGCATGTGATGCAAGAAAGCAAGTGCATGAGCTTATGCAGCATCAGCCAAAAAATAAAAATAAAATAAAAAAAATTACAAAGCAATCCCCTCTAAATATTTAAATAATAAATAAATTTTCTGTTTATACTCCGGGACGACCAAATGATCAGAGGAGTTCACAAGATATACAAGAAACAGCACCGTATTCAGCAGTCACTGGTTTGAATCCCAGTCACTCAAGGCATGTGTACTTATGCACCCGTGCACCTGACCACTAGGCTAGGCTCCAGTCCAGTTCCTCCTAAAATTTATTTAACGTATCGACTTCCACAACGACAGATGGAAGTTTGTTCCAGCAATTAACCACCCACTGGCTAAAGGCAAATTTCCGCACATCTGTTCTACCTCTGTCTTTCCTCAATTTCAATTTATGGCCCCTTAAGTTCGTAATGTGAACAAGTGGAAGAATACCATCAGAATTCAGCATGCTCAACCCATTCAAGGCCTTATAAACCTCAATCAGATCACCTCGCAGGTGCCTAGTCTCCAGCTGCTGCAATTTGCAGAACTTAAGCCTCTCCTGGTAAGAGGATCCCATCATTCCCCTCACCAATCTAGTTGCCCTTCTCTGTACAGGCTCAAGCAAATCTACATCCTTCCTAAAATGAGGCCTCCAGACCTGTACGCAGTACTCAAGGCTTGGCCGTCCATTGCCTTATACAGAGGGACAATCACCTCCTTTTCCCTGCTAGCAAAATTCCTATATATCATTGACAAAACCCCATGACCTGCCCTGGCAGCCTGTCTGCATTGCTCAGAAAACTTCATATCTGACTGCACAATTACTCCCAGGTCTTTTTCATTTTCTACTACCTTAAGTGTAGTACCACACGGTACGTTTCTCTGGGGTTTCTTTTACCCATATGCAGTTCTTTGCATTTGTCAAGGTTAAACTTCAGTTGCCCGTCTGCCCAAATTATCTAGATTAATTACCTACAGCTTGTTGCAGTAGCACACTGCCATTACTGTCATTAACAACCCTGCCAACCTTTGTATCATCTGCAAACTTCGACATTAAGCCTGATATACCTTCATCAATATGATTGATAAATATACAAAACAACAGAGGACCCAACACCGAACCCTGTGGGACTCCTTAATAAGATTAGTCCACGAAGAGCAGCACCCATTAATTACCACACTCTTTTCTAATTTCGCCGTGGGAAATGTTTTAATCTGTTTTGCTATTGGTTCTCATGCTGTCGACCACAGAGTAATAAGATATTTTACTCTGTGTTGTCTACTACATCGAATGGAACATTTTCGTTAATTAAATGTGTTACAAAACAGCGTATGGAATCGTGGATTGCCAGTCACAGCAATCCACGATTCCATTACTAATTTCAACTTCACTGCAGAATGCGTGCCATGCCGGCTGGAAGTCATGGGAAAGACTGCGTTCACGGCAGAGAACTTGAGTGGCATTCTACGAAGGTGTAGAAGTGGGTACATATATTTTCCCTGCTTGTTGCCGAGATCGGAGAAAGCAACGCCATGTCACATGACCAGTTTGTGTGTATGACGTATGACACCACGTGACCAGCTTGCGAAACTTGGGTCAGTTCTGTGGATATACCGTACATGTAGATGTGTATACATTAATAACATATGTAAATGTTACAAAAAAAAAAGAAAAAAATTTATACAATTATTAGAGAATGTGGGAAAACAACTCACAGTTCAATAATATCAAAATCGCAGATTAAAATTCGCACATATGTAACATATTAATAACGCACATTAATAACATATGTAAATGTTACAAAAAAAAAGGAAAAAATGTATACAATTATTAGAGAATGTGGGAAAACAACTCGCAGTTCAATATCAAAATCGCAGATTAAAATTCGCACAAAATTAAACGTTTTAAGTACAGTACTATTATAATCTTATTCATCTTTGCATATGTATGGAAAGCATTGTTAATATTTCTGATAATGCAATGTTGCCAAATCAAAATTAAAATTGCTATTTTTTGGACGGGGGGGAAATGAAATCCACTTAAGATGAAACTCACCCCCCTGTCATCCTCCTGGATTCGACACTGCGCGAGAGCGACAGAATTTTTCCTTGAAATTTTGTCATATCAAGTGGCCATGTATAGTTTTAAGCGGAAAAATAGAAAATTGGATTTGTCCGGATTCGTGAGGTTGACCTCCGCACGTTTGTCACATGACCAAATACGTCATAACTCACATGATCGGAAGCGGCGTCATAAACATCACGTGACATCTTCGGAGAAGCAACGCCTGTCAAACACGGCGTCCGGCCGCGCCCACGGAACATTCATTGTATCCATACCCTTTTGTAAACTTTGGTCATGTGACATATTTGCGGAGACAACTGAAGATAATGTAAACTGATGATGTCCGCATCCTTTTGTAAACTTTAACCAAGATTTTAGTTTGTTTTGTGTTGGTTGCGAAAAGAACGTTCCATGAAAGGAAAAAATTCCACATCGACCAACACGTGAAAACAGCATCGCGCATTATGGCCAAGAAAAGGAAAAGTTTCCAGAGCAGTCACTCCAAGCCATATACTGTACTTCAAAGTGATTTTTCGAACGATTTGTATCTCGCCCTGGTAAGCAGCAATATCCCTTTCAGTAAGAGTCGAGTTCCCTTTCAGAAGAATCGAGTCTTCAAGCAATTTTTGAAAAAAAAAAAAAAAAAAATTGTATAAATCAAAATATTCCAGACGAATCTACGTTGGGAAAGAATTTTCAAAGACATTATTCGTGAAGGTATTAGAGAAAACTACATTTGGATGTTCGTCGACGAAATGACACGCATTTGTGGCCGCTGTATTGCACATTTTATATGTGGATAATTAAAAGCAGAACCATCGTGCCCTCGTTGTTCCTTGCATGTAAGGCCCTCGAAAAGTTGAATTACTCTACAACAGCAAGGTTTGTACTGATTATTTGCAATTATTATGGTCAGAATCGACATACTGTATAGCTAAAGTCACATTTTTGTTTGGCATCATGTAATGCTAAAATTTTGATTCTGTAAAAGAATTTATGTATTCATTGGGTATTACTCATTCAATGGATATTGGTATTTCTGATTTTTCATCCAGTCTTGGGTTTTCTGAGTTTTTGGTGGGGAAACCATTCCATCCATGCCTGAGACTGACTAACTCAGCCATTTGTGAAAATGACGAATAAAATTCCTAGTTTCATTGAGAGGACTCAAACTCAGGTATTTTCCATTCAGTGTGGGGGTTGTTGTTGTTATTTGGAGCATTAGCAACTAAGGCCATATTGCTCCTGGATATGCGGTGGTCATTCTCTGACCTTTCCGCATTCTCTGTATTTGGTGGTGACGGGCTCGAACCCCGGTCTAATCAAGAAGCGTGTGCTACGCACTGCTGCTCCTTCCCACCTGACTACGGAGACACCTAGGTGTGGGGGAGGACAATGATTATACCAACTGTGCTACCCACGAGGGCAACAGCAAATAAATATCTGCTGCTCATCTGGGCACTTATGCGCCCTGAAGTGTATGATGGGACTTGTTATTTTTTCCTTCCTCAGACCAGCGATTTTCAACCAGTGTACTGCGAATGAAGGGTCCACAGGTGTGCCGCGGAGTTTGGGGGATTAAAAAAATCGTTGAGGTAAATTTTAGAAGTACTGTATATTTTTCATGATAGGCTGATAAGGATGAAAACAATAACAGTTTAATAAAATAAAAAAAAAAAAGTTATTATAGTAAAATTCCAAGAACTTACATCCCTGTTGTTTCAGATCCCAAAATAACTGCAATGTACTGTTACCAACCCACCTTTCACCATTTTCAAGCCACCAGTGTCAGTGTTCAGTCAGCTGTTGTTCGCATTGGGTGTGTTATTCTGTGTGAGTTTGCGCTTATGCATTTTTGTTTATTTCTATTTCATTTTAATTATTTCTGAATTCAGTTGATTTTTATTTTTTTAGGGCTTATTAAACATGGACAGATTTCTAATTTAAAAATGTAAGTTAGATGATGACAATGAATGAAGTGTAGCTGGCACTAGTTCTGGTAGTATAACACATAGTGCAGTTAGTAGTAGTTCTAAAACTGTCATACACCAGTATAATGAAGACTATTTGTCTTTTGGATTCTTTTCATCAGGAGAAGAGCAGCTACATCCTAAGTGTGTTGTTCGTGGCGAGAAACTGGCAAACCAAGCTATGGTTCGAAGTAAGCTGAAAAGACACCTTCACAAAAAGCCCTCACATTTATGCGAGAAACCAGTTGAATATTTTAAAAGGCTTATAGCTGATCAAACACGCCAGGCTGAGCAATGGACCAAAATCACAACTATTTCTGATAAAGCTCAAGAAGCAAACTATGATGTTGCCAAAATCATGGCAAAAAAGATGAAATCACATACAATTGCTGAGTCAGTAATTTTACCAGCATTAGTCGGTGTATACAAGATATGTCTCAAGACGTTGAGTCAAAAGTGATAGCTAACATTAAAGAAGCCAATTTTTTTGCCATCCAGTTGGACGAGTCAACTGACATCACTGGAAAAGCTCAACTGCTAGCATTCAGCAGGTTTATTTATAATGGAGACATCACTGAACAATTTTCATTTTGCAAACCACTTCCAGAAAAAACGAAAGACATCCTTAATGCTGTCTACAGTTATTTCAGTTCTCACGATTTGTCATGGAAATCATGCATCAGCATCTGCACTGGTGGTGCTCCCTCTATGTTGGGAAGCCTGAAAGGATTTGTCACATTGGCCAAGCAAAATAACCCTGGCATTGTTTTTACACACTGTTTCCTGCACAAGAGAGGCCCTCATTTCAAAATCAGTAGTACCTGAGCTCCAAAAAGTACTGGATGAGACAATCAAAATGGTTAACTACATCAAGAGTAGACCATTAAAATTGAGGTTGTTTTCAGCACTGTGTTCTGCCATGGAAGCTGCTCACAGAAGTGAGGTGGCTATCTCGAGGGCAAGTAATTATTATTATTATTATTATTAGCCATATGGTGCAAGGAAGCCTGAGGCTTATGTTGTACCAGTCAAAAAAAAAAAAAAAAAAAATCCTGAGTTACCCTGAGAGAGAGAGAGAGAGAGAGAGGGTGAGTGAGTGAGTGGGTGGGTGGGTGGGTGGGTGGGGAATCACCAAGAAAGAGAAGACTGATGATATCCAGCTCAGGACCTTGGGTGTGCCAAGCCAGTACTCACCAGATACTTTTCAGGGTTCTCTGAACTGAGGGAAGAGCTATAATTTTTTTTACATCTGAAGTCTGAGCGGACTGACTTGCTTAGTGATGAGACCTGGTGCAGTAAAGTTGCTTTCCTAGCTGACATTTCCCAAGCCTTGAATACTCTTAACCAGAGTATGCAGCGAAAGAATGAAAATATTCTTACCTGTACTGACAAAATTGACTCTTTTAAGGAAAAATTAACATTGTGGGGGAGCCAGAGTCAAAAAAGAGCTGACAAAAAGTTGCAGACTGTCGATTTAATTCTACGTTTGTCACTGCTGAGTACAAACATTGAAAAGTATTTCCCGTCACTTGATGTATATTCCTTGGACTGGGTAAGAGATCCATTTGTGTTAAGTGCATTGGAATTAGCAGAATTAACTGTTTCAGTAGAAGATGAGTTGACAGAAATAAGAAATGACAGAGGACTGAAACTAAAGCACTCATCAACAGATTTGCTCTCATTCTGGTTGTCTCTCTGACAGGAATACGCCGTTATCACAAAGAGGGCGATTGAAGCACTCTTTCCTTTCTATACGTCGTATCTGTGTGAGGCTGGCTTCTCTGCTATGAACACAATGAAGAGCAAGAACAGGTCGCGGCTTCAAACATTGGAGGAGGGCTTGAGGGTACTATTGCTTATCAACCATCCAACCTCGGACAAGAGACATCACCAAGCACAAGTTTCCTACTGATATTTTTATATAAATGACATTTTAATGATATTTTTTTTTATAAATAGCATCGTTTTCAATGATATCTTATTTCAATAATTGGAATAATAAAAATATGAACATAAATTATAAAAATAAATCTTTCGAAATCCAGATCAGTATTATTTTAAAAAATAGCACAATGATTAGTATTTTAGCTATTGAACTTTTAAACACAATCTTAATACGCGTTTTTTTTTTTTTAATGATAAAATCTCTCCTTAAAAAACTGATAGTGTGCCTTGACAATTTTAGCATCTTGCTCAGTGTGCTGTGAATTGAAAAAGGTTGAAAATCGCTGCATCAGACAGACAGATCATACTTAACCGACAGCCAGTGTTAATTGCAGAAATGTGTTAACTGCAAGCATGAACCCTAAAGTTTGTAGGGTTCATGTAGTGTAAGACAGCCAGCAAACTACTTGGCAGTGTTGCTTAAAATGTGTTACACATGTCATTGCAGGACAAGTCCAGGCGTATAAAGTAGGGAGCCCAATGACGAACTTAAAAAAGCAATGAATTCATTTTATTATTATCTATTTTATAATAGCATATGGTAGTGGGTTGGGAAGAATTTATAGTTTTGCCACTCACAGAGTAATGTATCCGAAATTGTGATGTTGGTCGAAAATATTTACTAGTAAGAAATAAAACAAACATATAAATAACATCGCAGTTCTGTTAATTTCATATGTTAAAAATATTAGGTTTTTTAACTTATATGAAGTTCAGTGGTAATCTTGTATTTTCATAAGTTTCTGCAGCCAAAAACTGTCTAGTTAAAGCAATGTGCTTATGCTCACAGCAGAACAGACTTTGCCTTTACAAAGAGTTTTTGATATTGCATTATTTTCCAACAAGTGTCATCGCCTAAAGGTTTCTGCCTTTTATTTAAAAGAAACCACTTTTTGTGTGAGAGGAGCTACTAAGCCCTGAAACCGGGGTTATCTTTTAAATGAGTGTTCTTGTTTATATTCCAGCATGACCATCAGTCAGTAGTGTTTACAATAAATCATCAATACAAATGTTAATTGTATTTAGCAGTCACAGGCTTGAACCCCGGTCCACTCAAAGAGCGCGTGCTACTGCACTTTCACTCCTGACCACTCGGCTATGTCTGATGGATTAACCTTTTGCCAATGCCATTTATATGAAAGTTGTGCAATACCAGTGCAATATATTGTGAAGGCAAAGTTTGTTCTTTATGAATGATAATATAATTTCTTTGACTAGGCTGTTATTGTTTGTTAGAATTTTTCCAGTGCATCAGCGACTAAGCAGTTTAAATCTTGGTAGTCATAAAAACACACGAAATCACAAAAATAGTTTTCTTCTAGCTGTTATTTTATACAATAAAAGAATAGCTAGGTGAAAGAACTCTTTAAGTTACATTTAGCTATTGTTTTATGCAATAAAATAAATGACTAAATGTATTAATTTATGAAATAAAATAAATAAATAAATGAAATATGAAATACTGTAAATCCCATAGAGAAAAGCACACACCAAAAATGTTGTGTCATTTGGAGAATTCAGAATAAAAATTTGAGCATTATTACAAACAGTTGTCAGCTGTTGCAGATATTGTAATGTATTTTTTAGTGTTATTGCAGATATCCTTTGTATTTTGTCAAATTATTGTAGAAGCATTTTACTATCAGAAGAACCAAAACAGGCTGTCATAATAGGCTCATCTTTCAAATATATATTGTAATGTATTTTTCAGTGTTATTGCAGATATCCTTTGTTGTATTTTGTCAAATTATTGTCATGGAAGAATTTTACTATCAGAAGAACCAAAACGGGCTGTCACAATAGGCTCATCTTTCAAGTATATTTCAGGTTAATAATATAAGATTGTAGGGGTGGGTGGGGATACACACAGTATCTGAAAGATTTTAGGCAGAACCTTTTGGCAATCCAATTTGTTTGAAATTTGTGCAAATAAGAGCAACTTATTATGAAGGCAAAGACATTGAGGCCATTCTATTTCTTCTTCATGTGTTGTCTCCATCCAGGAGGTTGACTACCATGAATCTCCACCAGCTTAGCATCTGTGCTTTCCCTTGAACAATCTTCATAAGAAAATAGTAGTAGTGGCATGTGATGCAAGTGTATGAAATGGTTGTGTAAAAAAAAAAATTTTTACACAACCATTTCCTCTAAATTTGTCCAGTTCCTCCTTAAATTTATTTAACCTATCCACTTCCACAACTACAGATGGAAGGTTGTTCCAGCAGTTAACCACCCCCTGGCTAAAGGCAAATTTCCGCACATCTGTTCAACCTCTGTCTTTCCTTAATTTGAATTTATGCCCTCTTAGGTTCTTAATCTGAACAAGTGGAAGAATCCCATCAGAATTCAGCGTGCTCAACCCATTCAAGGCCTTATACACCTCAATCAGATTACCACATAGGTGCCTAGTCTCCAGCCATTGCAATTTGCAGAACTTAACTCTCTCTTGGTAAGAGGATCCCTTCATTCCCCTCACCAATCTTGTTGCCCTTCTCTGTACACACTCAAGCAAATCTAAATCCTTCCTAAAATGAGGCCTCCAGACCTGTACAGAGTGCTCAAGGCATGACCTGACCATTGCCTTGTACAAAGGAATAATCATCTCCTTTTCCCTGCTAGTAAAATTCCTGCATATCATTGACAAACCCCATGACCTGCCCTTGCAGCCTGTTTGCATTGCTCAGAAAACTTCATAATCTGACTACACAATTACTCCCAGGTCTTTTTCATTTTCTACCACCCTAAGTGTAGTACCACACAGTTGTTATGTTCCTCTTGGGTTATTTCTACCCATATGCAGTACTTTGCATTTGTCAATGTTAAACTTCAATTACCACTTCTTAGTCCGTCTGCTCAAAGTTTCTAGATCCTGTTGCAGTAGCACACCGTCATTAACAACCCTGCCCACCTTTGTATCATTTGCAAACTTTGACACTAAGCCTGATATACCTTCATCAATATCATTGATAAATATACAAAACAACAGTGGGCCCAACACTGAACCCTGTGGGACTCCACTAATAAAATTGGTCCACGAAGAGCAGCCTCCATTGATTACCACCCTCTGTTTTCTCCCACTCAACCAACCTTTTATCCCTTGTAGCAACTTACCCTTAATACCATTCTGCTCCAATTTGTACAGCAGTCTTTCATGGACAGAAGTGTCAAAAGCTTTCCTGAAATCCAAGTATATGATATCAAAATTATTTTTTGCATCCAGTTCCTTTGTAACCACATCATAGTATCCAATCAAATTTGTAAGACAAGGCTTTCCCTTAACAAACCCATGCTGTGTCTGAATTATTGCTGCAATCTTGTCTAGATGATCCTGCAATGCATCTTTAACCAGTGACTCCATTATTTTACCTGGAACAGAAGTTAAACTAACTGGTCTGTAATTACTTGTGTCACACTTCGATCCCCCTTTGTGAATTGGGGATACATTTGCAGATCTCCAGTCTGTGGGGACCTCCCCTGAGTCCAAGGATGCTCTCATAATTATGGCTAAGGGTTAGCATTAGTAGAGGCATTTGATGCAAGAAAGCAAGCTTATGCAGCATCAGCCAAAAAAATTAAGGTAAAATAAATAAATAAAAAATAACCACTTCCACTTCACCCCTCTGTTCGTTCGAAATACCTGTCCAGCCGAGCCTTAAACTTATTTAGGCTATCAACTTCCACGACAAGGGATGGAAGTCTGTTCCACCTACCAACCACCCGCTGGCTAAAGGCAAATTTCCGCACATCTATCCTACATCTGTCTTTCCTCAATTTGAATTTATGCCCTCTCAGGTGATTATTCTGAGCAAGAGGAAGAATCCCATCAGCATTGAGCATGCTCAAACCATTCAAGGCTTTGTACACCTCTATCAGATCACCTCGCTGCTGCCTAGTCTCCGGACACTGTAATTCGCAAAACTTAAGCCTTTCTTCGTAAGAGCACCCCTTTGTTCCATTCACTAATCTTGTTGCCCTTCTCTGTACTCGTTCCAGCAGCTCTACATCCTTCTTGAAATGAGGTCTCCAGGCCTGTATACAGTACTCTAGGTGTGGCCTGACCATTGCCTTATACAAGGGAATAATCACCTCCTTATCCCTGCTAGAAAAATTCCTATATATCATTGACAATACACCATGAGCTACTCTTGCAGCCCGTCTGCACTGCTCAGAGAACTTCATATCTGCCTGCACAACCACCCCCAGGTCCCTTTCATTCTCTACCACTGTCAGTGTAGTACCACAGAGTTGATACGTTGCTGTGGGGTTGCTGTTTCCCATATGTAGTACTTTACATTTGTCAATGTTAAACTTCAATTGCCACCTCTCAGCCCATCTGCTCAACCTTTCCAGATCCTGTTGCAGCAGCATAGTGTCAGTAGTGTCCTTGACAACCCTGCCAACCTTTGTATCGTCTGCAAACTTGAACATTAAGCTTGATATACCATCATCAATATCATTTATAAATACAGAAGACAATAAAAGACCCAATACTGAACCCTGCGGGACTCCACTAATAACATTAGTCCACGATGAGCAGTCTCCATTGATTACCACTCTGTCTTCTCCCCCTCAACCACCCCTTTATCCATAGCAGCAATTTTCCTCCAATGCCACACTGCTCCAATTTGTGCAGCAGTCTTCCATGTGCAACAGTATCAAAAGCCTTTCTAAGATCCAAGTATATAATATCAAAGTTATTCCCTGCATCCAGTTCTTTTATGACTGCATCATAGTATCCAATCAAATTGGTCAGGCAAGACTTCCCCTTAACAAAACCATGCTGTGTCTGAGCTATAACTGAAGTCTTGTCTAGATGATCCTGCAGTGCTTCTTTAACCAATGCCTCTATTAATTTTCCGGGAACAGAAGTTAAACTCACAGGTCTATAATTATTTGTGCCTGCCTTTGATCCTCCTTTGTGAATTGCGGTCACATTTGCACATCTCCAGTCTATGGGTACCTCCCCTGAGTCCAAGGAAGCTCTCATAATTATGGCTAAGGGTTTGCTTACTTCCATTGCTGCCTCCTTTAATATAACTGGATAGATTCCATCCACCCCAGGTGCCTTTCTTGTGTTTATCTTCAACAATTTCTCCTCCACTTTACTCTCAGTTATTACAAGATTCTCTAGCTTACTGCCAGAGTTGAATACACCTCTGGCATTTTCCTCGCTGAATAACTCCTCATGTGTGAATGTCGATGCAAAATATTCATTTAGTTTGTTAGCTTCCTGAGCAGGATCATCAACAGTTGACCCATCGATATCAAGTGGACCAATCTGATTCATCCCCTTCCTTCTAGAGTTTACATATGTAAAGAACTCTTTGCTGTTTTTCTTCGCATCCTTTGCCAACGATTTCTCGTAATCTGCCTTCGCCTGCCTAACCTCCTTTGTAACTTGGTTACAGATCAACTTGTATCTATCATAGGCTTCTGTGTCACGTGTTAATTTGTATGTATCCCATGCATTTTTCTTCTCTGCCATATGCCTCATTAGTTCATCTGACATCCATTTAGGCCTAAACCTTGAACAATATTTCTTAGTTGGTATGTAAAGCCTAGTAGCTTCCAAGATAAGTTCTTTGAATGCTTCCCATTTTGAATTTGCTGTTGGTAACATCATCAGTTGATCCCACTGTATAGAATTTAAATACTGTCTCAGTCCACCGTAGTCGCCTTTACGAAAGCAATTCCCCTTCCCTTTACCCCTAATGGTAGTTACCTCTTTGAGTAAATCCCACTTCTGAACACTGTGATCACTGCCACCTAGTGGTTCATTTATCTGCAGATTCTTAATGCATGAAGAATCACTACTGATAATCAAATCAAGAGTGTTACTCCCTCTAGTTGCCTCCCGAACATGCTGATGTAGAAAACAATCATCCAATAAATCCACAAAAGCCTTGCTAGTGTGTGAGTGACCAGCCCCCAAATTCCAGTCAATATCTGGGAAATTAAAATCTCCCATAATAAGACTCTCTGATTTACTGGCCCACTCTATTTCTCTGTACAGTTTCTTATTATACTCATCAGAGTCATTAGGCCTATAGCACACTCCTACTCTCAATTTTGATCTCCCAATGCTTATGTCACACCAAACTGACTCGACACTGCACTGTCCAGCGATGTCCACTGGCTTCACTTCCTTGGATTTTATGTGTTTCTTAACTAATAGCATAACCCCTCCTCCCTTCCTATCCTGTCTATCCTTTCTGTAGACATTGTACTCCTCAAATTCCAGTTCTGCATTCCTTATATCTGTGTGACACCACGTCTCTGAAATCCCAACAATATCTGCCTTTGATGTTTTGAACAATACCTCAAATTCATCAAATTTATTTACTAGACTCCTAGCATTGGCGTACACGCAAGTATACATGCACCTGCTCTTCCTCTTAGCCACCCTAACACAACCCATGTGTTTACTTGTACCCCAATGATTCCCAGCAGTCTCTGAAATATCCTGCATCTTATTTTCCAGGCTGCTGCTCATTCCAATAGAAGCAGTGCAAGAATCACTTTCTCCTCTGCCAGTGGCTACTGTTAATCTATTAGTCCTTGTATCCCCCCCCCAATCTAGCAGTTTTCCGACCCTCCTAACACTGCCTCGATAGCATCAGCAAACATTCTTGCACCCTTTCTATTTAAGTGTATCCCATCCCTGTAGAAGCAGTCTCTCCTGTTAAAAAGTACAGACCAGGCTGAAAAAAATTCTACCCCTTGAGCCCTGCACAATCTTTCCAGGGCCGAATTGATCGACAGGGCTCTCATCATATACTCCCTCCTATCGTGTCTGGGCAGAATTGCAGACACTTTCAAATTCAACCCTAATTCATGGCTTTTTTTTTATCAGTGACCTGTACTTGTTAAGTAATTCCGCCGGTTTCCTACTCTTAATATCATTAGTGCCAACGTGTACAACTATATCACCTTTTGTGCCCTTAAAAGATGATATCCGCTCAACAACGTCATCAACCTTTGCCCCTGGCAGACATACCCTGGTCCTGTTCCACCTATCCTTTTTACAAAGCATGTTTCCCGTTTCCCTGACAATAGAGTCACCAACAACTACTAGTTCCTTTGGGACCAGCGCATTCTGCCTTTGCCACCTCGTTTAATATAACTGGATAGATCCCATCCACCCCAGATTAGTCCATTCCTCAATGTTGGATATCCAGATCTTTATCTGTCATCCTTTACTCCTCTTTCCCTCTACCATCCCTTCCAACAGCTTCTTTTATATAGAGTCATGTCTCAGAAGGTGGCCAAGATACCTTGTTTTCCTTTGCTTAATGATGGTCATGAGTTCTCTTTTATTTCCATTTGTTAAAGTCAGCAGTTCTGCATTTGACTTTCTTTGTGTCCATGGTGTTCTTTTTTTTTTTTTTTTTAAATGAACTCATATATGTTTTATGTGCAACTTTATGAAGTTTCATTCTCAGATTGTGTGTTAGAATTGATTGAGACGTTTCATGTAACTGAAACAAGTATACAATCCAGCAATAAAAAGCTAAATCTTGATAATAAATGTATGTTGACAGACCTTTATAGTTTCAGAACTTCTTACTTAATGTATATGATGTATGGTTGAGCTTTGTACAAAAAGCCCATTTTTGATTTCAATTTGTATTGATAGCTGTATAATAACTATCTCTAGATCAACTCAATTTTATAATCATTTTTCTTTGCCATGCTGATGTAGTGATATACTATTGTCAGTTTTGTAATCAATAATTATTAGCCAGTGTTGGTATTACTTTATTGTTAATGTTTTCTTTATTTAAATAATATAATGGATAGAATGGCTGTGGGATGTGTGTATTATTACAAGTCTCTTATTTTAGTGTGACTGTACACAATTTCCTTTCCAAATCCTCCTTAAAGACTAATGGAACCTTGGCGCATTATAGCCTTAGATACTGATGTGCCATAAAATCCTTAAACAACCAACCAACCTGATGGAACTTGATAAAATATAAAGAGAACAGATGATGTTATTTTAATATTATTATATTCATTCCAAGGTTAATTTTTTTTTTTTTTTGAAATACATAACTCAAATTTAATCATTACTATTATTATTAGCCATATGGTGCAAGGAAGCCTGAGGCTTATGCTGCACCAGCCAAAAATTACTGAGAGAGGAAAAAGTAATCACCAAGAAAGAGAAGAATGATGATATCCAGCATTAGTAGAGGCATATGATGCAAGAAAACAAGCTTATGAAGCATCAGCCAAAAGAAAAAAAAAATGCTCCCACTTCACCCCTGCTCGTTACAAATACCTGTCCAGCTCAGTCTTAAATTTATTTAGGCTATCAACTTCCACAACAAAGGATGGAAGTCTGTTCCACCAACCAACTACCCGTTAACTAAAGGCAAACTTCTGCAAATCTATCCTACATCTGTCTACAACCAGGATCCAGCAGCTCAGGATCCTGGTGTGCCAAGCCCATACTCACCAGATGTGAGCCCCTTGTTCAAGAATTCAGCTAATTGCTTATTATGATCAAAGCTGTTGATGATCCACAGATTTGATTTCAAATAAAAATGACACAGGCAATATAATGAAATGAAATGTTTGCAAAATACAGCAGATTGCAACGTTGTGATATTATGAAGCTAGTGGAGTTGCAAAATAACATTAAATTTGTTCAATGCCATTAACATTAACAAAAAATTTGAAACCTTTTGCAGTTGGTATCAACAGTTAATTAAACACATGGCATGCAAATGTAACTTAGTAGTAGGAGTAATGGCAAATAATGCAAGAAAGCAAGCTTATATAGCATCAGCCAAAAAAAAAAAAAAAGTATGCAGTCACTCATCCGTGTCCTCTAAGAATTTGTCAAGTTCTTCATTGAATTTATTCAACCCATACACTTCCACAGCAACAGATGGAAGCATGTTACAACAATCAACCACCTACTGGCTGAAGGCAAACTTCCGCACATCTGTCATGCAACCAACCTTCCTCAGCTTGAATTTATGCTTGCTCGTGTGTAGTCTCAGCAAGTGGAAGAATGCCATTAACATTCAGCTTACTCAAGCCATTGAAGCCTTTAAACACCTCAGTCATATCTCCCTGCAGGTGCCTAGTCTTGAGACACTGCAATTTGCAGAACTAAAGCCTTAGGTAAGAGCACCCTTTTGTTCCATTCACCACCAGTCTGGTTGCCCTTCTCTGCACCTATTCCAGCAAATCTCTATCCTTCTTAAAGTGACGGCTCTAGACCTGTGTACAATACTCAAGATGCGGCCTAACCACGGTAGAGGTTAGGCCGCATCTAACAAATGGATAATCACTTCCTTATCACTGCTAGCAAAGTTTCTGTATATCATTGACAAAACCTCGTGAGCAGTTCTGGCAGCATGACTGCATTGCTCAAAGATTTTCATGTCTGATTTCCCTCAGGTCCTTTCATTCTCCACTACCATTCTCCATTACCAGTGTAGTATCACACAACTGATAAGTTACTCTGTGTTACTGCTACCCATATGCAGAACTTTGCGTTTATAAATTTTGAACTTCAATTGCCATTTCTCAGCCCATCTGCTTAACTTCTCTAGAACCTGTTGCAATAGCATACCATCATTCCCCTCATTAATGATCCTGCCAACCTTTATATCATTCACACACTTGGACATTAAGCCTGAGATGCCTTCATCAATATTATTAATGAATATAGAAATACTCTCGTGAGTAGGACAGTTGGTATTATGAATATAGAAAATGACTCCAACACCGAAACCTCGGGACTCCTCTAATAAGATTAGTCTGCGAAAAGCAATGTCCATTGATTACCACTCTATGTCTTCTTCCACTCAACCATAACTTTATCCATAGCAGCAATTGCCTTTAATGCTTTATATCTAACATCTTTTTCATTTTTCACTACCCTGAGTATAGTACCACATAGTTCATAAGTTACTCTGGAATTACTGCTACCCAGTGATGAGCTGTGAATATTTTAACAATGGACTCGCAGTTTTGCCGACTTTTTGATGTGAAACATTCTTGGGGATTCCTGCTGCGGATAACGTCATGGAAGTGACATCATCTGCTGTAGGCTTCCGCTAGAGGTGCTTCCCATGTTCACACACTAGTCTGTGCCAAGCACTCACTAATAGTGTGATTAGAGTGCGTGATGCATTTTTCGTGACCAGTATGATATCTTGAGTCAGCCTGGTCATCGTGTCCCCCCCTTCATGTAAATCCTGGATATGATAGTATCTCGAGTTCTAACTTTTTAGAATTTTTGAATAATATGACATCACAATCATACTTCCTGAAGTAAGTATGATTGCAACAATACAAATATTTGTCACCAATTTATTTTTTGTGTCGCATTTTTGTAACATCCCATTGTTAGGTGCCTTGAACAGCTGCATATGTTGTTTCAACTACAAGATTGGTATTCAATCAAAGCTGTTTTCTAGACATTTAGATATGTTGCAATCGCTTTACTCTTACTTTAGTTATCTGTGTATTCCTCCCTCCCCAGGCCTCCACAAGGTTGCCTGAATAATATATTTATTATTAAACATCGTGATGGAAGAATTGGAGGGTCGTGCATTTACGAGTATGCCAGATCCCATTACATTTTGATGTCGCTATGTGAATGATGTTTGTAGTTATCCCCAGAGATTCGGGCGACTGACTCTTAGACCACCTCAACTCTCTCGCCTTTCATAAAATTCACCATCGAACTAGAGTCGTACAATATCCTACCATGCTTAGACACCCTTGTCCAACGTGAAGGCATGCACTTGAAGACAACAGTCTATAACAAGCCAATGTGTGCTGGCCAATTTACTAACTACTGGTCAGCACACACACAGCCATCTTCTTGGCACTGCGCGGACCTTGTTAACTCACGCCTGAACCCACTCTAGTTCTACGGATGAGAGGTGCACCGAGATTGCTAGGGTCAAGACAGATCTTGCGAGGTGTGGCTATCCCACCAGTACCCTAGACAGATGTGACCTACAGACACATGACTGCATAGTGACTAACAGGAACATTCAAGGTAGTGACTCTGCTGCGAGCGCCTTTATCCCATACTACCCGAACCTATCACAGCATGTTTCTAGGGACTTGAAATTTCATGGGATAAAGTGTGTACAGCTCCTGGGCAGGAAACTGCAATCCCTCATCTCTAGAGTGAAAACATCGGTTCCCACCTTACTATAAAGTGGACTAGTCTACCACGTTTCTTGCGATGACTGCACTGGTTGCTACCCCGGAGAAACTGGCAGAAGGCTCGGCAAATGTATCTCAGAACACAAAAGAGCCATCAGCTTATCAGACATAGAAAACTCTGCCATTGCTGAGCACTTCTGGTCAACCTGACACGACATTAACCCATGCCGCAATGTCATGGTTGTCGATTGGTCCTACCATTACCGACTTCATGCCTGGTTGGATTCATTGCACATCATGTGCTCTAATACTTCAGTCAACAGAAGCAGTGGATGTCGTGTCCACCCTATTATTGAGGCAGCGATTCTCACGACTGACAAACGTTGGCAATGTTCACATATGTCGCCACCACAGGCTTCAACTTCACACAGTTAGTTGTTACATCACGCAATTTACTGTGAATGACTGGCACTACACGCTCTTAAGTTCTACATTCCTAAAATTTTATGATGAAGGTTACCCTATTAACCGAAAGCTTTTTGTACTATATGTATTTAACATAATCTGTTTTACTATTTAACCTTAAACCTGTCATTTATTTTATTTTACTTTCTGTTTCGCTCTGTGCTACATAATAGATTATACAGAATGAATTCAGAGCACACAGGACTCTTTACCTGTATACAGTACTTCAGTCATAATGGAAGTTAATATTTAGATGCAGTTGTCAATCAGGCTTTTATCAGCACAAACAGTTAAATGCTTTTAATTACTGTATCATAGCTAATTGCAAAATAAAGTGAAATGTGTTGATATACTGTATATATTGAACTTTTACCAATGAAAATTAGTAAATTGTAGGATTTGCTGGATTCTGAGCTTAGATCTAGATCATTATCGTTATTAGCCATATGGCGCAAGGAAGCCTTAGGCTTTCGCTGGACCAGGCAAAAAAAAAAATTCTGAGTTACCCTGAGAGAGAGAGAGAGAAATCACCAAGAAATAAAAGAATGATGATATCCAGCTCAGGACCCTGGGTGTGCCAAGCCCATACTCACCAGATGTGAGCCCCTGATCTATGATGAAGATCTTAGATCTTCTGCAGTAAAGTGATTTATTTATTATAAAGAATTTCTGATATTCAGTAAAAATATTAATATCCTTTATGTGAAACAAAAAATTCTTAAAAGTTTTGTGTAATTTTACATTTCTTATAATATTGCTCCCATTTTGTAAGCATATTTGTGTTATAATTAAAATTTGATATTTTAATATCAAATTAATATCTTAATATCATACTATTAAAATGTGATATGCATTCTTGTCTTTTGCAGTCTTTTTTCCTTTTTAATACGTCAAACCCAAAACCAAATTTATCACCCATGATTAAAAATCTTGAACTTTTTTTTTTTTCTTTTCTAATTGGTAGGGATGCTGCTTCACCTGGGGTGCCAGAAAACCTCATATTGGCTGTTTGTATACCTGTATTCATGCAAGTATTAGAGCCCCAACTCAGAGGAGGAAAGAGTAGAACCAGAATCCTCTCAAGGAAATAGCATGGTAAGATGCACCTTTCCAGATTTTCAAGCATGACATTATTTTGTGTTCTTGATTTAGGGAGTCATGCAGAAAACAAACAATAATCTTGAGTTACTTAACTTTCACTGAAGGAGTATTAATATGCCAAAGTAGAATGGAATTGTCCTTATATTTTAATTCATGCTTTGTAATAAACTACACTGTCATGAGAATTATGGAATGATACCCATTGTTGGTAATTTGAAGGAGTTTCCATCATTGTATTCAGTGAGTTGTCAGGAATCTTAGAGAACTTATAAATGTTTGTGAGAAAAAAATCAAGGGTGTTTGCTGTGTGGTTAGGATTATGTGGTATTCTGGTAGGTAACTGAACAGTCTGTGTGATGTCATTAGTAATTACAAAAGCCTCAGCATCTCAACCAGCTGGGTCCCTGTGATTAGAAAATGGAAGTCAGCCGGAGTTGTGAACATTAAAATCACCAAGAAAAATTATCTCACTGTTAGGAAAGTGGGACTGGAGATAGTCAAGTTTCAAAGAGAGGAAGTCAAAGAGTTCAAAGTGATTAGTGGATTTGGGAGAATGATAGAGGCAGCAGATGAATTTTACAGAATGTGGTAGAGAGATTTTAAGCCAAAGGAGATTTCAAATTACTAAGTCTCTGTCAAGGAATACCTGAACGGTCATATGCACTTATATGTCCTAGTATATAAACTAGTGGTTTATATACTAGGACAACACTCTTGTGCCCTTAAGACCTATTTTGCAACATGGAGAATAGACTCGCAACATCGAATTGGCATTGTGTTATTCATTCTAAAATTCTCCTATAAGTTAGACCTCAGAATGCCGCAAAACTATGGTTCCTTTACTATAAAATTTGTGCTATGGATAATGCGTAGCAAGAGAATAACTAAGAGGCAAAGATGATTAAACAAAACGTAGTTTATTTCTAATATGTGTTCATATAAAACTCATGTAAATTAATAATTATACTGATTCTATCTCTTATCAAAAGGAATAAATTGAACTAAATATGTTAGACTAATGGTACATGTGTACAAACATGTCAGCGTTCTTCATATGATCTTCAGTTGGCATTGCCTGTACTCTCGGAGCCAACACTCATCCTTCAGTTTGAGTATCTGGGTGTATATGTAGGTGTACTGTACAGACTTAGTATGTAATAGTCATAACTTACGGTATTACATTAATGCAAATGGATCTTCCTGAGTCTTATACTTTAATTTATAAGGTGGTGTGAGCTTGATGCTACCATAGTGAATGTTCTTATGAGGAGGGATGTTTCTCGTTAGACTCGTTCAAATAAAGAGTCGGGCACGAACGTTTGACATTTCATTCGTTTAAGCTATCGTGTCGTAAAGTTAGGGTCTTGCTGACATCTGCTCTTGCTGACGATCTTGTATTAGAAACTCTTTTCACTGTGTCAGAATTTACACATTTCTAGATTTCTGGTTAAAATTTTCCAGCGATGGGTTTACGCAGAAAAAAATGTGAAAAATTATGCACAAACATAAAATACAGTAAACCCCCGCTATTCACGGTATCTGTATTTGCGGTTTCGCGTATTCGCGGTCGCTGATTTAATATAAAATGAAACCTAAAAAAAATGTGAATTTTAAAGTGCCGTGAACATTTTCCGCCATAAAAAAACATAGGCGTGGCTAAAATCATCTTTTCCGGTCAAAACAGCGCTCAGTTGGTGGGGGGAGAGAGATGTAACAAAATCGCGAGCTTGGATATTTCTCGCTAATCCTTGTTCAGTGTGTTATGCGCTTGTCATGGAAGGTTTCATTGTTTGCTTTTAATTTATATGCTTATAAATTGATATGCTTACAAAAGTGATAAATCTACCGTTTTGCAGTGTAAAACAGACTTTTTCGTGTGTGTTAATGGAAGAATGACTTTATTGTGGACAAGTTCTTTCTAACCCGTACAAAAATATGGTTACGAATAACAAGGGAAATGTGAAAAGATCAAAGAAGGTGATGACATTAGCGAATAAAATTGAGATATTAGACAAAATTTCTAATGGTGAAAGTGTCTACTCAGTGGTAAAACATTATAAAATCAATGAGTCAACGATACGATCAGTCAAAAAATCGGAAGAAAAATCTGCCGTAGTATCCGTGAAAACGCGCTAATTGCTTCAAAAATTTGCTCTGTAACTCGTGATGTTAAATTAGATAAAATGTAAAAAGCTTTAAATCTGTGGATAGAAGACCGAAATAAAAATAAAATTCCGTTAAGTTCTCATCATTCATGAAAAGGCAAAACTCCTTTATCAACACTAGCAAAACTGGTGATAGCACTGGCGGGATAAGTTTTGTAGCTAGCAAAGGCTCTGGTTTGAAAGATTTGTTTGAAATTTCTAATAAATAGTACATTTAATATTAAATTGTTTCTTATTTTCATTTCGATGCCACATGCTTGCAATTCACTATGTACATAGTCATATTATGATGTACGTATAATACATACATAGACAAAATTTTAGACTAGTTTTTCTTATATATTGTCATACTTTGGAATGGAACCCCTTTATTACTATGGGAGCAATAACTCAGTATTCGCGTCGGTATTCGCAGCATTTCTCAGGAACGTAACTCCCGCGAATAGCGGGGGTTTACTGTACTCAATTGCAGTGCTGCAACTTTCTGCAGCGAAATTTCCAATTAAATTTAAGGAATGATTAGCACACGGAATAAAAATCGCACTTGGGCTATGTTCTTTAATACGTGCTTGCAAACCTGATTACTTCCCTGACATATTAGAAGCATTATCAAATGATTGTTCTCGACAGTTTTTAATATTCACTCCTAATTTTATTAAAGTTTGCAAAACTTCTTGTTCCAAATATGAAGACGTGTGTTTATCTATGGGAATGAATTCCACAAATCTTTCCATTATATTACCACAGGATGAAACATATCTTATCACAAAAGTTAGTTGATCGACATGAAAAACATCGGGAGTGGAATCAACAGTTATACTATAATAAGTCGCAGATTTGATTTCTTCAATTATATCCGCTCTTACTTGATTTCCAATAAGACCTACAAATTCGTCACATTAATATGAGATAAATAGTTTACATTTCCTTGTCCTTCGTTGGCATATTTTTGTAGATGTAACTTCAAAAACTCATCGTATTCGCTTAGATATTCCAAGCAGGTTAAATAATTTCCTTTCCTATTGGAATCTTTGCTTTCATCGTGAATCCTAATCCTAAGCGACTCAACAATTTTATTGTTGATACAATTCTTTTCAATGCTTCTCTCCAGTAACATTCTTCTTTTTCCTTTTCCTGTAATCATTGAGTATCGATTCTATTGAATTTTGTTAATCTTTTATGCATAGTACACATGGCTGACGTGTTCTTTTGAAACTTCGTGGTCCGATGAAATAACAGTTATTGATCTACAATTTTGTAAACCAGTTATTAATTTAGATTTTATTGTTGAAAAGAGTTTGCAATGGTAGCAGTAAACACTTTTGCTTGTTTCTGAAAATATCAGCCAATTTCTCTATTCCATAATTCCATTTGATTTCTTTCTGTAGAAATGATCATAAGAAAGTCCTCTGTTATACACTTCATCTCTGTCTTTATACACTGATTTTAAATTCTCTATATTCCCGATATTTTTTGGTTTGTTATTAAGAATATGATCAATAATAGCATCTGTTAATATTGTTGGCCATAAAGCTATATCATTTATTACTTCGATCTCTATATCGAAGCGTCTTTCTGGACTATCTCTACCTTCTGCGTTTTTGCAATCCCTTTTTTCAGTAGCAATTTTAACCTCTTGATTCTCAACTTGTTCTTCTTTCTCTTCTTTAGAAGAAGTTTCGAACATAGGCAATTCAGAATTATCTGACGTAGATGTTGATGGCAACTCTGTCTCTGTATTAACTTTTAAAAATTTATGCAATGAATTTCTTTGGCTTTCAGCAATTTCCAGGTTTTTTTTAACTTTTTTTGCTTTTCTGCCCCACTTTGATGTCTCTTCATTTTTTTGCTGTGAAGAAAAAAAAGTTTTTTTTTTTGTAAAATAGTTTAAAAGCTTTTAGCCTCGCAAACAATGCCTACTAAAAATATTTTTTTTTATGATAATGTTGTTAAGATGTTAACAAAGAATTCATTTTTACCTGTCTCCAATCAAAATATAATTTAGAAAAAACCCTCTGGAGATAAATCAGCCTCAGGAAAACAGCAGAATTAGCAGCGTATCCAGGGCAGTCAAGAATGCAAGGGCAGGATCAAGATCTAGGGGCGAGAACGAGTCCAGGGCTTGCGGGCGAGAGAGATGGCAGATGAGTGCTGGCCGTTCAGAGAGCTTCAAGGTCTAGCGGTCGAGAGAGAGCGAGTCTTCTCATCTTCCGGGTTTTATGTGTTAGAGTTGGGGATGGTCTCTTTCCCATGTGACGTCACTGGACGTCACATAAGAAATTTTCTGCCCGGTTGTTACGAAATGCCATTAGGTACAATGAATGTCAAAAAATTAACTTTCACGTCCTCCCACACCGTCATTTTTTAGTGAATAAAATTTTTAAAAATTCAGACTTATTCTACGTAATGAGATCTTTCCAACCATATATTACACTTTAAGAAAAAAAAAATTTTTTTTTCAAAGATCCGCCATTTTTACCCTTTGATTGTCGCATTTCGTAACCATGACATAAAATTGTGAAAAAAATCTACAAATTACTGTAGTCTCCCGACCAACGATAATTAAGAAATTATTGATATCTCTTATATTTTCCGAATTACGATCGTTTTTCTTACAAAAAAATCTCATTATGAAAAATAGCGGCCTGTCAAGGCAATTTACTTTTAAACTAAAAAAAAAATTACAAACCTCAAATTTTTATTTTATATGTAGCCCTCTTTCCACAGATCATAAATCGTATTTAAATCAAATTATTATTTTGGAAGGGGTCGATTTTTTTGTGTAATTAAAAAAATATATATTTACTTAATTTGGGCCTATTTATGCTATACTAGTTTCATCCCCTGATGTCCAGTTAAAAGTTAGAAGCCCGCCAAAACTCAAATAAATTTCCTTCAAAAGCTTAAATAATACCGCGTTATAGGAGGGTTGATTGTATACAAAAAAAACATAATTTTCCTTGAATCCTAATGAAAAGACATTTTAAGACCTCGGGCCCCTTAGTATTCTGGGCCCTACGCGGCCACTTAATCCGCCTCTGATCTTCAAGACTGTAAAGTTCAAATAAAAAAAAAGTTCACCTGTTTAATGTTTTTTTTTTTTTTTTTTTTCTCATGGGTATGTGTGAAGAATGTTTATAGAATGTCTGTCACAGTTTTTCGTCATTGTTGCAATAAATCTCTCTTCTTTTATTGTTCTGATATGAGTTTAAAAAAAAAATCGGGTGTGGCTGTGTCAGAGCATGGCCGGAGGAGTTTTACGTGAATACGTGACGACAGCAGATTATATGTGTGTTGGGAAGTGTAAATAAATGAAAACAGGTGTAATAATCAATTACAATTTTATTTATCATAGGTCTATGATAAGAGATATAAGATACAAAGGGTAAACAAGATACATCCAAGTTTTTGGCGAAAGTCAGATAAATACACGTGTTATTGAGCGTGGTCACCATGGTCTGAACGTAAGTGAGATTAAACTCCCGTTGCATAAAGTCCTGGAGTGATCGGTTTCATGACACGTCGACATTGAAGTCACCGGTAATGATCGGCGTATGCAGGTCTGGCTCGATACTGGGGATTATTTTCTTTATGCTTTTTGAGTATTGCAGCAGGGATCGATAGATACAACATTCTGTTGCTGATGATGAAGCATTCGGATGAATGTACACAGCTCTGAGGACAAATTTAGATACACTGTTGATCGTTATGTCGACCAGGCATATATCTCCCACTGATGGTTCTTCAACTCTAAGCTTATGATTGACATCAATGGTAACGATACGTTGACAATCGGTGAATCTGTTAAGGTTCCTGTATATGTTGACTCCACCGGCTGTGTGTTTGGACGATGACGACGGTTGATTGCACTGCCTTTCTATAGCTGTATTCTTACATGCTTTAAGTTTGCAACCAGATACAGTCACAGGTGTGGCATCATCCATCCAGGTTTCACTGATGGCCAGTAGTCAGATCTGTTTATAATAGAATCAGTTTCGATATCTTCGGCGTGCGCCACCAAACTCTGTGCGTTGATCGCTGAGACAAGTAAGACTGCATGCCGTGAGTTTTCGCCGTTGTCATGATCATCATCTATGTTTAATCTCTGGACTTCCTCTGTGATTGCAGCAATTGACAACAGAAACTGTCAACTCACTTAACCAGTCGGCAAGTGGTGTTTTTTCATTCTCTCGTATTTGTCGCGTATCTCCCTGACAGTGGGTGCTGAATTTCTGTAACTGTGATAGAATTTATAATCGTCTCTCTCATTAGTCAAATACAACTCATCGATAGAAGTGACTCTGCTTAGTGCAACGTTTTGTTGAGACTTATCGTACTGAAAGACGATGAGATTGAAAGTGCCTTCTTGCAATTTGTGAATCGTTATCACACAAGCGGGCACTAACGGAAACTGGACTCGTCTGCACTTTTCAACATGCCACCCAGCGGAATGTTCGCGACGCGAGTAGTTATTGGAGTCCATTTAACATGTCACGTTTGCACATTAAGTGCGGTTTAGCCCTGATTTGACACCTCTGTCCCATAGAGTCTTGTGGAAATTAAGCCACAAACGAAGGTGATGTTTGGAAACTGCTGTGGAAGTTGAAGGTTCATTTTCTATCTCTGCAAATTATTCATCTTCGCTAAAATGCTTGATGTACTGCAACACACCGATGGCACCTTTCACCAGTCCATCTTCGACGTCAAGATTCATGGTGATCATATATGGATAATCTAAGGCCGACTTGATCATGTACGCAACTCCGCCGGTCTCATCTACACTCATCCTGTGCAGCTTGCATCTACTGTTGGCCACTTCCATTTGATTCCTGTAGCCCAGCATTGCGTCGATGGCAACGTTCTCCAGGTCAGCGGTAATCGCACTGTTATTGTAAGTGTCAACGCTATGGTTCTGATGAAACAGTCTAATGGCACCGGGCATTTTCTCATCGTACCATTGTCTAGTTCGGGAGCGACTCTCTGTCAAGTGGATCTCATTCGCATCTAGTCTCTCACCGTTGCCGAACTTCGATTCAATGGGGCAGTCCCTCTCCATCACCTCACTGTTGTCAAATGCTTCCTAGTTTATTGTAATGTAATGTTTGTACAACGGTTGATTCACCAAGTAACGAAGCCAAGCCTTTACGACAGATTTCTTCACAAACCCACTCAAATATGTAGATTTGTGTATCAAGTTCTTCTTTATATTCGCGTTGAAAGCATGATGGTCGTCCAGATGCTGGGGCAACTGTGTACTATAGTGTTTACGTCAACTGGCACGTTTATGACTTGACCCCCTATGCAGTAGTTGCCCTCTTAACGAAGCCTGCGGATCTGCATGAATGACAAATGTGGTGAAATTAGCTGTGCACTGATCCGGTCCGATGCTTCTCTGGGCTTTGGTGCATACTTGAAACCATTCTATCGTGACAAGTTTGGAATCTTATTGCTGTCCAGTGATTTTCTGCAAGCACTTCACAATTTGAAATCTGCAACTGCTTCGCCAAAAACGTGTTATGAAGCAGTAGCACATGTTTTTACTTCACTGGCTTCACATCTTGCAGAAAGCATAGTCTGTCACACACATCACATTTATGACTGAATGGATTGTTCACAAATGTGCTCTCGAAATTCTCGCTCGCCAAACCTCCAATTGTCTTCCGTTGTCACTGATCTTCCGAAATCCACATCCATTTCGTCCAATCCAACTTTCGAAGCTGTGGCATAGTCACTTACATCATTTACATCAATGGGTACTTGTAGTGCTGCCGCTGAAGTGCTAGCACCGTCAGCCGCGCACTGCGACGCTTCCTTTTTTTTTTTTTTTTTTTTCCACTCCGAATACTTCTTTTTTCGTTCCGACCCAGAAATTGAGGTATTATTGGAAAGCTGATGAACTGCTCTTTCCTGTTGTATGCGTTCAACATATTTCTGGCTTGCTTTCCGGCAAGTATAGACAGACATTGTGAAATTTCTAAAATTTTTCAACTTCAATCCACATTGTCTTCACCAACACACTGTATTGAAATTTAATTATTTCGCATTAAACCGATAGATATTGACGAGAGCTGTTGATTGACACTAAAACGAGCATCGTACCACAACCGAGTGCGAAGTTATTCTGGGTGGACATTTCCAAAGCATGGCGGATCGTACCGAAAATGGCGTACCCCCATTGCCACCCATGTGGCACGGCATGCTATCTGAAGGTCACTGACGAATCTTTATTCCCTCAATTATCAAATGATATGTTTGGTTTGGCTACCTTTAATACTTTAGAAATTATTAAGCCAAACCTTATCGAATGATTTTGTTACACTCAACTTTTCGTCCCGTACCCTCTAGTACTGTTGTGGATTTAAAGACATATTCACATCAAAAATAGCACACTGTTTGTAGCTGTTCTCGGGGCACTAAGACTTCTGGTGCGGCACACTGAACAGATGGTCTCCCACTGAGCTGGAATGATGTGCGGAGTCCACCTCTTCAGTGGCTCTGTAGACTGCAGCTCCTTTTTCGCTCCCTCCACTTTGTTTGTTGACATGACATAGAAACATAAACAATCACTGAATTAGTATCTGTTCTTCATTAGTACATTCATACACATAATACCATCTATACCTAATGCTAAAATAACATTGTATATATATTCATAAGTTGTGACTTCATACAATTCTGGTACATGGTGTAGCTAGATTCAATAGAACTCAGCCATTTCTTATATAAAATATCCATATTTAAAATTAATTGTTTAGGATTATGAACAAATATAATGCTCACTAAATGACATGTACTGATACAATAATAATATAATCACTACCACAATAATGCACATACTCATGAATTAGCATAATAGCCAAAGACAGTTGTTTATACATATTAGTGTTTTATAATCCTGTCTATATAACATAACATACTGATATTGGTTATAAATCACACTAGATGGACCAGTTGACCTTCATTTGTCCGACCACTCTCCTGACTGGGCGGGACTACATCTTTTACTTGCGAGTCCCTCGTGCTTGAGCCATCGAGCATACAAGTTCGCGGCTTGCAGTGGGTTGTGGGATGGTCCTAATAACATCGAAATTGACCATCTTCTTCATACTGCAGCGAGTCCTAATCAGGGCAGAAGTCCCTGATATTCACGACGGTTTTGGATCCTAGGATTTCTCTAAGGAAATGTGCTCTCTCCACCCCTTCTGTGAAGATCACCTGGCGATGGGTCTGATCCAAGACCCAAAGTGGGGTGCTGTGAAAACTCCTCGTTCCCATGCGAGGCCTAAGCGCTGGTTGCAAAGCCAGTGGTTGCGAGACTTCAACTGATCAGGGATGAGGAAAACTTGCATGCTCCCTTCAGGACTGTATTCTTATATTGTTGTGATATAAAAAGGAACTTCAGTGGTCCTGGAGTTAGCACAAACTCACGCCGTACTTCCGCCTGTAATGGTTCTTTATTTATTACGTAAGTTCTTTCATTAACCAAATTTTCTTATTATCAATTTACCCTTCTCTAATGTAGTGAAAACTGGGTCTGTAAACATAACCTTCAACCCTTGCTCATCAGACAACACATGGCTCATGTGTCTAATCTGGTGCAAATTTTCCATTGGTGGTGTCAAACACATTTTGTAGGAAATAATTGGCAGATTCCTGACAGTCTGGGATCCACACTAAGTATGGATCCCAGACCGTCAGGAATCCGCCAATTGTCGCGAACCAATATGTCTCGGCTGCTTGTCTCTGACATATACACAAGGCCTGTTGATTGCACTCGGTTTCGTAACAGTATTCGATGCTTCCTTTACAATGATCTTTACTGCATTCACAACTCTCTCCACCTCTTCTACACTGGTAAATGACTGAAGTGCCATTTTCTTTAAGGATTGTTTCAGTATAAAATGCACTGTGGGATAAGATGCATTGTTTCAGTATAAAATGCCGTTTTTAAGAAGAATTCTGGATACCCGCTGCTTGAGGCAATTTCTACGGTTCATAATGGAACAACTGTTATTGGGAATTGACTTTTGCAGAGCCACAGAGGGTCTGCTCATTTCACGTACACACAAACTCCATGCTTCACTTGACAGAGTTCGTATAAGCTTGGCTAAACATCAGATATATTCCTAGGGTCACCACCTTCAGTAAACATCTCAGGATGAACTCCATATCTGTTTCAGAACACTGTAGTCAATCTACAAAGATAGAAAAAGAAACTGTCACTCTTCGGCAAAAAAAAAAAAAAACTAGGAGTCGGTATTTCTTTTTTTTTTCTTTAAAACAAAAGAAAACATAGCGAGCCTTCTCCTCATAAAGCGCTCTCACTCTCCAGAGTTTTGATCTTAAATTACATCACCTCCAAGCATCTCTAAATCTTTATCTTTGCCTTCTTCCCACGTTTATATGGGGTTGGCATTTCCATCCTTAATACTTTTCCTCCATTCTTCCTCTCTCCTCCATCCTCTCTCTTTTAAATCCTCTGCCACCTTGTCCTTCTATCTCAGCTTAGGTCTTCCCCTCTTCCTCTTCCCTATCGCCTCCAACTTTTCACACCTCTTCCCCACATACTCCTCACTTCTTTATTCCACATGTCCAAGCCACCTCAACCTAGATTCCTGCATTTTTTTACTCTGAGGCCCCACTTTAACCCGCCTCTGATGTAGTCATTTCTTATCCTGTCCTTCCTCGTCACACGCACATTCATCTGAGGATGAGGATGCTCTCTGCCACTTCCATCTTCTTCTCCTGGGCCCTTGTAATCGCCCATGTCTCAGCACCGCATATCAATGTTGGTCTAACCACAGTTTTATTCAATCTTCCCTTCCTTCTGCAATTTACTTTCTTATCTCTCTGCACCCCAGTCATCTTTCTCTAGTTCAACCATCCACATTGCATTCTATGCTGTATTTCTGCACTCAGTCCTCCATCCCTCTCAATGTTCAATCCCAGATACTTAAATTTCGAAACCGATGTTAGCTTTTCCTCCTGCAGTTTTATAGAACTCTCATCTTCTCCATTCAATGGCATATATTCTGTCTTTGTTCTACTTATCCTCATGCCTCTCTCTTCCAACACTTTCCTCCATTCCTCCAATTTCTTCTCTACCCTTCCTTGGAATGGTTCACACAGTACAATATTGTCCGCGAACAGCATACTCCATGGTGCTCTACTCTTCGCGTCTCTCACCAACACATCCATTACCAGATCGAACAGATATGGGTTGAGAGCTGATCCCGATTGCAGTCCAACTACTACGGGGAACCCCTCAGTCATACCTACACTACTCTTAACCTTAGTCACCGCTCCCTCGTACATTTCCTTCCTAAGCCTTACATACTTTTCTGATACATCCTTCTCTCTCTTGCATCTCCATACCTCTTGTCTAGGCACTCTATCATATGCTTTTTCCAGGTCTATGAATACCATGTGCAACTCTACTTGCATCTCCCTGTACCTTTTAGTAACCTGCCTTAAAGCAAAGATCGCATCTGTTGTTCCTCTTCCTGACATGAAACCAAACTGTTTCTCTTCTATTTCTGTCTCCTGCCTTATCCTTCCTTCCACAATTCTTTCCCAGATCTTCATCGAATGAGACATTAACTTTATTCCCCTGTAGTTCCCACATTCCTGCACATAACCCTTTCCTTTATAGATTGGCACAAGTATACTTTCCCTCCACTCATCTGGTATCCTCTCCTGTTGCCACAGTTTTTCCATAAGATATCAATCCCTTCTTCGTCCATACCTCTACTTGTAATTGATCAGCATCTACTGCTTTCCCCCCTCTTCATTTTTCTGTGTGCACTTTCCACTTCTTTCCTGCTTATGCCTTCCACTACTCTTTCATTCGTCTCTCCATCCTCGCATAATGCTCTTGGGTTTTCCTCATTTAATAACTTCTTAAAATAGTCTTTCCACCTTTCCTTAATCTTCTCCTGGTCCTGTACCACCACTCCCCTCTGATCTTTTATCTGGTTTATTGATGAGAAGTGCTTTGATGCCTTGTCTCTCGCTTTGGCTATTCTCATCAGCTGCCTATCTCCATCTTTCCTTTCCAGTTCCCCATAGGCCTCATCCACTGCCTTCGACTTTGCTATTGCCACAACCCTTTTTGCCTCCTTATTTGCTAATTTATATGCTTCTTTATCTTTCTGGCTACTTGTTAAATCCCATATTTTCTTCATCTCCTTCTTTTGTTTTATCAGAGATTGCACTTCCTGATTCCACCACCAAGCCTCCTTTCCTGATGTTTTCCCCAACAACTCTTCTCCAACTTTCCTTATGATACAACTATTTAACTTTCACCACTCTTGCACATCTTCCAGTGACTTTATTCCTTTTAGCACCTTTTCCCTAAACTCCTTCCTCAAACTCTCTTTCAATCTCCACCATTTTATCCTTTTCTCCCTCTGTCTTGAATATTTCCTACTTTTGTCTGCTGCAATCCCCCAATCGACCACAAGCAATCTATGTTGTGCAGACACACTTATTCCGTTTATCACCTTGCTGTTCCTCATTTCCTTTAGATGCCTCCTACGGCACATGATATAGTCAATCTGGCTTATCCTTTCCCCACTCTTGTATATTATTAGCTGGCTTTCTTTCCTTTTGAAGTAGGTGTTAATTATCGCCAGGTCGAATGCCTCTGCGTGTTCAACTATCCTCTTCCCTTCCCATTTCTTTCCCCAATACTCCACCTTCCATACACTCTTCCTTCCTCTCTCTTGCTTCTTCCTAAATGTCCATTTAAATCACTTTCTAACAATCATCCTCTGTTTCTGAGGTATTGCCATGATCACATGATCCATTTCCAGTGTTGAATTAGCTGAGTGCAATCATAGACCAAAGAAGAAAACAGAAAGTTCACTGTGTGGTGTACTTATGTCAATTGAAGTAACCCCAAGTGGGGGAGGGGAAGAGTGTGAAGTCGTCAAGGTAAACCATACCCATGTGATGGGGAAGTAAGCTATTAAACAAATGAGGCAAAGTGCCAGCACAGGGAGAAACAAAAACTAACAAAGTAGTGCGGAAAAGACACTAAATTTTGTTTAAGAAGAGAAAAGTACTGAAAGTAGAGGAATATCATCTCGATATTGCTTTCAGCCAGCCTAATCGTGCATGAGAAATAAGTTGTAGTAATTAAGGACAGTAGAAAGTAATTGGAAGATAGGGAAATATAGTTGTGCTTGGGCTGTCTGGGGTTGCAAAACCTGTACCGCAGTCAGTCCCTGGACGAATGACTGGACAAATGCCTCAAGTTTAAGTCAGTATTGGTATTGTTATTGAAGAAATGTAACAAGAAGGAAAATAGAAATGAAAATAAAGTAGACAAAATTAAATAAAACAGGACAAAACAAAAATGCAATACCCCCATCGGTAGAACTGTGGGCACAAGCTTTCTACACTGTGAGAAATGACAGTCTAGGGTTATAAAACTATATATATGTACAAGCCTGAAAGTAAAATGAAGTCAGACTGTAAATATGTTGTTTAAATCAAAATTGTAGCGTATAAATTTTTTAAAAAAATTTTATAATATTTATTGCTTTTTTGAAATGATGGTAGAGGAAAGCTACCAGGAAATTGTGTTAGCTTCCCACTCTTTGGTTAGCTTCCCCGTTCACCCATATTGTTGATACACTCATGGGCTGTAGGGTGTGGCCTCAACAGATATAGCCAGACTAGGCGTAACTCACTTTTTATTTTATTCTTAGTGTAGTTAGGACGTTTTTGCTTTTTTTTTTCTTTTGGTTGGTTATTTTATTTCACCTTAACATACTTAACATATTTGCCTGTCTGGTATCAAGTTCTGCTTTCGTCTAGTGTTTTTTTATAGGATAAAGTCTCGTATACCCTCAGAATAAAGAGGGAGAAGGTTATTTCCCCTCCCCATTCCGCAGTTTGGACTTTCGCATTGTGATTAACATTGAGTAATAATTAACTCGATGCCGCAGTTAACTTTTAAAACATACTTTAGCTCTTAGTTCTACTATTTTATGGTTGAATGAGAGGCTTTGGCAGAGAAAACGAAACTTCTTCCTTAATACAAAACATAACAAGGTTTATTACGATAAAGAACTTACAAGCAGGAACTTATATACTTCATTATTTCCATTAATATAGGCGTATAATATAAATCAGAATATTTCAGTAGTTATAAAGCCAAAACTTTTAAGGTTTAACTTTTATAAAACAACAAAAGTTATATGAAACTAGAAAGAAACCATCCTTTCGACTTTATGCTTAATGCTCACTACCAACTACCATTTTCATATTCGTATATTATTTTAACTTACAAGCTCAAGATATCATGCTGGGTTGATCAGTCAATGGCTGTGGCTTTTCAATTTCCTCAGCTGACTCTGGGCTGTGGCTTTTCAATTTCCTCAGCTGACTCTGGGCGTTGGCTCGACAGAACGACAGTCGGTTTCTTCCTGGGCTCTATGGCTCACTGGTCCTACCTTAGACGTCTCGAGTCCTTGTCACTGGAGAAATCTGCAATGGTCACGCCAATTCCTCTCTCTCTCTCTCTCTCTCTCTCCCTCCGTCTCCCTGCGAGGATCTGCTTTTTATGTCCCTAGCTCGCCCACATTGTTTATTCAATACCATTTTCTTATTGGCGAGAGCCAGGCCGAGTCTTGAGGAATTCCAGATGGCACGTGATGGAAAAATACTTGGTCCAAAGGAGTAACTATCATCCCCTCATCATGCCATGTAAGGAATGTTCCAGCAACACGTGTAGCCACTCTTCCATACCCCTTTTTTGGAAATGGTAGAGCTGTTGCTCACATCTATGCAGAGCTTACATGGGCTGATAGGCATCTTAGATTCCTGTTCACACGAGTATCACTGTGTTTTCGCCCTAATTTACATTCCGGGCTTAAGAACTTCCTTCCGGTGTTTATAGAAATCTATCCCTTTACACTTGTAAGTGGCTAACCGAAATAGCTGTTGCTGGCTAACAACTGTAGGCTCTTTTAACACATACCTATTACACAGTTATAGCAACAAATTTTGCCATTTTCTTTAGAGAGATATATGTTCTTCCTTAAGAATTTTTTTAATCTGATTTATATTTTTTATTTGGTACTCAAAGTTATTATTAAACTGAAGTTTTTGGAAGATATCTGGTAGGGTGGGTATGGAAATTAAGTCATTACTTTGCCCTGTAATTTTAAAACAAAGGAAAGGGCAGAATTAGTGCTATAACAATTGCAAAGCAATTTTTTGTGGAGTAGTTTGATGTTGCCAGAAAAGAGGCTATTGTATATTGTTGCAATTCTGATGCATTGGGAGAGAATTGTGTGCGCATGAACTTTTTTAGAAATGTTAGTGCCAATGGGTAAGACTGACTATGTTGAAGCTAAATGCATCTCTTTTATTATATATGTTGATTGTGGTATGAGGACCGTTGATTTTTATATCTAAGTCTAGGTAATTGGCAGAAAGGTCATCATTATTAGTTTTCTCCAGAGTAAGTTCTGAAAGGTAACCGGCAAAGTCCTGTTTAAATGTAGGGTAGTTGAATATATTAAAAAGTCATCAATGTATTTGTAAAGTTTTATGTCTGAGGGTAGAGCAGTCTCAGACAAGTAAAGATATAGGTTAGCTAAGGCACAGCTAGCACGGCTACCCATGGACGGTACCTTTGGTTTGTAAGTACATAGATTTGCTATCAAAAATGTAATTGTTGGAAATGCAAAGATTAATGAGATTATTCCAATAATCTGAATTACAACCAAGAATATGTCTGTAGTTGAAAATTTCATTTAGTACCATTTTTAAGTTGGTTAGGTTTATGCTGGTGAATAGACTATCGAAGTCAAAAGTTTGCACATGAGTGATGTTATCAGATTTTAGTGCATTAATAACTGGTATATTGTTATTAATTATTCTACTATCAGGGAGGATGTCCATGATAGGTTTAAGTAACCTTTCCAATGTTTTGCCAGGTTTATGGGCATAACTGTATTTGCAGGAACTAATGAACCTGAAGCCTTTGGGGTTTTTGTGGAACGTGGGAATGAAATCAATATAGGGAAATTTGTAATTATTAAAGCTGATATTAAGTTTCTTGCTAAAAGCAATCAACTTTTTTGTAATGATGCTGCTGCTGTTAGTGATGGACTTGTAGGTGGCACTGGAATTTAATTCTGCTTTTAATGTCTGGAAATAAAAGATTTTACAGATTATGGCGTAATTGCATGCAGCTTTATCAACAGGGATGATGATGAAATGTTTATGCAGGTCTGCCAATTGTTGTTTTAATTTGGAAGCATTGAATTTTAATCCTGCATGTGGTTGTACATGCGGAAATGATGACTTGTAATGTAGCATCATTGTACAAAACAGACACATTGGTTTTTCCAAGCCATCTATAATAACACTAGGGAATCCTAATGATAAATAGGATGAATCGTATTTTCTTGTCTTGGGAGTTCTACCTCCTTGTTCCCTGTTGCTTGTATTCCCACTACCTTTACTTGTATCAGCATCAGTATCTTCATTATTAGTGGATTTTCTCTTGTAACCATTCAAAAATTTATCCATTTGTCTAAAAATATTAGGATTAAATTTATATTCTTAAAAACTACAACTTCTAAATTACTAACGAATATTATCAGTAAGTAATCGGCGCCTCCGTAGCCAGGTCTGCAGGAGCAGCAGTGCGTAGCACACGCTTCTTGATTTGACCGGAGTTCGAGCCCGTGACCACCAAATACAGAGGATGTGGAAAGGTCAGGGAATGACCACCGCATATCCCCAGAGCAATATGGCCTTAGTTGCTAATGCTCCTAAAAAAAAAAAAAAAAAAAAAACGCCAAAAACAATAAAAAACACAATCGCATACCGCTGAAACCATATTTTCAACCATGCAGCTAATGCTATACTATGCAATCTACCTATATATGTCATACATCATCATCATCAGCCATTTTCAATCCACTGCAAGATGAAGGTCTCTCCAGCAACTTTCCAGTTCCTTCTGTTTTGAGTACTGACCATCCATTTACTACCCACAAACTCATGAATTTCATCTAACCATCTCCACCTTTGTCTTCCAGGTTTTCTTCTAGCTCCTGTTGGGTACCATTCTGTTATTTTCTTAGTCCATCTGTCATCATGTCTTCGATCTATGTGTTCTGCCCAGGACCATTTTAGTTCTTTAGTTTTGATAAGAATGTCCTTTACTTGAGTTACCTAATCCATGTGTTTCTCTTCTTATCTAACAGTCTGATTGCCAATATAATTCGTTCCATTCTTTGCTGGGTAGTTCTCAGCTTCTTTTCCATTCTTTTGGTGAGTGCCCAAGTTTCACTTCCATAGGTCATGGTTGGGAGTATACATTGGTTCATTATTTTACGTTTCAGACAAACTGGGATATTGCTCTTCAGTATGTGACTATATTCCCTAATGCTATCCATCCATAATTTGTTCTTCTCTTGACTTCCAGCCATTTATCATTATTACAGCTAATAACTTTTCCCAGATAAGTATATGACTCCACCTTTTCAATTACTGCTCCTTCAATCATTATTTCCCTTTCTGTGGCATACTTGTTCATCATTACTTTTGTTTTAGCCATATTCATCTTTAGTCCAAAATCCTTACTAACTGTGCATAACTGATTAAGATTTTCCTCTAATTCTTTGGGATCGTGGCTTATGACCACAATGTCATCTGCAAATCGTAAATGGTTTAGGTACTCTCCGTTCACATTGACTCCCTTCTGCGACCAGTCTAATCTTCTGAAAGCTTCCTCAAGGGCAGCAGTAAACAGCTTCGGAGATATTGTGTCTCCTTGTCGAACTCCTTTCTCGATTTTAAATTTCCTACTGTCTTTGTCTAATCTAATAAAGGAGGTAGCATTCTCATATTTTCTTCAAAATCATAATATGTGAGGTATCTATGCCTTGTCTTTCCAGTGCCCGAAACATTGCCTTATGCTGTATGGAGTCAAATGCTAGGCATGATGGTGTTTTTATTCATTTGCTTTCTCCATTAGCTGTGATATTACATGAAGGTGATCCATAGTTGAGAATCCTGTCTTAAAGCCAGCTTGCTCTTTCGGTTGATTCTCATCAAGTATTCTTTCTAATCTGTTAGTAATGGCCCTTGTGAACAACTTGTAGATATGAGATAACAAGCTAGTTGGTCTATAATTTCCAATTTCTGATTTATCTCCTTTCTTATGCAGCAAAACTATGATTGCATTATTCCACTGCTTAGGTGTCACACCTTTTCTAATGCACTTTGTGAAGAGCCTTGCCAGTTTTTGTGTTATGTCTCTTCCTCCCAATTTTAACAACTGTACAGTAACTTCATCTTCCCCCTGGGCTTTCTGATTCTTCATTTTCTTCAATGCATGTTCTACCTCATCAGGAAGAATATCGGGTATGTCGTATGTGTTGCTAATTTGCAATCCATCTTCCCCACTGCTGGCATCATTCCCTCGCTCCTTGTATAATTCTCTATAGTAGTCTTCTGCTATTTGAATTATGCCTTCTCTGCTGTTTATAAGTACACCATTGCTATTCTTCAGTTTTAGTATCATTTGTCTTTCTGTATTACTGCTCATGGCTGCTGATTTAAATCCTTTGTTTTCCCTTAATGCTTGTTCTACTTTTTGTGTTAAATCTTCTTATGTCCTCTCTGAGTCTCTTCCTAATGGCTTTGCATAACTCAGTATACTCAATTTTTTCCTTGTCAGCGTTTATCCTGCTCTTCATTTTTTTCCTTCGGTTTATCATAACAAGTGTTTCTTGACTAATTTTTTCTTCTTTGGATTTCTTTTTCCCTATAGGTTTCTTGGGCTTTATCACTTTCAGAAAGTTGTAATATTCCTCGTCGATATCTTGGTCCTGAGCAGTCTGCAGAAGCTCAAACTTGTTCTTAAGTTCCAGTACATAGTCCTTTTTCTCCTCTTCTGTTATCTCAAAGACCTTTGTATTATTTACTCCAGTCAGTTTTTTCCTTTCCTTTTCTACATCAAGTGTACATCTTACCATTCTGTGATCACTTCCAACATTTACCTTATTCAGGACGGTAACATCATTCACAATATATCTTCTGTTAGTGAGGATGAAGTCGATTTCATTAGTTGTTAATCCATTTGGACTCTTCCATGTCCACTTTCTGTTCACCCTTTTCTTGAAAAAAGTGTTCATTACTGACAGTCCTTGAGATTCTGCAAATTCCACAAGCCTTTTGCCTCTCTCACCAATTCCAAAATTTCCTATAGTTCCCCTTTCTGCGCTGTTTTGTCTTTTTCAAACCTTAGCATTGAAGTCCCCCATAATAATAGTGGGTTTTCTGCTCATCTAGAAGACTCAATTTTGGTGTACATTTCTTCAACCTCTTCATCATCATCATGGTTTGATGTTGGTGCATAAATCATTATAAACTTTAGCTTGTACCTCTTAGAAATCTTGAGTATCAGTCTTGAAACCCTTGGTGATGTACTTTTGAATTTCAAAATGTTGTTTTTTAGATCTTTATGAACCAGAAACCGAACTCTACCTTCACTCCTTTCACTGTTTCCATTGGTGTACAGCAGACTTCCACTTGATAAACTTATAAGTGATTAATTTCTTCTTCTTGTTTCAGCCAAACCAATGACGTTCCAGGTCACATTTTCTAATTCCTTTTCCAGCTCTAATATCTTGTTTTCACCGATTAGTGATCTTACGTTGTAACAGGCCAAGTTCAGTTTCCGTGCATGGCAGCCTTGTCGTACCAGAGATTCTTAGCACCCTCTACTTCCACTTCGATCCTCTTGCTGCCGTAAGAGGAGGAGTGAAAGCCGCTGGGGACTGTGGGCCATTTGTTTTGTCGTGCTGTCATATGCTGGAGGGTTTGGTCTTTTCCTCTTCACCCTGACCAGGCGTCTTGAAGAGAACCACTCTACACGTTCGTTGCCACCTAAGTGACGTAACAGGGCTCACCATCGAGAAGGTGTGCATGAGTGGATTTTAGCAAGGCAGGCCAACCGGACTTCTCCTAAATCTTCTGTAATGGAAAGATATTGGATTCTGTTGGTGGGGGGTAGGGTAGGGTAGGGTAGGGTGTGATGAGGATGTACGGGGATAGATAGATGGTCCCTGCAACCATTTATTGAGGGGTGAAGAAGAAATAGCATCCTCTGTTACTAGAGGCTGTGACTGCTATAAAAGCTTATTATTAAGTTGTATTTGTTTAATTAGATTTCCCTACTTAATCAGTAACCTCCCCCAACGTAGTTATGGCTTTATCTGTGTGCCTTGTGGCTTGGTTTAGGACCAGGTCTCGTATACCCTCAACGTAAGAGAGAGATGAGTAACCCATTTTCCCCTTATGCTGTGCGCGGCGCCTCTGTAGCCAGGTAGGAAGGAGCAGCAGTGCATAGCGCAGGCTTCTTAATTAGACTGGTGTTCGAGCCCGTCACCACCAAATACGGAGGATGTGGAAAGGTCAGTGATGACCACCGCATATCCCAGAGCAATATGGCCTTAGTTGCTAATGCTCCTAAAAACCAAATAACTAACTAACTAACTAACCTTATGCCGCAGTTTGGACCTGTTTGCGTTGTGTAACTAAGGAGGAATTTAATGAAATTACCTTCTTCCCTAGCGCAGTAACATTAATTGAACTTAATCAACCCAGGTGATTACTGATGTGATCTGAGGTCAGCAACTAGGCAGTATTAGTAACAAACACAATCATTCATTACTATATATATAAAAACACATTACAAAGGAAGATACACATATATACCTCACTCTCGTTTTTCATAACACTCATCTTCTCATTAAAATTATTAGATTTAAAAGTTACTGCTTGTCATTTACACCATTTTAGTATTATACTGATTTAAACATTACTGTGATTCCTTATGGTTACACTCCTCTTACAAAGGGGTCTTGCAGTTAATATAACAATCTATAATATCCATAAAAAAAACATTTAATTGGCTATTGCCCTTGTTAAATGTCAACTGGATAACAACATCTCTTTTTTTTTTTTTCCTTCTTTTTATGTGTTATTAATTTTATCGTACTTCTTTTCACAAAATCCTCCTGAACAAGCCACTCCACGTATTGGTTGACTGCAAGAACGGCACAAAAGGACAGGGGGTGGTCCCAGAAGCAGCAGAAAGAGAACCTTCTTGTTGGAAGTTGATCCCTTTTAGGGCAGCCTAAATCATCCAAGTTTATTATCGTTTTCTCTGGTAATGAATTTTTAAGCCAATTCGTCTTTTCTGATCCCTTCACAAAAATGTAACAATAAGGGCGGGTGAGGGGTTTCAACCAAGAGTCGAAGAATGCGACTGAAAATGCTCCTCGTCCCCAAGGCAGGCCTAAAAGTTTATCGCAAATCCATAAGTTTTGAGTTTGAAGACATTTTGGTAGGTCTAAAAACCTACAACCCCCTTTAAACACAGTGTTTCTTTCCAGACCATCGCAAGCTATTAGGGCAATTTCCTTGGGCGAGAGGGCTCCGGTTATGTCCCTACAAAACTGCAGGTCTATGCAACACCAATTTTCCGCGGGAATGGGAAAAGGGGCTGACCCACGCTTTGACGTCATATGGCTAATTTCCGATCGAATTAATTTGGGTGTATAGACGGGAGTTTCCAAACTTGGGCTGCTCCACTGCTCTTCATATGTATTTCGGACTGTTAAGAAGGATTTCGTGGGAGGTTTAGCTATGTTGCGATGAGAAGAGCTCTCATTTTCTCTTTGTGCGATGTAGAGAGCATACTCTTTGTCTCAATCCTCCTCTTCTTCTATCACTGTGATTCTGTTACTTTCAGTTGGGTGGGGTTGGAACACCCTCCTCTGGCTTTCTGTGTCTCTAACGTCTTGGCTAATACACTGATCTTGCCTGCGGGGTTTGCACACCCTAGAGTTGAATCTGGATCTGCGGAAGTCCCTGCTATTCTTCTCTTCACGTCCCTTGGTCTTCTGTATTTCTTCGGGATTGTGTGGGTCCATCATCGGCGACTGTTTAGTTTCCTTTGCTGGATCGGAACTTCTTTCCAAAGTGGTAACACCAGAGCCCCTTTCTTCTATTTCTTCTCTGATGACTTGAAGATGATCTGAAAGGATCTCCTTCACTTGGGTTTCCATTTCTTCTTGATCTTCTGGCGACAATCGCACTGTGAGGGGTAACCAGGCTAACATCCGGTATATCCATTGCGTAATTCCTTCCCAAAGACGTATGTACTGTATCCTTTTCCGAGTTGGTTTTAATATGTCAACTAAGTTTTCTTTCTGCGGAGAGGGCAAAGAATAAAAATAATATTTCGGTTTCTTGGAATGTTTATACAAATATATACTTTTTTTTTTTCTCTATTTTCAATTTTTTTTTTTTTTTTTTTTCCCAACTCCGATTTAAAATTATCCCATTACAGATAGGAATTTTCCCATGTGGTTTTTTTTTTTTTTTTTTTGTTATTTATTTTGCGAACTCCTGTACGAAAGCGTAGAGTTGGGAGAGTGGCTCCTCCCACCCGAATGTAGACAGGATCGGATCCATTAATAAAGACAGTGATGTTCCCTGAACTGCGGGTGTCGTGGGAAGGGTAGCAGGTGTTTCCACATGGTAGGGTGTATTTAATATCCGGTCAAAGATTGACGTTGAGGGCATTTCTGGCGTAGGTGCAGTAACCTCCCTCCATTTTGGAAGGAAAAGGATATCTCTAGTTAAGAGTGAAGTGATCAATGGAACGCGTTCAGAATTTTTATTTAGGGTCCTCCTTATAAATTTTGAGTCATTAACCATCTTTCGGTTTATTATGGTGAGAAGACTTACAAGATCCGTTTTATCTGCCCAAAGTTCCAACAATTCACAGAGGTTGCGAATATACCAAGATCCCTCTTTTGTGTGTTGCCAAGACATACATTCAGACACTAAAGAATATACAACAAGCACATCTGCCTGAAGAACTGGTTTGGCTACTGGGCTTCTCGTCTGAACATCATCTGGTATTATCAGGTCGCCTGCCAAAGAAGCACTACCCCGACAAGCTTGAATAAAGAAGATCTTAGGCTTATCTCTTAACGTCGGGGAAGCGCTCTCCCAAAAAGGTGTGAACAATTGTTCCATTCCATATTTCCCGTCTTGTGCAAACAAAACGCCAACTGCTCCATGAGTTAGTATGCAACACACGAAACAATCGGCCCCTGAAGGATCACTTGCTGCACTTTGCTGTAACGCTTGGATTAGCTCTCTTACCAGAAACTCATAATGTACTATGACATCAAAGCCCAAATTGCTGAAACAGGTTGCCAACCACACTGTGTCTTTTTCTACAGACCTCATGTCTTTAAACACAGAGTTCGTCTGAAATTGGAATACCTTATTGCAGAAAATTATGCATGTTCCCCGTCTGTGATGTGCCATGGAGAACGCTACGTTCTCCATACGTGTTTGAAATGGAATTCCTTGACTTTTGATTGATTGGTGGTTTACCTTAGTGAGATTGGGCAACATCATCTCGGATAATTGCGTAGTTAACGGGCGTTCGCTCACCAACTGTGCTATCTTGTCTCCGGGTTTAATTCTTATTCCTATTCTGCCTAGATTCAACAATTCTACTTCTAGATTTTCACATAATTCTGTTTTTTTCAAGCTTGCGCCGACTTCCAGGTAATGACTGATGGGGATGTCAGCACGCGGAAGGATTCTCCCTACACATCCAGTGGGCATGCGAATTTGAAGATCTGTTTGAATTATAACTTTTGACAATGGGGGAATTAAATATTCCCTTGGACTATACAAATCAAAGGCGGTACTATCTGGAGGGACCCTTGTGGGGTATGTGCTAGTGTTGACAGTCTTGTGAAAGTCAGATACGGGAGGCGTACTCCACTATGATTTTCCATTTATATTTCTGGGGAGTGTCTTCTTGGGTATCCTATTTAAAAGAATGATGCCAATTCAGTATCTCAATTTATTTATTTATTGATTTTTTTATTTTTGTTTATTTTTTTTTCAAAGTTGCTGTTATTAATTCCAATGGAACAAGTATTCTGGGTGAAAAGAAAAGAGGCTACTTCTGAAACTTCCTTAGTATTCTTTTATTCCTAATTCACCATCTCTCACTCCTCCCCTTTTTTTTTTCAAAAGTAGAGAAGAGAAGGTACTGTCCCCCTTTTTTTTCTATTATTATTTTTTTTTTTTTATGAATGTTAGGCTTTTACTATTTTCTTCCTCTCTCCTAAGTTTTAAACAAATAAAGCATGAGAGCGTCTAACGTGTTGCTATCCCTCCTTTTCACCCTCACTCTCCTAATTTAAAATTTATTATATATGTTTTTTTTTTTTTGTTTTTTTGGAGATATTACTTTTTAAAACAGGTGATGCACAATGAAAAAATAAATGAACTCATCAGTATTATACTCAAGAGTATCAATGGTAACTTAAACCAAGAAGTCACTCCATCACCAACTAACTGTTGGAGCCAAGCTGTCCACGGCGTTTGACCAGGAGAAAATCCGGAAATTTGGGATAACTGGGAAAAGTTTGGGTGAGTAATTTGTAAAGTAGGATCTTCTAAACAAAAGTCTATTTCTTTGCAATCCGATATGGTTCTACCTAACAGGCATATTTTCTCCTCATGACATTTCACATCTGTTTTAAACTCGATCGTATAAGTAGTAGGTATCTCATATAATTTGATTGATCTTGTGGCTACGAATATGTTCTTAAAAGATATAGATACTGTACCCGCAAGACATGTAGATATGGCTTGGAAAGTTAAGACTGCTAACGTGTCACAAGCAAAGCATCCTATCGGAGAAGTTATTTCCTCGGTGAACTTCGGACACACTGTATGTGTTTCCAGAAAGATGCTGTATCCTGAGAAAGAAAGATCGACTATCAATGGAGCGGTTTGCAACGTTTTTGACACAAGCTGGCCTGAAAGCTCAATTTCCAATTGATGTAATGTTTGGGTTTTTGGTAACCTGTTAATTTTGCTGGTTATCATATGCTCCAAATATGACTCACTCTTGCGACAGCTGACCTTTTCCTCATAAAAATGACACTGTATCATCTTCTCGTCAAAAATAAATTGCTTGGATATACTATAGTTTGACTGCACATCTCCTATTTCGGTCTAGATGGTAGTGCAGCTTGCTCTATATAGGCTTCGGTATTTCGTCCTACTCTTAAAATTAGATGACTGTCAAGAATTTCAGTAGGCTGATCAAATGTACCAACTACTTGTATTTCAATATTATTTCTTGTGATGGCAAAATTTTTCAATGATATTGTTTCAACTGTATCATTATATTGAGACTGTATCTCTACTATCCTCTGTTTAACTTTAAAACAGTTAATGTTTCAGGCATTTAATATTTAAAGCATTTAACATTTGTGAACGTTTATCGTTTAAGACATTAGTATTTTAAGTATATACATTGGATCACCAAACCTTTATGTTAACCAGTTAATAGTCATGGTACCTATACTACTGTACCGTGACATATAATACAACTCATGTGTAACATACATAAAACATAGAAAGAAATCAGCTTAGAAAGGAATCATCTTTTAAAATTGCGTCACTGTAATATTCCATGTAAACAATCTCTCGTTCTCATACATACATAATGAAACATTTCAGCTTACTGTTTTCCTGTATCTTTTCCCTTGCTTCCTTCGAGCTTCCTCCTTCTCAGGGCGTTTCCCTCTGCTTGTTTCAGCTGGCTGGAAACTACTTGGTTCCTTCAATACAGTTTGCACTGGCACAATTTTTACTAGATAGCGTTTTTTTTCACTATAACCAAAAATCGCGACTCTTTTAATCTTCTATCTAAGTTGAATTAATTTTAATTCTTCTCTCTTGATCTCTCTAATTTCTCTAATTCTAAATCTTCATTTCCTTATTATATCCCTTTCCGATTCTTCTCCTCTGCTTTTATATTAGGGTCAAACCCCCTTTTGCGTTTTTTCCCATTGCTTGTCTCATTGGATGCTCTAGTTCCAAAGCCAAAAATCTTAGGTGGTCCGAGTATCATGTCATGGTCAAAGAGTCTGTTGACTCTTCTTCTAAACCACTTAACAAGCAACAAACCCTAGGTACGTCATGATATTCTCGGTTGCTAAGAAGGCGTTGCCGACACTGATGTTACTTTTGACCATTTTTGGGCAAGCGAGACTGTTATCCAATATCACGATCATTGAGAAAGAGCTAAAGGTATCTTGTTGTTTATGTGGGGAAGACAATTTTTCCCCTGCTGTAGCATCCGGAGCGCTTGTGTGTTTACAAGGGAAGACACTTTCCTTGACTTTCTGTGACCTTACAGTGGAAGCTTTTACCGCTGTACTGTACTGTTCATGACTTTCTCCTAAGCGAGGTTACGAGTGGGCTGGGTCTTTAGAAGATATTTAATATTTTAATTCTAATTTTGAAAAATATTTGTTTGATTTTACTGGTTTCTATCTTTGTTGATAGTATTGCAAATTTTGAGTTTTAACGCGACAAAATAAATATCAGCAATTAGGGAAACCAGACTAATACTTAATTTATCAATTACTAAAGATTTGATTTATCCGAAAAGAGAAAGGTGGGATTTATACCACTCGTAACAATTCATCAGTGTTTTAGACTGAGTGTCTGGTAACACACAGGATACCTGTTCCCCTCTAAGCCCCATGTCATACATAGTATGCACTTAATTATGTGTATTACATTACATCATATCAATCATAATTCATCAATCCATTTCAGCAAAATATAAATATAAAATATAATGTCATACATAGTATGCACTAAATTATATATATTACATTACATCATATCAATCATAATTCATCAATCCATTTCAGCAAAATATAATATTTTTTTCCAAATGTTTATCTCATGTTTATATCGAAGTTAGAGTGAGTTAGGTGGCGGTAAATGCTTTGAAAAATAGGTTATAAAATTTAATGTTATGTTATGAAAGTTTATTTATATGTATATATTTTTTTATTTATATATGTTATGAAAATTACATTTCTGTTAAACTTTTCGCACCTCATTTTGCACTAGTCTGCGCCTCCCAGTTTGGAAATCGCTGCTTTACTATCTTACATCTGTTTTGATGTGAACAGGCTCACTCCCTCCTGTTTCTTATTCCCACAGCACCTTGCTGTACGATTCCTGTGTACCAACAACCATGGGAGAAATTCCCTTTCATTGTTAAATTAACAAAGATTAAATATTTGGGAAGGAAGCATTAAAATGGTGTCTGTTGATGTTGTTTTCAAGGTTTACTTTCACACAAATGAAATAAGGGCTTACCGGTTAAATCTCTTGCTTCAGGACAGGTTATGAGACCTCCTTCCCTCTGGTAGAACTAGGGTGTGGTCTTCTGAGCCATGTTTCCTCTGTCTTAGCACCTCCCTGGCCGTTCTTAAGGTTGGAGCGATACAGACTGTGAAACTTGCCTTTTACATTGCCAGGACTCTCGATGTTCGACAGTGACGAGACGTTCCACTCTCCTACCAATCTCTCTGTTATAAAAGCGAAAAAGGTCCCCTTGGTGCCTCACAGAACCCCTTATATACTAACATGGGTTCTAGCTCTTTCCAGCAAAAACTCCCTCCTCCTTGCCCATAAAAGGAGGCAGTTTATTGCTGACTTCCTGCCTGAAATGGTGCTTCTAGCAAGTGTCCAGTAGTCTGCTCTTATTACTTATTTTTAATAACTGACTCATAACATTGTCTCTATTATATTCTAGCTCCACAGCAGTGTTTTTAGGCATGAGAAGCCAGGGTCCCCTATTCCTATTCTCCCTCTTTCGTCCTGTTAGTTGATTTTGGGTAGACCGAGGAGTTGTGAAAAAGCTTGGTTTTAATAATTTAAAATATCCTAAGGCACTGTATTAACTATTTAGTAGTTAATTAATTCTTCCTGATTATTGAGAGATACGAAACTCTCTGTCTAACAAATCTTCTGTACGTTGAACTCACTATTGTCCCATTCAGTAATTGTCTGTTGAAAATCACCAAGCTTGTATTTATGTGTAGTAGTACTATAGTTTTGTGTTTCCTGTAGGGTCTGGATGCAGAAAGTCCTTTGGTGACTTGGAATTTATCATATATGCAAATATCTGTAATATTATTCGTGATGATTTTATGATTGAACTTGTTGTTAAGCCCATATGGATAGAGTTTTTAGTTTTAACATGAATAATTCTTCCTGTTGATTTTGGACAATAGGCTCAGAATAGAAATATAAATGTTGGTAAAGCAGTGTGTCTGGAAATGATTGTACTCTACTTCTTGTTCAGAGTTGTACTTCTTGATGTCAGTTCTATGTAGGTTTAGCCTGGGGTGGAGCTTATTTCCAGTTTGTCCTACGTATTTCATATTACAGGTTTGACAGGTTAAAAGATAAACCACACCACTGCATTTGCAGATGCATGTATGGGCATGTAAGGCAGAGCCTGTTAGAGCATTTGTTGAATTTTAGAATAGAGTGGGGATGATATGAATTGGAGGTGGTTACCTCAATACAATTCAGGTCAGGAGCATTTAATGCTAGTTTACTCTGTGTGGTGTGTGTTAAAGGTGGATGTTGCAAGTTTGAAGAATGTGTCGAAGGGCTATACAGAGCATAAGCCCCTGGGGTCAAATTTATCCTACTCTGCCCATGTAGTATGTCATTTCTAAGTTGGCATTTCATAAAAAAGTATCAAATAAGTTGGTGACAAAAATCATAATAAAATCAGAAATAATTCAAAAACAATACCAATGCCAAGTGTGAGGAGGAGGAGAAACTAAATGTGGAATATGCAAAATTATACCCTAGCTACTAAAAGCAGAATATGCAAAAAATTGATCCATTGTTGAAATGGTTGAAAGTTGAAAAGAAGTTGAAAGGTGAGAAAACTGAGTAAGGTGCACATATCAAGCTATCCAAGGCAGCAGAAGCAATGCCATGGCAGAGCTTGCGAGATACTGAAAGTGTTAGCAAAAAAGAAAAGGTATTAAAAAAATTAAAAATATTAAACTGGGTTATGGATCTGGGGTAGTACTAGTAATAGCAGAAAAACTGGCAACCATAATGAAAGATATACAAATATATTATTATCAGTGTATTAGGTGGAGGTGCTGAACTGTCAGCTGTAATTACCATGGAAGAATTGAGACCACTGCTGGTAAAAACAGATTACCTGAAATAAAATGAAATTAAAGTTTAGCATAAAAATAAGTGATAGTACCAAGGGATGGTACAAAAAAAAAGGGCTATGTTCTTTTCATATATATGAATATATGTTCTTTTCAGCATGTAATAATAAAGCATATTGAAGTTATACCTACTCTTAACAAGTATTATTCCATTAGCGGTGATGCATGCTCTGCATCGCCGAATAAAAGATCGTTTGAGTCTGCGAGCAAATCCGTTTGCATTAATTTCTTCAGCTGCTGTTTGAATCCTTTGACGCAATTGTTCAACAGAAGTGATTTCCTCTTTGTAGACCTTTTCTTTCAGACACCCCCAGTAGAAAAAATCTAGGGGGTTGAGATCCAGTGAACGTGGTGGCCATAAAATTGGGCCTAACCGCCCAATCCATCTTTGTGGAAAAGTTTGATTTAAATGTTCTCGTACAATAACAGCGAAGTGAGCGGGACAGCCATCATTCTGCAGCCACATTGTGTCTCGTATTTCTTGGTTGACATCTCTCAATAACTCAGGGAGGTCGTTTCGCAAAAAATTTAAATAGTTTTCCCCATTCAATGTATCGGGTAGCTCAAAAGGGCCAATTATTTGCCCTCCAATGATCCCTGTCCACAAGTTTATTTTTAATTGATACTGGGATCGATCTTGCCTCATTAAATTGGGATTTTCCAGCTGCCAGCTGTGTAGGTTATGCATATTAAAATAACCATCTTTTTTACATGATGATTCGTCACTCCATAAAATCTTGTTATAAAATTGTGGGTCCACCCGAATCCTGCGCAGCATTTCTCTGCAAAACTGCACTCTTAATGGCTGGTCTCGTGGCAACAAACTTTGTACCCTTTGGTAGTGGTAAGGGTACAGCTCATGTCTTTGTAAAACACGGTGTACGGTCCTTGTAGAAATGCCTGTCCTCCGTGCTATGGCACGAACAGATGTTGACGGGTCTTCGTGAACTAATTCCAATATTTCTTCGTCATCGTACACTCTCGGTCATCCTTCCCTGGTACCGCCGACGCCTGTACCGAGTATCCTACCCTTGGAATAGGCAGAATGTACTCTAGTAAATACACGGTGATCAGGGTGTCGACGGTCAGGGTATCTTTCTTGATACAGTCGAGCTGCTACTCTAGCGACACATCCGCATTCGCTGTAAATAAGATGCTTGTCGGCATATTCTCTCGGTGTGTACTGAGCCATCGCTAAGCCACTTCACTGCACGTGTGTCCAAACCGATAAGAGTTTCAAAGTCCAAATAACGTAGCAAAAGTTGTGGGGATCACTAATAATACAACGAGTCCAAATCAGAAGCAAAACAAAGTCCACAATCACGGCAATTAAACGGCAGAGATAACACAAAGAGAGACGAGAGGCACATGCGGCGTACGGAATCGCACTGGCGAGCTGAAGGGTCTTTTTTATTGTTCAAGTTGCTATTTATGCTGTCTCGCTCATTCTTCAAGATAATAGTAAAAAGAAACCGCATTCCTTCTTTATCACTCCCTGTGACTCGATACACCGAGACATTTCAATGATTTTGTTATTACCTGGCCTGGTACCAATTCTAGGAATACAATAGATCCTTTTTACCTGAGGTACATTAATGCTAAACTAAAATCATGCCCCGTCATCTTAAAATGTTGCATTGAATTGATCTACGGTATGTAAAATAAAAATTGCAACACTTGTAACTTTTACCTAATGGTGCTCCTTTTCGTTTTAAATGCCAATAACTTTTTTTTCTGAACTGTTAGCAATTAATGTTGTACCATTTTAGAATCTTGATTTAATAATGATTTTTTTAAATTAATGGGCACTGACAGTGTAGTACATTTTTTTTTTTTTTTAGACAATATGCACCTAAAGTCACATGACTTTTTGGAGATGAGTATCGAAATAGGAAAAAAATGAATTTCTTTAAAAACCTTTGACTTTAAATTAGTCGAATGTATTTGTTTACGATAGTGCACCTATTCAGGAGTAATAATAAAAAAACAGAATTAAAAAATATTGATATTTGTTGAAATTATAGGCAAATTAGTGATGCAAGACACAGAAATTTAAAAAAAAATGAAATTTATTTTTTTCCGAGAATCTTGACTAAAAGTAACTGAAATTCCTGTACGTGATACCTAAGAACACAGTGTACCGACTCCTTTACTCTGGACCACTATTTACGATACACCCTGTATATCTAAAATTATTACATACAGTTACAATTACAGCATTTCCATAGAATAGATCACGTTAACAAAAGCCTCTAGTATTATATATTTTACATAAATTTCAGTGGAGTATTCTAGATTGCCTATAATCTAATTACATTCTTGGTTTTTCCCCCTTCTCCAGTGTCTAAACAATCACATGACAGTCTCGGGGTCTTCAGGATCCAGGTTGGTGGCACAGCATCATATTCAATGAATCACTGAATAATTTTTAAGACATAACTGCAGATTCCCACGATGACACTGACAGCGCACATCACGAGGGTGATGTAGTCAGCTTTTAAGAGAAATTTGAGTCTTCTGAAATAGTCACGTCTTGAGCTTCCCATGCTGTATTGACTGACATTATTCTCTTTCAGTATTAATTAGTTGCACTGTCTTCTTTTTTTTTTTTTTTTTTTGGAAATAACATTACGTGTAGGTGGATTGAAGGATAAAGAGTTTATAAACACTTGGATACTTGAATAAACTTTCACAAGAATTTCTCTTGATCCATGCTGCTGATATCTTGCTCTATCTATTCTTTTCCCTCCTTGAAATTTCTATATTACAACCCCTAAAGTTATCATAATCAAGATTGTTGTCTCCTTCAGAGATCTTTGGTCACCTCTCTTGTCTTTTCACTCATTGATTCCGATAGGATAAAATTAGTAGTAGAAAAAATGAGGGAACTTAGAAAATTCTCTCTTATCCCCCTTTTTCTTCCTGTTTGATCCATTTAGTACCCCTTTCTTTTTTTCCATTGTCCCCCCCCCCTACATCTTAACAAAACTTCCCTTCTGAGCCAGGCTACATACTGGTTTACTTCCAACACAACACAGAAGGCTGTGGGGGGGGGGTCCAAGTAGCAGTGAAAGGGAAATTTGCTTACAGGGAGTTGGCACCTTTTGGGGTGCCAACTTATTATATATGCTAAATTATCCAAATTTATGACTATCTTGGTGCCACCCTGGGCTTCTCTCATCCATTCCGTTTTCTCTGTACCTTTTGCATAAAGGTAATGATAGGGGCATATGATAACCTTGAGCCATGATTTGAAACACTTAACAGGGAAAGCTCCTCTTTCCTGAGGGAAACCCAGCAGCCTGTCACATAACCAGAGGTTCTGTGCCTGGAGGGAGTTGGTAGATCTGAGAATCTACCTTCCCCCTTTGGAATGGTGTTCTTTGCCAACCCGTTGTGATCCAGAATGGCCACCTCCTAGGTGGGCCCCATTGATGTTTTGCCAAAATTGTAGATCCACACAGCACCAACTATCTGCAGGAGTGGGAAATGGAGGGAACCTGCATTGAGATGTCATGTCTGCTACCCTATTCTTGATAAATTGAGTAGTAGAACAAAGGTGACTGTGTGGAGGTTTCTCACTGATTACTTTTGTGCCTGTGGGATGTGAGATTGGCTGGATGAAGGGAAATGTCTTAGTGGATGTACTCTGTAGTAGTAGTAGTGGCATGTGAAGCGAGTTTATGCAGCATCAGCCAAAAAAAAAAAAAAAAAATACGAAACAGTTCCCTCTAAATGTTTGTCCAGTTCCTCATTAAATTTATTTAACCTGTCAACTTCCATGACAGATGGAAGTTTGTTCCAGCAATTAACCACTCGCTGGTTAAAGGCAAATTTCCGCACATCTATTCTACATCTGTCTTTCCTCAATTTGAATTTATGCCCCCTTAGGTTCGTAATCTGAACAAGTGGAAGAATCCCATCAGAATTCAGCATGCTCAACCCATTCAAGTCCTTATACATCTCAATCAGATCATCTCGCAGGTGCCTAGTCTCCAGCCACTGCAATTTGCAGAACTTAAGCCTCTCTTGGTAAGAGGATCCCTTCATTCCCCTCACCAATCTTGTTGCCCTTCTCTGTACATGCTCAAGCAAATCTACATCCTTCCTTACAGATATTTAATTTGCTTTAATACTCAGTTTTTGTAACTCTAAAATTATTGTTCCACCACAGTTTTAGATGACTACTGGGTAGGGAGAGTATGAGAGTTATAATTATTATTCTTACAGTCAGTTTAGAGGGAAGGGCGGAATTAGTGCTGCAACATCTTCTTCTGCTCCCCCTTTTCAGAATTGAGACTGGGGATTTAGAAAAAATCACACTTCTCAATTCTGAAAAAATCTGATCCTAAACTAAAATTTCTCAAAGAAAAAGATGGCTTCTTCCTTTACAACTGAACTATTTTATTACTAACTTTCCTAAACACAAAATACTATAAGGATAATGTCTGTAATATTATAACATTTGTAATATTATAACACGAAGAATAATGGCTCATTAATTCTTCTTCTTGGTATCCTCAGTTGAGGATCCTCACAGTATACAATAAACAGGACGTATACAGTTCTTTCCGTTTTTTTTTTTGTCTTCTCAAATGTTCACGAATGTCTAGATCACGCTCTTTATATAGTTTGACTACGCTAACACTGCCTTATTGATCTGCTGGGCTGTAGTACCTTTCTCTGTCTTTAGGATTCATACACTACTTTTTATAGCACAATTATATCATTCTCCAAAATTATCCTCCATGCATGATCCATTGTTCATGTAACAAGATAAACAAAAGTTAGTAAATGCTCTTTTCATAGTATTTATATACGTGTTTAACATAAGGTTAATATGTAACTACAATTAACACTGATCAATAGTAGAAAAGTAACAATCAACTTATTTTTCAAGAGATTAAACTCTTCTAATCATTAGTATTATTATATATATTTCACAATTAAGAGTATTCCTTTCTAACAAAGTCATTCCATTTAAAACTTCATGTGACTGTTAACAAGAGTATATTTAAACTGTCCAAAGTGCTAAATGTTCGGACTCACTCGACGGTTTTTTTTTTTTTCTCATGGGATGATGAGTTCCTGCACACACACTGTTTGAGATTTCATTATAACTGGAGTCGGAGGATAGACATTACATTCGGTGAAATTTATCCATTTTTAGTGTCATTAGCCTTGAAGAACTGGATAGGATGAGATTTTAAGCAATAATCCGTTTTTTTTTTTTTTTTGAAGGAGCTGTAGAAACATAGCTCGAATAGATGCATAGTACGCCAAGTAATGGAGAAAATATTGTGAAGTAGCAACATTTTCCTTTGTAATACTAACTAATACATAGTTTTCCCAAATTTACAAAACTCTTCTTTTTCTTCACTCCAGGCTAGTTATGCTTTCAGCATCGATGTCATTTCCACTATAGTAAACTTGATAAGTATGTGTTTGATTTGGGACTCCTGTGTTGACATTTCTACACTTACATAAATTACACAGCACAGCTCCTAACGTCGTTGTGATCAACACTACGGCTGAAATTCCTAAAGTGAAGTATAGTGCTTCATGAGACCAATTCCGTTCTAAATGGACAATTAACTTTAATTGTCCCCACTGATTCCATACAAGACATTCATAAAACCCAAATTGTTCTGCTTGAATTGAGTCGATCCTAAGAGTACTGGTTACTTCTTGTCGACTCCATACTTCTAAATGAGTGGTTATCAGCTCATTAGTCATGGAATTTTTCCAGGTCACATTACCTAGAGGTGGAATATGTTTAAATAAACACTGTAGTTGAGCGTCGTCTCCTAAACTTGCTAGATGCATTTTACAGTTTTCCTTCTCCTTTTACATAGACTAATGCTTCATCTTTCACTAAAGGATAGTTTGAAATTTCCGCGGTACAAGTGTAGCGACCTGAAGTTTGATGTGACCTCTTAGGAATTGTTTGGGTGGAAATGATAATGCTTTGAATAATTTTATCTTCAAAATACCACTTTACTACGGGAAGTGGATTCCCTCTAACCTCACACTGTAGCAAAACTGGATTTCCTTTGGTAGTGGCTACATCACTCAATTTCGATATCAGTATAGGACCATAAGACACAGTCATCACAAAGGAAGCTTGGGCCGATCCTAGTTCATTCCGAACCAAACAGGTGAAATTATCGTTATGGTTCATTCTCAAAACATTTTTAATTTCTAGAGAAACATTTCCCTCTTTTATTAACTGTTCACCATTTTTAAACCATTGATAAATGAAAATATCTGGATTTGCTGTAGCTTCACATTTTAATCTAAACCGATCATATTCACATGCGATTTTTGAGGTTGCTTTCATAGTGACCCTTGGCTTATACTTCACAATAATAGTTATTGAGATCATCATAGGATGAGGATAAGTTAGATGATTAGCGACACAGGTAAATGCTTTCTTATCATACTCTTGTGATAAAGTGGTTATCCATTTTAAATACGCGTTCACTCTTATTTTGTCTGACCATAATTCTTGGCTGGGTTGTATTGACCCTTCGATGAGAGCGCCATCAAAATGAATCCATCTCAAAGTAGCAGGTGGTTTTCCTGCCAAAGACTTACATATAAGAGTGGCTTGCTTTCCTTCATTTCCACTAAGAAATGAACCTTCTCCGATTAGAGGCGGTAGAGGCGTAACATAAATTGTCACTATGGCTACACTAGATCGGAATCGACGTCCATCCTTAGTTTGAACGTGGCAAAAATATTTACCTTCGTCTGTCAACTGTAACTGGGTGATTTGTAATGCAAAATCGTTTTCTCTAGGCGATCCGACAACTTTATAATCCGGAAGCCCTCATGGTCTGAAAAGACTGTCTATGCTTCTTTCATTGAAAAACCATTTTACAGTGACTGTGAGATTTGGAACTAATCTACATGGGATGGTAACAGTTTGACCAGCAATGGCCTCTCTATCTAATGGCTGAAGAATGAAGATACCGGTATGGAAAGGTGTACACCGAATAAGCAGGGTAACTAGTAGAAACGTGGCCTGTATTGGAGTAGTCATATCGATGAGAATTCTGATATGTATCTCTGTCAAAAAACAATCCCCCCCCCTTTTTTTTTTCTTGGCCTAAAGTAAAATAAAATCATGATGTGGGAGATAAAAAAAAAAAAAAATTTTTTTTTTTTTTTTCCCATAAAACATAATAGTAATTGAGTTAGATCATCCCCCTCCTCCCAACTATGATTAAAATCCCCCCTTTCCTTTTTTTTTCTTTCAATAAATAACGCCCTTCTTTAAACTCCCGAAATTCTTTTTCTAGAAAACCTTCTTGGTCAAGCCATTTGACGTATTGATTTACAGCCGTTACTGCGCAAAACGTTATGGGATGATCCCAGTGACAATGAAATGGGAATCTCTCCCTTGGCAACTGGCTCCTTTTTGGACAGCCTAGATCATCTAAATTAATAATTTGTTTATCCGGCAGTACATCTTTCAACCAGTGAGCCTTCTCGAACCCCTTGATGAAGATGTAATGATAAGGCCGAGCTATGACTCGGATCCAAGGGCCGAATAGTTGCACAGAGAATGCACCCCACTTCCAAGGGAGACCCAATAGTTTGTCACATGTCTACAAATTTTTTGCTTGGAGATTTTTTGGCAGTTCAAAAAATTCTCCATCGCCTTTCAGAACGGTATTCTTCATTATCCCATCACATCCCATAAAAGCGGCTTCCTTAGGGGAAAGATCTCCATGGGCGTCTCGACAAAACTTGGGTAGGGACCGGAAAAGGGGTGGATCTACGTCGCGATGTGAGATCACTGATTCTTTCTTTAATTAACCTGGGAGTGTATGATGGGGGCAGAAGGACTGGGGCTGTCATGTTGTTCTCCATCAGGGCCCTGTAGTATTTGCGGATTCTTTCGAATGTGAAACTACTTGGTTCCTTCAATACAGTTTGCACTGGCACAATTTTTACTAGATAGCGTTTTTTTCACTATAACCAAAAATCACGACTCTTTTAATCTTCTGTCTAAGTTGAACTAATTTTAATTCTTCTCTCTTGATCTTTCTTTCGAATGTGAAAACTAGTAGCTGGTCTGGGGTCCCAGTCTTCTTCCTCTAAACTAATCCTTTTGTTTTCTTTAAAAATGGGATTTTGGTTATATGATGCGGAAAAAACGGGTGTAGCATCGGCCTGTGTATTGAGTTTTCCCGGGGGCTGCATTATATCCGTATCTTTTGGTGCTTCGTTTCTGATTGGAAAAAGAAAAGGAGATCCTTACCTTTCCTCTGGGTTGTGATCGGAGTTGTTCTTCCTTGTTCTGTCTCCTATCTTCCTCGTGCGGAATATTACTTCTCCTTCCTTCTTCCCGGGGTGTGATATTTTCTGTATGTGGCGTGGAGACCGGCGAGACACAGGAAACAGATTGAACGATAGGTTCCTCCTTAACTGACTTGCTCTTCTCTTGTGCTTCTATCGAGGAGAGATCATCCGTGGTGGACTCCTTGTCTTTGACAATCCTGAGGTCTTCTTCTTCTTCCAGTTCTGACCAGGCGGTGACGAATAACCATCCGACTCTGACACCAAGAAGTATCCGGAATAGCTTCAGCAGTTACCCCTATGGTTAACTGCCTCATGAGGTGGCCGACATCCATTTTCTATACCTCCCTTTTTTTTTTTTTTTCCAGTCTAGTGTTGGTTGGGGGTGGGGTAGGGTGTGATGAGGGTGTACTGGGATAGATAGATGGCCCCTGCAACCATTTATTGGGGGGTGAAGAAGAAATAGCGTCCTCTATTACTAGAGGCTGTGACTGCTATAAAAGCTTATTATTAAGTTGTATTTGTTTAATTAGATTTCCCTACTTAATCAGTAACCTCCCCCAACATAGTTATGGTTTTATCTGTGTGCCTTGTGGCTTAGTTTAGGACCAGGTCTCGTATACCCTCAACGTAAGAGAGAGATGGGTAACCCATCTTCCCCTTATGCCGCAGTTTGGACCTGTTTGAATTGTGTAACTAAGGAGGAATTTAATGAAATTACCTTCTTCCCTGGCGCAGTAACATTAATTGAACTTAATCAACCCAGGTGATTACTGATGTGATCTGAGGTCAGCAACTAGGCAGTATTAGTAACAAACACAATCATTTATTACTATATATATAAAAACACATTACAAAAGAAAATACACATATATACCTCACTCTCGTTTTTCATAACACTCATCTTCTCATTAAAATTATTAGATTTAAAAGTTACTGCTTTTCATTTACACCATTTTAGTATTATACTGATTTAAACATTACTGTGATTCTTTATGGTTACACTCCTCTTACAAAGGGGTCTTGCAGTTAATACAACAATCTATAATATCCATAAAAAAATGTATTTAATTGGCTATTGCCCTTGTTAAATGTCAACTGGATACCAACATCTCTTTTACCCTTTGCTCCTCTGTTTAACTTTAAAACAGTTAATGTTTAAGGTATTTAATATTTAAAACATTTAATATTTGTGAACGCTTATCGTTTAAGACATTAATATTTTAAGTACATACATTTGATCACCAAACCTTTATGTTAACCAGTTAATAGTCATGGTACCTATACTACTGTACCGCAACATATAATACAACTCATGTGTAACATACATAAAACATAGAAAGAAATCAGCTTAGAAAGGAATCATCTTTTATAACTGCGTCACTGTAATATTCCATTTAAACAATCTCTCGTTTTCATACATACATAATGAAACATTTCAGCTTACCGTTTTCCTGTATCTTTTCCCTTGCTTCCTTTGAGCTTCCTCCTTCTCAAGGCGTTTCCCTCTGCTTGTTTCTGCTGGCTGGAAACTACTTGGTTCCTTCAATACAGTTTACACTGGCACAATTTTTACTAGATAGCGTTTTTTTTCACTATAACCAAAAATCGCGACTCTTTTAATCTTCTATCTAAGTCGAACTAATTTTAATTCTTCTCTCTTGATTTCTCTAATTCTAAATCTTCATTTCCTTATTAATACTTTTTCCGATTCTCCTCCTCTGCTTTTATATTAGGGTCAAACCCCTTTTGCATTTTTTCCCATCGCTTGTCTCATTGGATGCTCTAGTTCCAAGGCCAAAAATCTTAGGTGGTTCGAGTATCATGTCATGGTCAAAGAGTCTGTTGACTCTTCTTTTAAACCACTTAACGAGCAACAAACCCTAGGTACGTCATGATTTTCTCAGTTGCTAAGAAGGCGTTGCCGACGCTTATGTTACTTTTGACCATTTTTGGGCAAGCGAGAATGTTATCCAATATCATGATCATTGAGAAAGAGCTCAAGGTATCTTGTTGTTTATGTGGGGAAGACAATTTTTCCCCTGCTGTAGCATCCGGAGTGCTTGTGTGTTTACAAGGGAAGACACTTTCCTTGACTTTTGTGACCTTACAGCGGAAGCTTTTACCGCTGTACTGTACTGTACATGGCTTTCTCCTAAGCAAGGTTACGAGTGGGCTGGGTCTTTAGAAGATATTTAATATTTTAATTCTAATTTTGAAAAATATTTGTTTGATTTTACTGGTTTCTATCTTTGTTGATGGTATTGCAAATTTTATGAGTTTTAACGCGGCAAAATAAATATCAGCAATTAGGGAAACCAGACTAATACGCAGGAACGACTTCATAAAAATGATGCCTTCCTTTACATAAAATAATTATTTGATAATATTACTAAATAATTAAAGATTAACATGGTTATATTTACTTCACTATTATATCAATGTAGCAACATAGATTAATGAAATACTTCAAAGTTATTACAGTATAAGTAATACAATATTGTATAAAAAAAAAGTACATATAGTATTCTTTTTAACTCGGGGACTCACTATAGTCCTGAACATTCAGTCCTAGCACAAATTGTCCAAAGGAAAAAACATTGGTCAAAGCACAAATTGTTTATGTTCTTCACTTCCCTCGAGTAACTGTCTTTAATCACATTCGGATATAACATATAGTCTAATCATCCACTTGCTTCAACTATGGCGCCTCTGTAGCCAGGTGGGAAGGAGCAGCAGTGCGTAGCACACGCATCTTGATTAGACCGGGGTTCGAGCCCGTCACCACCAAATACGGAGGATGCGGAAAAGTCAGGAATGACCACCGCATATTCACGGAGCAATATGGCCTTAGTTGCTAATGCTCCTAAAAACCAAATAACAAACAACAAACAAAGCTTCAACTATGATTCTGTATCAGCATCTTTTCTGGCTTCAAACTCTTCCATGGGTGTACAATTTTTGTTTTCCTTTCACAAATCAGTCTGTCTTTCCTTATCTTCCAGTTCACTCAGAAGAGATGATACATATATATATATATATATATATATATATATATATATATAAAACAAGCATTATCTATTCTTTCAGCATATTTATGAACAATGAATTACTTGATTACAAAATACATATAATATTAAATGGCAATGACTATAAACTAAGAACTTCAGTTTCACCAAGGAAACAGAATACATATCTAAAAGAAAATGATAATTCATTAAAAATATTTCTTTCTTTTTTTTTTTCTTTGGTGAAGGAGTTCTCTTTATCTTTCACTTGACTAATTTCGAAGAAAACACATCACTATTGGTAATACTTGTGATGATTTTAGTAAACTGGAATTGAAGATCTCTACAGGAAAAGACGTGTAGCACAAAGTTATAATGTGAGAAATGCATAGGTGCATCAAGAAAAAAAACTCCAAGGTAAGCTTTATTAGAAGAATCAATGATTAAGATATTCACAAGATCAGAATGATTTCTGATGAAGTGGCAGTCCATTCCGATCTAAGTGAGAACTTCCTGTCCTTACATTTCTCTTCTCAGTTCCAAGCTATTGATGTTTTCTTCGTCAGTGAGGTTTCTACTATAATATATTTGGTAAGAGTTGCTTATCTCTTCCATGTTGTCATTTCCATGTTTTCGCAATTTCCACAACACAGTTCCTAAGGCTATAAGGATTAACAGTCCGGCTGGGACTCCTAATGTGAAGTAGACTGCTTCTTTCGACCACTCTCTTTCTAAGGGTACGGTAAGTTTTACATAACCCCATTTATTCTATGCGTGACACTGATAATGACCAAAATCTTCTACATGTACAGACGTAATCATAAGTGAGCTACTGAGATTTCTTATTCCTTGCAGTTCTTTATGTGTGGTCAAATCATCCGAATTTGGGCCTTTCCAAGTCATTTTCTACAGGAGGCACATTCTTGAAAACGCAACGAAGTTGAACATCATCTCCAATACTTGCGAGATGTGAACTGCAAATGCCTTCTGGTGGTTCTTTCAGATAAATTAAAGCCTCATCTTTTACCGACGGAAAATTTGGGATCATTCCTTCACACGAATAACGACCTGATGTTTAAAACGACATCTTAAGGATCGTTAGAGTGGAAATAATGCCAGCTTGAATGAGCTTGTCTTCAAAGTACCATTTTACTGTAGGTAGTGGAAATCCTCTGACATCGCACTGCAACACAACTGGGTTACCATTGGTTGTGGCAATGTCACTGAGTTTCGTGTTCAAGATGGGGCCATAAGATACTGTCATTATAAAAGAAGCTTGGGCCGTTCCTAATTCATTTTGCACAACGCATGTGAAGTTGTTATTGTGATTTTCTCTTCGGATATTCCTGATTATAAGCGTAGCATTTCCTTCCTTCATTAATTGTTCTTCTCCTTTGAACCATTGATATGTGAAAACGTCAGGATTTCCTAACGCCTCACATTTCAACTTAAAATCATCGTACTCACGTGCAATTTTTGAAGATGCTTTCATGGTAATTCTCTGTTTATATTTTACAATGACTGTTATGGAAATCATCATGGGGTGAGAATAAGTTATGTGGTTGGCAATACATGAGAAAGCTTTTTTATCATATTCTGGTATCAGAGTAGTTATCCATTTCAAATGGGAAGTCATTCTAATTTTATCTGACCAAGGCTCATGGCTAGATTGTATCGATCCTTTTATCATCGAACCGTCGTATTTAATCCAGCTCAATGAAGCGGGCGGCTTCCCTGCTAGAGACTTACATGTGAGAGTAGCTTGATCTCCCTCATTTCCACTGAGAAACGAACCTTCTCCTATCAGAGGAGGTAGAGGTGTGACGTAGACTGTCAGGTTAGCTGTGCTGGATCGGAACTGACGTCCCTCCTCGGTATTAACCCCACAATAATAATCACCCTCATCTGTTAACTGTAACTTAGAAATCTGCAGTGAAAAATCATTCTCTTTAGGAGAACCAACCACTTTATAGTCAGGCAGACCACGGGATCTGTAGTAACTGTCTATATTCTTTCCATTGACAAACCATGCTACGTTAACTGTAATATTACGAATAAGTCTGCATGGGAAAATCACGTTCTGTCCTGCTATGGCTTCTCTATCAAGCGGCTGAAGAATAAAGATGTTAGCCTGCACAGATGTAGTATACTTTAAAAATAACACTATGGCCAGCAAGAACTCTTTCATTTGCACCTCTATCTCCCTGATCTTCTTCCTATGAAAAGAAATTTTCTACTCCTTTTTTTTTCTTTTCTCTTGCCCCGGATATATATACAGGGTGTTCAGTTAAACGTTTCAGAACTTCTAAGAGGGGTAGGGTACATCCTGACAACTCGAAATCATATAGCAATGTGGGGTCGGAAATGCTTTCCTGAAGCGGTGTTGTACACAGAAGCACCATAAAGAAAAGAGACCGTAAGTGAGAAATCGTTTTAATAATACATGAAAAGAAGCAAAAGGTACATGGATTAAAGTAAGTGTTCGAAGTTTCTTCCACGGGCTACAATGCACGCCTCACATCTCCGACGCATGGACATCCGAACATTCTGGAATACTCCAGGCGAATTTCGAATTTCTTCGGCAGCTACTGTGATTCTTGCAACCAGCTCCTCAGCATTGTCAACAGGGGTGTCATAAACTAGCGATTTCATATGACCCCAGAAATAAAATTCAAGACATGATAGGTCGGGTGACCGAGCAGGCCAACGCACGGGACCACCACGTCCGATCCACTGTTGACCAAATGTGACATCCAGGTAGTTACGAACATCTCCGCTATAATGGGCAGGGGCTCCATCGTATTGGAACCACATTGTCTGTTGCGTCGATGCAGAAATCTGTTCATCTCTCAAAAGTTGTGGCAATACTTGCTGCAGAAAGATCAAGTAGATAGGTCCGGTTAGACGACACAGTAACAGGTAAGGTCCGATGAGGTGATCTCCCATAATACCGGCCCATACATTGACCGAAAATCGAATCTGTGCTGCACGACGTCGTATTGCATGCGGGTTCTCGACCGCCCAGATATGGTCGTTATGCGTGTTGAAAATTCCTTCCCTTGTGAAGGATGCCTCATCGGAAAACAACACTTCAGCAGGAAAAAGGGGATTTGTAGCACATTTTCCAAGGTACCACTGTGCGAAAGCAATACGAGGTGCATAATCCTCCGGTTGCTGTGTCTGGACACGGTGCAAGTGAAACGGATGCGTGTCTTGTTCTCGGAGAATCCTCCAGACGCTGCAATGGGAAACCCCGACTGCATTTGCTAGACTTCGTGTACTCGTTCTTGGATTCCCCTGTACATGCTGCAGCACATTCTGTTCGACGGCTGGAGTCCGTGCTGTTCTTACCCTGTCCCTGTCAGCTCTTTCAAATGAACCTCTCTCAGCTAACCTCTGGTGCAGTCTTGCAAAGAAATTATGACTGGGAATACGCCTCGTCGGATATCGTTCCGCGTACAAACGCTGTGCGGCTGACCCACTACAATTTGCAGCCCCGTACGCCAAATGCATATCGGCTAACTCTGCGTTCGTGTAATCATCCATCCTACTAACTTGGCGTTCTTGTGCGAAATTAAGATTCCCTGCACTAAAGCTCGGAATTTTCGATTCTGCCCATTGGTATATGATTTCGAGTTGTCAGGATATACCCTACCCCTCTTAGAAGTTCTGAAACGTTTAACTGAAACACCCTGTATATAAATATATATTTATATATATATATATTTTTTTTTATTTAAGACATAATCCTAAATGTAAACTTTAAACTGGAAGATGAGTAATAAAAAAAATTCATTAACCAAAAATGTGTGTACCTTCGTTGATTCCTTTTCTTGCTAATTTTTTTTTTTCTTCTTTTTATGTGTTATTAATTTTATCGTACTTCTCTTCTTTTCACGAAATCCTCCTGAACAAGCCACTCCACGTATTGGTTGACTGCAAGAATGGCACAAAAGGACAGGGGGTGGTCCCAGAAGCAGCGGAAAGAGAACCTTCTTGCTGGAAGTTGATCCCTTTTAGGGCAGCCTAAGTCATCCAAGTTTATTATCGTTTTCTCCGGGAATGAATTTTTAAGCCAATTCGTCTTTTCTGATCCCTTCACAAAAATGTAACAATAAGGGCAGGTGAGGAGTTTCAACCAAGAGTCGAAGAATGCGACTGAAGATGCTCCTCGTCCCCAAGGCAGGCCTAAAAGTTTATCGCAAATCCATAAGTTTTGAGTTTGAAGACATTTTGGTAGGTCTAAAAACCTACAACCCCCTTTAAACACAGTGTTTCTTTCCAGACCATCGCAAGCTATTAGGGCAATTTCCATGGGCGAGAGGGCTCCGGTTATGTCCCTACAAAACTGCAGGTCTATGCAACACCAATTTTCCGTGGGAATGGGAAAAGGGGCTGACCCATGCTTTGACGTCATATGGCTAATTTTCAATCGAATTAATTTGGGTGTACAGATGGGAGTTTCCAAACTTGGGCTGCTCCACTGCTCTTCATATGTATTTCGGACTGTTAAGAAGGATTTCGTGGGAGGTTTAGCTATGTTGGGATGAGAAGAGCTCTCATTTTCTCTTTGTGCGATGTAGAGAGCATACTTTGTCCCAATCCTCTTCTTCTATCACTGTGATTCTGTTACTTTCAGTTGGGTGGGGTTGGAACACCCTCCTCTGGCTTTCTGTGTCTCTAACTTCTTGCCTAATACGCCGATCTTGCCTGTGGGGTTTGCACACCCTAGAGTTGAATCTGGATCTGCAGAAGTCCCTGCTATTCTTCTCTTCACGTCCCTTGGTCTTCTGTATTTCTTCGGGATTATGTGGGTCCATCATCGGCGACTGTTTAGTTTCCTTTGCTGGATCAGAACTTCTTTCCAAAGTGGTAACACCAGAGACGTAGTAGAGGGTGCTCGACTTGGGTTATTCTTAGAGGGTGTTAATGCCATGGAAGGCACAGCCTGTTACCATTTAGGGAAAAAGTAGATGTCCTTGGTCAAGAGAGAGGTAATTACCGGGACCCGTTCCATGTTCTTATTATTCGTCCGTTTCATGAGCCTAGCGTCGTACACCATTTTTTTATTAACCATGGTAAGGAGGCTGAGCAAGTCTGTCTTATCTGCTCTCGTTTCTAAAGTTTCACAAAGATTGTTAACATACCAAGAACCATTTCTTGAGTGTTGTCGTGAGGCACAATCTGGAACTACCGAAGAGACAACCAAAAGGTTAGCTTGCAAAGTGTGCTCTGATTCTAAACATTCTACGGTGGTGTCATCTTCCGTGACCGGGTATTCTATAGTCACGTCGCTTCCTTGACAAACCTGAACTACGAAGATCTTAGGTTTCTCCTTCAATGTTGGGGAGACACTGTCCCAAAAAGGGGCAAATAGCTCTCTAAACCAAATCGACCGTCTCGAGCATATAAGATCCCGTGAGTCCCATGTGTGAGGACACAACACACGAAACAATCTGCCTCTGAGTGGTTGTGAGCTGCGGTCTGCTTTAGAGCTTGAAAGACTTCATTTACTGTGAAATCATGGTGTATAACCACATCAAAGCCAAGGTTAGCAAAGCAGGAAGCTAGTCGAACGGTGTCCTTTTCTATCGACTTGTCCTTCAAGTGGGGACACTGGTGAAAGAACCTATTTGGTTTGCGTTGTTCGTGTGACATTTGTAAACGGCTAATGCTCGTACTCTCAGGAACTGACAAACATCTTGCTGTTCAAGTTTGGGGGGGGGGGTGCTAGTGTCTAACATGTGAGTTCAACAATGATTAACAATATTACATTTAATAATGGGTCACATTAATAATACATTTTAAAGTTCAAGTGCTATAAAACTCAACATTCGTCATAGTGTATACCCAGGAGGAGAAATGTCTGTTAGGGGCTTAATATTTAAGTAAAGTGTAGGACTTGATGTTGGTCAATTTAGTTTGGTATATGCAATCAAGCAGCGAGGGACAATTTACCGGAGCTTCTGCCTCATCTCAGAGATTTTAGATTCCTCACAATGGTCCATCGGATATTCCCCTTCTTCCTTCATACAATATGCCTTTCTCTAAAACTTCTCTACGGCTTTCCACAACTGCTCTAAGACATCAAAAATATGCAACCAACCACACTCGCCTTTCTTTGTATTCCCTCAATATATATATAGGTCCCCCTCTTTTGAGCCTCCCCCACACATTGGCTCGGGTTAATTTTGTCAGGGGTAAGAAAACACAAGGACTGTCATCTTGGAGACCTGACGTAATCAAAATGGAATTCATGAGGGGCAAAGGGGAACTTCATATTTGTATCAGGTTGCTTTTCTAGACTGTACAGCGGTAATCACTTGATCTAAAGTCTTATCAGTTCCACTTATTTCCAGACAACAATCACAAATAATGGCCTCTTGCTACTAACTAGCGGACACATAACGGTGGTGTAATATTTCACGACTCTTTCTTTGGTGCAGTGTCAATTGAAAACGAAAGTAAAACACAGCCTTCTCCCGATCGTTTTACACATACAGCCAGTGACACAAGTATGGGGCGTCTGCTCTCACTCTAAAGGTGAGCCAAACTAAGTAAAAATGAAGACATTTTCACAGTAAGAAATAATGTCCTTGGTTAGAAGCAAAATAATTAGTGGCACTCTCTCTGCACGTATGTTGATTGATCGTTTTATAAAGCTAGCATCCAACATCATTTTCAGATTCACTATTGTGAGAAGGCTTAATGCATCTGTTTTATCTGCTCTTCTTTCTAAGGTGTTGCATAGGTTATTCACATACCGGGATCCTGCTTCTGAGTGCTGCCAAGATGTGCATTTAGATATGAGGGAATATATGACAAGCACATCTGTCTGTAGGGCAGGTTCAAATCCCATACTGTCCACCAGAACGATACTGGGGATACTCATATTCCATACAGGGGTTGGCCATTCTAGGACCGAAAAACGCTACATAAACTCAATCTTTTATATTTTTAAGCCTACATATATTCTCTATTAAAAAAGAATAACTCCGATCTTAGCACAAAGCAGCAACTGATTTAAATACTTGTCATTCTTAACTGTAATACAAATTCATGTTGTTGTTTTTTAAAATCCTTTTAATTGTAAGTTAACCAGGTACAACTGGGCTGATTCATAAATTGTTGCTACTAGTTACTATTCATTTATAGATAGCAATAATAATAAAAATAATAATAATTCATCATTGCTAAATAAAATAATGAAGCATAATTCCCTCTGCTAACTTCTTGAAACACCAGCAAACATTTGTTTCAACCTTATCTATTTTGTCCATCAATTTCATTTGATCGAGAATCTCGGAGAAAGCAAAATGTATTGACCACAGCGCCCGTTATTAACTTCGTTCTGGACATGGCACCAGTGTTACACTGGAAAAATGAGTGGGAGGGAGCTTAGGTGTTCCTAATATTTTCCACCATTAATGTAATTATGGCATTTGAAGCCCCATCGTCTCTAACCCCCCCCCCCAAATATGTTCGTCTAGTGGTGTGATATGTAAAAAAAAAAAAAAAAAAACACACCTTGGGGCCCTGAATGCTGCAGCTTTGACTGGCATTGTGAATTTTCGTCAAAGGTGTTCAATAGTTTAATCTTCGATGCTGCAAAAAAAAAAAAAACTTCTAAGAATATCTTTCTTTCTTTGACTCTTGGTTTATTCTATGGTATGGATTAGCAGATTAGCAGAGAGAAAGATAATCATTTGAAATGAAATATTTATTGAGGAAATTAAACAACAATTATACATCACACATTAGCATTTTACAATGGTAAAATATGGGTAAAGTTAAACATGAATAAAATGTATACTACGTTTGAATAGAGTAAATAAACATGTTTCCAACCTTAATATTTTAACTCAGCACAGGAGACTAGAGAAACTCTATTATACGCTTTATTAGAGCATAAGGAGAATTAAAAGTTATATAGATTAAAAGGAACATACACATCAATACAACACTTTAGGAAGAAATCATTTTCACGTTGAATCATTATCGTTCTTTCTAAGTAAGAGTTAATTTTCCCTTCCATCCATTCTGTCAGACTCTTGCAAAAGGTACTTTGACTTACCAAGCTTATCGCTCCTTTCTATTTTCTCAGTGGCGGTGGCTGCAACATTTTCCAAACTAACTTCTCTGTCTTCCTGCCTGTAGCTTTTTTCCGATTCTCTTCTGTGGAACTCCTCTTTCCTTCGTTGAACTGTTCTCACTTTGATTGAACCCCCTTGTCTCCCAAGGGCCCGCCTTTTTTATGTGTGTGAAACCCTCTGAAAGTTTAGAGAATCTTGGTATTCTATTGGACTGTCAGGATCTGAGACTGAGGTTCCTATCACTCGTATAACACTTGGTGGTCAGAGAGTAAAGGGCTGGACATATCATCTCCTCTTCATCACTCTACACTTTCATCTCGCTGTGTGACGACTAACCGTGTGTGAGCAGATCTAAGTAGCCCTCCCCACGCCACATCTTCTGGGGCTAAAAGAGGTGCTATGCAATAGCTATGAGTGGTTGCAACACTTATGTAGTGAATCCTTCATTGCTAGGTCGTTTGGATATCTACCTCTTACTAGACCTGCATAAGCATTTTCATATTTTGCCACGAGAACCCCTGCTATTCGTTAAACGGGTTAAATTCCACTGGCCCCTTTGGCCTTGGTGCGGTGGCGTCATTATTTTAAGTAGTTCAGAACAAAGCGTCTTATGTGCTTTTCTGTTGAGTTACAAATGGAGTTAATTTTTCCAAACGTATTCTCCTTTTTATCTGTATAAAAATATTTGCTCAAACATCTGATTTTTATTATTAATATGGAAGAATACAAGTGTATATGGTCTTCTACAAACTAATGATAAAAATATATTAAGAGAGGAAGAAAAGGAGGGAAGTGATTAAACAAAACACGGACTACGTTGCAATAGAAAGATTTAAGAAAAACAGGAGTATGAGCAAGAAAATTCAATTCCATTGTAACACCCACATCATGTTTGAAGTGATTTGGTAGCCCCCTCTATCCAACAATCTCTCGTCACTCCGGGTAGTTCTCGTAATACTGGGAAGACTGGTGGATTAACTGTCTGTAGGAAGTAAATTATTATAAGGAAATTCTGTATGATGATATTCCATTTTTTCCTATCTCCTTCAATTTGGAATTCTCTTGTCAAATACTTTAAATTTAAAATGAGAGTCTTGACCCTTCCATCCATTCGAGTGTAGGTTCACAGTAGTTTGGTGGCTGCAGCAAGCGGATTATTTACTCACATATCCACTGGGATCCTATCTCATCATAATCTGTTGCATTTGTAGATCTTTTTGAGAATTGGTATCATGTCTGCCTTTATGCAGAGAATATGTTTCTATAGGCCAACACATAAATCCTGTATTGTCCTTTCTACTGAGACTCTGAGCCTAGAGTCCAAGAACTGGAATATTAGCGTTAATATCCAAATCTGAGTTCCAAGTATCAAGTTGAGTGGTTAATGAGCTAACGAGTGATATAGTGGATTCGAGATATATATTATGGATGTGTTCCCTGATATAAGTAATAAGAACTCTTTTGTTTTTTTTTTTCCTTCCATCTAGTAGGGCCCAGTTTTTCAGCCTGGTCGGTACATAAAGCAGCAAGTCCTTGCAAATGCAATGGATTACTCAAGGTTTGTTTTACCCATTCGTGATTGTCAAAACCAGTGAAAGCAGAAGACTGAGGGCACAAATGACATTCTTTGGCCTAATGTACCTCTACTCTAAGATTGTCTGATGACAGAGTCAGCTCCTCCGGTGTCCACGATAATATCCTTTTGTGAGCTTGGATACCTTGATTTTCTGTAGATGAACAAGATGATGAGCTCATCTTAGATAAGGCATGTTGGAGCTGTTAGTAATAAACAATACTGTCTTAAAGATTTTTTTTTTGTATTAATCATAAAATGATAGGTTTTTGTCCTCCACTATGTGTGTATATATCTTCTCTACCAACCAGATTTTGTATGCTCTAAAGCTGCAGTCTTTGTGTACAGTATCGTGTGTGGTAGCTAATGGAATGTGCAGTTTGCAACTGACTCATTGAATGGATTTTTGGAGAACTATGTTGAAAAGTTTTGCAGACCACTTCAATTCTATATGCACCCACTGCCTGGTTGCCACTTCCTTTATTCCTCAACATTGAACCTGTTTCCAACAATTGTTTATGCCATTCACTTTCTATGATGCTCAGGTGGATCCTGGCTGCTGCCTGAATTTCCTTTGCACAGTAACAGGAAACTAATTCAGGAAGCCAAAAGCAGCACTGAACTCTGTTGTGTGGTAAATGGTACCATTTTGAGACTAAGTGTCATGCATGTGCAATACAGTGTGTGTGATTACTTGCTCTTCTGGCTACACAAACTTAATGGGTTTCTGCACCTGCAAAAAAAAAACAAACCCTGTTCTGTAATTATTATTTTACAAAATATGTGCATTTTTTTAATGGTTCAGGGGTTCTCCTTATCTGAGGATAATTGGTTCAAGAAAATTCCACTTAAAATGCTGACCAAATTTTCGTAATGTGTAATATTATGTACTTGTACATAGTAATAAATGGATTGAAGGAACTGAAAAATGAGACAATTATTATATTAGGCATTTTTTATTATAATATGTTGAACAATGTAAGGTTAGGTAAAGTTTATTGAAGTTGTACTATTTTCCAGTTTTACGAATAAAGACTGAATCCAGAGTGGTGCTTTTTTTTATTTTTGCCATATTTTTACAGATAAAATTGTGTTGTAGCCTTTAGTCATGTCTTCAATTTCACGCTTGACTTTTGCTGCACAATCATGAAGAGGGTCATTCTCACAAAAATATTCAAGTGCTTGGTCAATTTTCTCAAAGGCTTCCTTTTATTCTTTAATTTTCAGATCTTTATCCTTTGGGGATTCCATCACGTCATCGGCTTCCTCTTCTGTGGGTAGTTGGTCTAATTCTGCTAGCTCTTCATTTGTAAGTGGTTTTGCACTTGATTTAAGCAATTGTGCAATATCCCCATCATCAACTTCATGGAATCCTGCTTCTTTTGTAAGACTTACAATTTCAATTTGTAACCCAGTCACATTGCATTCTTCATATTCACGAACAGCATCAGGGTATAAATTTTTCCATGAGCTATTCATTAACCTACACGAAATTTCTTTCCTAGTTTCTGCAATCATTTTTATACTGTGCAGAATATTAAAACTTTTCCAAAAATCCTCCATGTTATTTTCATTGCTTTTATCGTTTTCAGAAATTAAACCTCGTTACTGCGGGAACTCTGATAATGAATACTCGAATACCAGGGACTCTCTGTAGTTATTCTGCCAGACATCCTATGTACAGGGTCCAGTCACATTATGACCACCTACCTAGTGTCAGAATATGTGCCTTTCGCAGCATGCACCACAGCCAGCCGCCTTGGGGGGGGGACTCAATAAGTCCGCGGAAGGTTGCTGCGAGTATCTGTGACCATGCAGACTGCAGTGCACCTCCACTCCTTTCTAATGCACTTTGTGAAGAGTCTTGTCAGTTTCTGCATCATGTCTCTTCCTCCCATTTTTAACAACTGTACAGTAACTTCATCTTCCCATGGGGCTTTCTGATTCTTCATTTTCTTCAACGCGTGTTCTACCTCATCAGGAAGGATATCGGGTATGTCATATGTATTACTAATTTGTGATCCATCTTCCCCACTGCTGGCATCATACTCTTGCTCCTCGTATAAATCTCTATAGTAGTCTTCTGCAATTTGAATTATGCCTTCTCTGCTATTTATAAGTAAAGCGTCGGTATTCAGTTTCCGTATCATTTGTCTTTCTGTATTACTGCTCATGCCTGCTGATTTAAGTCCTTTGTTTTCCCTTAATGCTTGTTCTACTTTTCTTGTGTTAAATCTTCTTATGTCCTCTCTGAGTAGGGTTGCCAGGTTTTAAAAAGCCAAAGTAGGACAGGGGCCTTTGAAGCTTCGCCTGCCGGGGAAAGTTTTTAAAATTAGTAAAGAAATACGGAAATAACAACACATTTTACGACAATTTTGATACATTTTGCTTTAATGAAAAACGAAGAAATATTTTTATTAACTATAATAATTCTGATAATATAATATAACATTACAATATACTAGTTACAAATTAGTGTCCAAACTTATATTTTTGATTACTTTTTGCACATTTTAACAAGGGTACATTACTTTTTATATTTTCAAAAAATGTTGAACAATCTTTTTGGGAATTGACAGTTATTAATAATTCTGCTTTAATTAGTTCTATAGAACATCTATTCTTATCTTCATTCTATTTGTTTCATCATGGAAAAGATATGTTCTACAAATGACGATGAAGATGGAATACTTAAAATACATGATAAAATTTTATATATATTGTCAGTGTTTTCAGGTGATAAATTTTTAAAAATATTGTGCCATCTGTTAGCAGATGTATAATATGTTTGCCAATCAGGTGTGCTTGGCAAAATTTTTAAATTATCATTGACAAAAACAATTTCTTCGAAAAGTTTGTCATGTTTAAATTGGGAATGTTCAATAGTTCTGCAACTTCTATAAAATAGGCAAAACTTGGTAGCTCCGTTAAAATTGAATCTCCTTTCGAGACACAATATAGATTTCTGATAAAATTTTAAAAATTCGTGTTCTGTTTTCTGATTTTCATAGTCATTTAACTGCTTCATCTTTTTCATAACTTCGAATCCAAAAAAATGTTGCTCAATTCTAGATGTAATTTGCAGTATAAACTCTTTAAGTATATGGTATAAGTCGATAATAGTAGTGCTGTTTTTATCTAACATCTTTATTGGTTTTTCAAACATTGAGAGAACTTGATTGACAAATAATAAATATATCTCAACCTTGACAGACTTCCTTTATATGTAATACCTTTTTTTAAAGCGGCAGATAAATCGGTTACATTACTAAGAAAATATTATTGTAAACTTGCCCATTCTCATAAAAGTCTCTATGCCTGGTTGTAATGATAACCAGCAAGTTACAACATGTCTTGAAAAATCGGAAAACTTCATGAAGTCGCAAAAATATTTAAGTCTCTCGTTGTTTGGACAACAAACTAAAGTGGGAATTTATTTTTACTACAATATTTTCTATATCTGCGTTCAATTCTTCTAATGCAAATCTTAAACAATTGTGCAAAATATGTGTACAACAGTTAGATTTTATGAACCTTTGATTCATAGACTTTAAATTTGTATATAAATTATCATGGCAGCCAAAATTTGCATTAGTATTGTCAGCACTTAATGCTATAATGTTTGTAAAGTTGAGACGTAAATATTTCATAGATTCACAGATACTTTTAAACATCTCATCTGCAGACTCATTAGCATTTTCATAAAAATCAATTAACTTGCTTTCTAAGCCAAGATCTCTACAGAAATATTGAATAGTTAATGGAAAAAACTTCCTATTGTTTTTATTGGATGCATCGCTCATTATTGAAAAATGTAGATTTTTATTTTTGACATTTGTAATGTCATCTAATATCTTTGGAGCCAATACATTCATAACTATTGCTTCTGCTTTAGTTCTCCCACGTTATAATTTGGTAATGTTTTGGGAACAAGTTTTAACATGCAATCTAATGAGTTATAAGATAGGTTATATTGCACTGTATGATAAACATGTGCCATTGCAATTACTTGTAATTCTTCTGATGTATCTTTCTTAATCACAAATTTTTTAATTAAAGAAGAACTTGCAGATGCTCATACCTTTAGTGTGCAACTTTCACTAAGTTCATGCTGTTTTACAGCAGAGATTCCTTTCAGAGCTATTGAAAATGTTTTGATGCAGTGCTTACATCTTCCTTCAAATTCATTTTCTTTCTGCACCATGTGTATTCTTTTAACCAATTTTCATTAAAATGGTAGTTTCTTGTTTTTTTTTTACTACTTAAACTGCTCTGTTCCCTTCTTGGGGCTCACTATTATAAAATAAACTACAAAGCTTAAAGAGTTTTACGTGTGATTCTAACAATTACATGTTGCACGTGCGGCCTTCAAGATCTGAATCGCGAATGAAATACTGCAGTCAACGAAATGCTCCCCACACCCTTCTAATTCACGAATGCGCTGCACAGAGGGTTTGACACCGGCACACATTTTGCTCTCATAACCACATTTTAGTGACAGTAATACTGTCATTAAAATGTGGTTATTTTAGTTACTGTCACAGTAATTAAAATAATTGCATAGATTGCACACTCATTTTTTATAATTTCAATATGTAAATGTAGGATATTTAAGCACAAATATAAGACATAGGACACGTACTTGCAATTGTAGGACTGTCCTGAAAGTAGGACACCTGGCAACCCTATGTCTTAGTCTCTTTCTAATGGCTTTGCATAATTCGGCATAAATTTTATCCTTGTCTGTTTATCTTGCTCTTCATTTGTCTTCTTTGGTTCATCATGACAAATGTTTCTCTACTAAATTTTACTTCTTTGGATTTCTTTTTACTGATAGGTTTCTTGGGCTTTATTACTTTCAGAAGGTTGTAGTATTCCTCGTTGATATCATAGTCTTGAACAGTCTGCAGAAGCTCAAACTTGTTCTTAAGTTCCAGTATGCTGCTATTCTCCTCTTCTGTTATCTCAAAGACCTTCATATTATTTACTCATGTAAGTTTTTTCCTTTCCTTTCTTTTATTACATCTATATCAAATGTGCATCTTACCATTCTGTGACCACTTCCAATATTTACCTTGTTCAGGATGGTAACATCATTCACAATATATCATCTGTTAGTGAGGATGAAGTCGATTTCATTAGTTCTTAATCCATTTGGGCTCTTCTATGTCCACTTTCTGTTCACCCTTTTCTTGAAAAAAGTGTTCATTACTGACATTCCTTGAGATTCTGTGAATTCTACAATTCTTTCACCTCCTTCATTTTTTTTACCAATTCCAAAATTTCATATAGTTCCCCTTTCTGTGCTGTTTTGTCTCTTTCCAATCTTAGCATTGGAGTCCCCCATAATGATAGTGTAGTGGGTTTTCTGCTCATCTAGAAGACTCAATTTCAGTGTACATTTCTTCAACCTCTTCATCATCATGGCTCGATGTTGGTGCATAACCATTATAACCTTTAGCTTGTGCCTCTTAGAAATCCTGTGAAGTAGTCTTGACACCCTTGCTGATGTACTTTTGAATTCCAAAATGTTGTTTTTTTAATTTTTATGGACCAGAGAGTCAACTCCACCTTCCCTCCTTTCACTGTTTCCATTGGGGTACAGCAGATTTCCACTTGATAATTATAAGTGATTCATTTCTTCTTCTTGTTTCAGCCAAACCAATGACATTCCAGTTCACATTTTCTAATTCCTTTTCCAGCTCTAATATCCTGTCTTCACTGATTAGTAATCTTACGTTGTAACAAGCCAAGTTCAGTTTTGGTGCATGGCAGCCTGGTCGTACCCAGAGATTCTAAGCACCCTCTGCTTCCACTCTGATCCTCTTTTTGCTGTAAGAGGGGGAGTGAAAGCCACTGGAGATGAGGGGCATTTGTTTTGTTGTGCTGTCATGTTGGAGGGTTTGATCTTTTCCTCTTCATGCTGACCAGGCTTGAAGAGAACCACTCTACACATTCGTTGCCACCTAAGTGAAGTAACAGGGCTTGTCATCGAGAAGGTGTGCATGAGTGGATTTTAGGGAGGCAGGCCAACCAGACTTCTAAATCTTCTGTAGTAGAAAGATATTGGATCCATCAGTGTTTTAGACTGAGTGTCTAATGACACACAGAATTCCTGTTCCTCTCTAAGCCCCAATGGGATATTGAGGTTTAACAAGTCGTTAAATCTTTCCTGCTGATCTGTGTGTATTTGCTTTAGATGTTTCACATAAACAGTCATGTCATCATCGTTCAGTGCTTCTGGGATCGTGTTCAGGTTTGAAAATTGTAAAAATTCCCATTGTCCGGCATTGTTCCAATAGACAGCTTTTTTAAGAAAAGAAACAATGCCTTCCTTACATCTATGAGGTTACTGCGTTTACCCTGCAAGGTCTTGTTTAATAAATTGTTTATCAAACATATCTGCCTGATAAAATATGTCTGCCTTATCACCAACGAGTTTTTCTTCACGCTCGTTATGAGAAAGAAAGGAAACGATGGTATCCCAGAGTGCAACAAAATTATGAAGACAATTTCCCTTGGACAGCCACCTCACCTTGGTATGCAGCAGCGTCTGTAAATCTTCATCATTTTCTTCACACAGCTGCCAGAAAAGATGACTTTGAAGGACATGTGATTTGATAAAGTTTACAGTCTTTACAACAGTTGAAAGCAAAACATTTAAACGTCCTAAGTTTTTAACTACTAGGTCCTTCCTATGAATGACACAATAAATTGTTCCACAGGTGTTTGCCTGACAACGTTCCCTGTGATTCACTCGGCTTCCGGCAAGGTTGCACGCTAATATGCGTATCCAGAAAGACCTGGGTTTCGTTTGATAGTCCAGCAGTTTGGATTAGGACAAAAATCTTGCGCCCTCAAGACTCACTCAAATTTACTTAAGAGCAAGCTCGCAGCATCGAAGATTGCATTGTGATTAAACTCAAAAGTCCTTAATTCGACCTTTGAGCCCCGCTTAACTATGGTTCATAATCTACTCAGTGAATTATGTGTAACAGAGAATTGTCACAAGGCAAAATGATCAACAAAACAATGTTTATTAAACATATAAGTCATACAATTGAGTACAATATAACTGGTCAAAGCTTTAGGTTAATTGGTATATGGTTGCTTGGTAAACTAACTGAATAGCAGGCATAATCTTGCCGCTAATAGTATTACAATTTTAGAGTGTTCTTCATGTGGGCTCTTCCACTATTTCTCTCGCGAGATTTCACAATCACTGGTGGTAGTCATGCCATACAACTGTTCTACTATTAGGATAGGGATATATGTTGACTTAACAATTACAGTGAGTATTATAATGACTTAGTTGACAGGTCACGTTAACTGTTAAATTCTAATTATGAAAAGTAGATACACAATTGTCAGGATGGTTGTATGAGAAGAGAGGTCAGTGGGTATGGATCAATTAGAGGAAGGGGGAAAGTAAGATTAACTTCGAATAGTTGGGTTTGAATTGTTTTAGAAAAGACTAGTCAACTTACTGACAAATTGTCGTTCTTCCTCGGCACTTCTTGATTCTACTCTTTGATCCATAAGTACGACTTTGGGCGGGGGTATCTGTTCAGTCAACAGTATCTGCTATCTTCCTTAATTTTCTTTATATACTGATCTTTACCTCTCTCTTCACTACTTTCGGCTCTAGAAAAACTCTACAAATACTGCAAAAACCTCTTGAATATCTTCAACAACTCTAAGTTTCTCGGATCTGCTCTCTGGCTCTTACAACTCCGAATCCTCCGAGATCTACATTAAGACTAGCAAAAAGCTCTCGTTTTCTATCCCCTTTTCATATATATATATATATCTCTGCATCCCCTATCTGAGTTTCCCATGACCTGTTCTGATCTCACGGGTCAATAATGTGGGGCAAAGAATTACACTTGGGGACTGTCAACTTTTGGGATTTGACACTACTAAAAATGATGTTATATGGAGAAAGGAAAGATCATATTTGTGTAAAGCAGTTTCTTTTGTTTTACAATCGCAGTCATTGAACATAAATTGATACACTTTTACGAACGGAATTTTGAAATGACAGTCAATGTGTTTATCAGATTCGATTGCGTAAGAAATCATGTCTCTTGTTCTGCTTACTCACCCTTCTCTGTCAAAAGTCGTGTTCTCCTCTTGTCATTCCTGGGGCAATTAGGAGTTCGCTGCCTGCCCGTTGCCGTTGGGAGAGGAGACTGACGTCACTAACTGACTGGGCACTTAACGGTGGTATATTGTTTCACCGGCCGCCCCTGGGGCGGCGACTGGTTGCATATGCCAAAACGAAAGTGAAATGGAGTTAATTCCAATGAAGTGACGCTACTTAATTATACAGGCCACAGAAAAAGTATAGGGCACTATGAGGAATAAATGCTTCTAAAAAGTGAGCGAAAGAGATAAAAATGATAGCATTTTTATATTCCTCCTGTCTATGGCCATAAATTTTGAGAGGGGAGGAAAGAAATTTTCACATGCCCAAAATTTATATTTATTTTATTTTTTTTTTTTTTTTGAATTTTACCGTGGAAACAAGAAATCTTACGCTGGGGGGGGGGGGGGGGTATAGACACAAACATCTCTTCTCTTACATAACTAAGTTGATCTTAACTAGACATAATATCAAAAGAAAATAATAGGTGTTGACCTAATAATTTTTGTATCTCCTTGATACAAAACATTTAAGGGGGTATAGACACAAACATCTCTTCTCTTACATAACTAAGTTGATCTTAACTAGACACATAATATCAAAAGAAAATAATAGGTGTTGACCTAATAATTTTTGTATCTCCTTGATACAAAACATTTACACGATAATTTTTTGTGTAAATTTTGACATCCAACAATCTTACCTTAGTTGAACAGACAAACTAGTCTCTCTCAGACCTTAAACAAAAATCACATTCAAGAAAGTATATTTTAACATGAGTTAAGAGGTGTAATGTCCTGTTTATCACGTCCAATGTCTATAGTGTAACAATTTTTTTTTTTTTTTTCAATGGATTAACACATGTTGTTTCTGGTATCGTTGCACTGTATGTTCTCTTGGCTGGAAACGTCGAGACTGGAAATTTGAAGCACTGGAATACTGATGAGACTGTCCATTGTTGGTTCCGGGAAATACTGGAAATTTCTTCTCAAAGAATTCTCTGGACACATCTCCTTTATTGTGCTTTTGACTTGACACAACAGCATTAAATGGAACAGAAAAATCAAAGAATCAATATCTGTTCTTGTTTTAACATAATCAGCATGACTTAATGCTAGACATACTATTCATTGTGACAGTTAACAACTGAGACAGCACAAGTATACAATACACATGACATCCTTTTGTATAATGAATATATTTGTATGTATCTAGTAAACACAACAAAAAAGAAAGTTCTTCTAACACATGACCAGTCCTTTTTTTTTTCTAAAAGGAAACTTAGCAAGCATCAAACACTAAGTGGTTATATAATATAAATTCTCAAATATAATTGCAAATTCTATATACTATTTGCAAGAAGATAAAACCAATGAATTTAAGGAATACATTTGAGTAAATATGGTTGCAAGTTTCTACATATGACCTAACTTGCAATGTTCTAAGACTACACATACAACTTTAAAAAAATTCTCAGCAGTTGTATCAACTGACCAATTGAATAGTTTAACTGTTCAACACCTTCTGGAGGTGCTATCAGTCATCTGCGAGGTATCTCATTACCTCCGGATAGAGAGAGTTCTCGGCTTCACAAGTCCTTTGCGTTCGAGCCACTGTGTACACTTGTCGGCTCTGAAGACAGCACAACATTCCTTTGGGTGATTCCATGGAAATTCGTGGGGATAGTCCTTCGCAGTGGGCATGAACGTCATGTCGGGGCAGGAGAAAGATTCGATGTTCACAACAGTCCTGAATTGGAGAACTGCTTCTACACATTGTACATTACTTGTACCCTTGGTCAGGATCATTTTTTTTTTTTTTTTTTTTTTATGTGAACTCCACATACACGAGAAGTATTAGAACCTATAGTACTTAGTACCGTGCTTGGGTTGGAGGTTGAGAAGACGAAAGAAGATATTTGTTGACATTGGACTTGAACTTCTATAGATTGTAATTTTCAGGAAATACGTATGAAGGAAGGTTGTTCCAGAAAACGGCAGTTGAATGAGTAAATGAGGAAGATGAAAAGTTGGTTCTGTGGGTTTGAAGTTGGACAGTAAATGGATGTTGGCTGGTGACGGCACATGTTCGGACTGTTTTGAAAGAGAGAGTGGGAATTATAGAAGCCAATTCAGAAGAACAGTGCCCATGGAAGTATCTGTAGAAGAGGCTTGTTTTGTTTTGTTTTTTGGTTTTTTTTAGGAGCATTAGCAACTAAGGCCATATTGCTCCGGGAATATGCGGTGGTCATTCCCTGACCTTTCCGCATCCTCCATATTTGGTGGTGATGGGCTCGAACCCCGGTCTAATCAAGAAGCGTGTGCTACGCACTGCTGCTCCTTCCCACCTGGCTACGGAGGCGCCTTGTAGAAGAGGCATGCAGCAGAAACAGTACGTCTATGAGAAAGCGAGTGGAGAGACTCTGTTAGAGATGAATCATTAATTAACCTAACTGCCCTCTTCTCAATGGAATCAAGAAGCATGAGAGAGGTTTTGGGGACACCACCCCAGATGTGGGAACAATATTCCATGGCAGGCCGGATTTGCGATTTATACAGAGTGAACAGCTGTTTGGAAGAAAAGTAACGCCAAAAGCGAAAGAGAAAACCAAGTTTTTTTGATGCAGAGGAAGCAATATTTGTAATCTGCTTGTGCCAAGAGAGATTAGAAGTCAAGGTAATCCCCAAAATAGATATATCATTTTGCCTAGGAATCGGAGTGTCACTAAAGATAAGCATAGGAGCAGAAGAATCCTTTTTGCGAGATATAAGACAAGTCTGAGTTTTAGAAGAGTTGAAATCAACTAAGTTGTCTTTACCCCACTGGAGAATTACCTGAAGATCGGAATTTAAGGAATTGGCAGCAGATTTTCGAGAAGTTGAAGCTGATTCAGCAGGACAAGGTTTCTCAAAATGGAAAGCGGAATGCAGTGTGCTATCATCGGCAAAACTATGGATAGGATTTCCATTTTTAGGAACTGGCTGGATATGAGCAAATTTCCAAGCAGAAGGAAAAACACCTTTGGAATAACAAAGTGAAAAAAGGCAGCAAAGAATAGGAGTAAGTTCAGGAGCACAGGTTTTTAGAACAAGTGGAGAAATACCATCAGGACCTGGAGCTTTCTTAGCATCGAGATTCGTCAAAATCCTTCTGATATCCTTTTGACGGAAGACCACAGAACGCATTGAATGGAGCGTGTTAGGAATGGTGGGAGGAGTTTTACCAAGATCATTAATACATGAGCTGGAAGAAAAATGGGATGCTAGCAGGTCAGCTTTATACTTGGCTGAAGTGACAATAGAACCATCTGGTTTGGACAGAGGTGGGAGCAGAGATGGGGAAAAGTTGCGGCCAATAGCTTTGGCAAGAGACCAGAATGCTCGGCTACCATTAGGGCAAGAACCAAGTTTTCTACTCTTAGCCTGTTCAAACTCTAGTTTGGACTGATTAATAACTGCTTTACAATTGTTGTGAGCTTTGGTGTAGACAGAAAATGAAACTGAAGAATTAGAAACAAGCCAATTACGATATGCAACATTCTTCTCTTGAACAGCCTTAGCACATTTATTGGAAAACCAAGGTTTAGATAAAGGACGAGATTTTAAAGTGGAGTGTGGGATAAAGGATTCCATTCCTGCAAGAATAATTTCACTGACACGATCTGAGCAAACGTTGACATCAGAAGTTTTGAAACAGTAATCCGACCAAGGAAAAGAAGAAAAGAAGTCTCGCAGGTCATCCCATTTTGCATTCTTGTAATGCCAAACAATACGAGTTTGGGAATAGCCATGAGATAAAGGTTCCATTGGAGAAGAGACAATCACCAAGTTGTGATCTGAAGTGCCTAAAAGCCCACTCACTTCGACTGTGTACTTAGAAGGGTTGTTTGTGAGAAAAAGATCAAGCGTATTGGCTGTATGATTAGGATTGTCCGGTATTCTTGTAGGTAAATGAACAATCTGTGCTAGGTCATTAGTAATTGCAAAAGCCTCAGCATCTCGACCAGCTGGGTCAGTGTGACTAGAAAACGGAAGCCAGCTGGAGTTGTGAACATTAAAATCACCAAGGAAAATTACCTCACTGTTAGGAAAGTTGGACTGGAGAAAGTCAAGTTGCAAAGAGAGGAACTCAAAGAGCTCCAAGTGATTAGTGGAGTTGGAAGAATGGTAGAGACAACAGATGAATTTGACACAATGAGGTAGAGAGATTTTAAGCCAGAGAAGATCAAAGAGAGGAGATTCCAAATTGCCAAGTCTCTGACAGGGAATATCAGAACGGACATATGCACAAGTACCACCTTTGAGGCAAAAGGAATCATACAGCGAATAATTTGGGCATCTGAGATGAGCAGAAGTTGAATCAACTGATAACTGACATTCTGTCAGAAAAAGTACATGGAGTTTGGCAGACTGCAAGTGGAAATGGACATCGTTGAAATTAGAATTGAGACCACGTATATTTGTGAAATGAATTAATGAATTAGGAAGTGCTTGGGAGGTTTAGATCTTTTCGCAGATAAGCTTGCTCTATTAGTTTGACAATTCATGGTGTATTCAATAGTAAGAAAAAGTGGATGGGATATGCTGTATGAAGTAATGAAATTTTTGGATATGGCATACACGTGGTAAGAATATACCCAGATCCTTGACATAATGTGGCCTCGACAATGCTCCCCGCATACACACTACTCGGACTGTCTCCAGTCACTATCTGGCAGAGTAGAGGTAGCAAGATTATACACTAGCTGATCTGGAAGCCTCCTAGAGAGTTACCAATAGGTTCGGTCCTGTGTACTAACTAGCGGCCGGCCTGCAAACACTGTTTTAGAGCTGTACCCTCGAAATGTAAGGAATATTGGATCTCGCCACGACGTTCATCATAACCTCAAAAGTCATCAATCATACTGCATGAGGGAAGAGATAGGGAAGGGTTGACCGAAACTTAGCTCTAGAGACTAAACATGGTTTCCACCACTTGAAGCCTCCAATAAGCAAAGTGGTGGTATTTCACCGGTTGATGTGAGTCATCTGCCACCTAGTACTGCCTGGTAACATAGAGGGGCGGCGTTCCTCCATGTGGTGTGGGTGCCACACCTTGACCCCTGCTTATGTTGGTTCACACCTGGGTGGTCACTCACCATGTACTTGTGCAAGGAGGTAATACCCAGGATTACTAACAGTCCCACCATCGTGAAGGTGCAAGCAGAGGATTTGGCTGTCACAGACCATCCGGACTTCGCCGAAATTGGGTCCACTTGACTTGAGTGTCACCCGAATATCAGTTCCATCAGCGTTTTAGACTCCCATGTAGCAAGTACAGCTTGTCTGGCATATCTGAGAGAATGTCTGTGACAACCTCATGTGGTACGGTTCGGTGTTCCGGCTAAACCATGCCCCGAAGCACGGTGAGGAGAATGCATCAGACTTTGGGAGATAGACAACAGACTGTCCCAAGTGAGACAGGCAACTTCTTTTATGGAGAGTGTACCTTCGACACTGTTGGAAAAGACGAAATCAACAAACATCCAATTGTTGACTGGTACTGGACACGGCTGATGGGAGCGTCGTGAAGACTGCATCTGCGGGGAACCGGTCCAGGTTGATTGGCAGGGGTGCTGAGTTTTACCCAGGTGGGTTGAGGAGAGTTACTCTTCCCCTTTCCAGTTTAGGAATTCTCGTCCACCCTCACTCGATTTGCTACAGGGAAAATGTATGTCTTGAAAGCTCTCCGTTTTGACTTCACGTTCCAGGGACTGAACTTGTCTTATTCCCTTTTGCTGTCGCCACAGTCTAAACAAACGCTGGGGAGTTATAATCAACTCTGCTCTGGGTGTCTTCTGGCTGGTTTTCACGGGCTGACTGGACACGGATCTCAAGTCTCCAAAGGGGTGGTCCTCGGATGCGCAGTGCCTTGCATCCAATTCAAAGGTGTCCAGAAGAAAGTCAACAGCCGTGCAAAGAAACCAAAGACATCCAGCAAAAATCTCGTCGAAGCAACTGTGAGCAAAAAGAGGGTAAAACGTTAAGCGGAGAAATTATCTGATTTGCTCACTTTTTCTTCTTTCCATTCAAACAACACGTTCAACTGACAGATTTGCAACATTCACTCATCTTTTCGCTTTTTTTTTTTTTTTTCGAATTAAAGGAGAGGAGAGGGAGTGGGGTCTCATATCATTTACACTTTCCACTCACTCTTCTTGTTCTCGCTCACATTCAAAACTGTCACTTTCTTGATTTCCTTTCATTCCTTTTCAAAAATGGATCTCTCAATTTATTTGCGAAAAAGAAACACACAAGTCACACATGAAAGATTAACAAGATTCCCATCAAAAAAGGAATTGCAAACCATTTTCTTAATCTGAAAATGAACTTTTTTTTTTTTTTTTTTTGATCAGCACACTATTTTAATTATTAGCTGTTTGGATTTTCGAAGGCATGAGCACAAGTGTGATACTTCAGCAGTTTTATTTTCATTACAGTTGATATTAACCATGTATTTGTACCATCTAAACCTTCTTTACATTAATGCAATATCACTCACTCCTCTAATTTCATACGTGATAGTTATAATTAATAGATAAACTCCTTTTCAAAAAAAATTATATATGGAACTTGAATTCTGATTTATATTGTTTCGAGGATTTCTTTCTACAGTGAAGTTTTTTTTTTTTTTTTATATGTAGCACAAAAGGATGAACCCCAAGTCTAGATCTTGAAATTCAGATGTTACCTCCTTTTCACTTAACTCTTTTCTTCAGGAAAACGACAAAACAAGTAGTAACTGGGTGGAACCAGCCGTTCCCAGGACAATTGTTTCACCTCGTCCTCAAAAAGAAAGAACCAAATATGATTTTTTTTTCTATTCTCACTCTGGATCCTATCTCTTGAACTTAAATTTTAGCTATGCAATGAGAGAGGTGGCACCTCTATAGCCAGGTGGGAAGGAGCAGCAGTGCGTAGCACACCCTTCTTGATTAGACCGCGGCTCGAGCCCGTCACCACCAAATACGGAGGATGCGGAAAGGTCAGGGAATGACCACCGCATATCCCGGAGCAATATGGCCTTAGTTGCTAATGCTCCTTAAAACCAAATAACAAACAAGCAATGAGAGAGAGAAAACAAAAAGGGACTAGGGGCTTACTGGCCATGCCCTAGACTAAATACGTCCTTCCTCTCTTGGTAATTGATATATTTGGTGGGGAAAAGTATTTGCTTTAATAGTATTAGCTCAATGGTTATATTTGAATAGAATTCTGGTACTAAATCTCGTTTTTTTTTTTTTTTTTCAGATTAATTAAAGTGATTTGTGCTTCTGCATGAGATTTATAAAGATAAGATGGATTAATTTCTATTTTCCTACCTGTGCCATTTCATAACCTGCACTCGTTTAGCCATCCATTTACACAACTGTTGATTACACTCAGTTTAAATGCAGAAAAAGAAATGTCGCTCTCATGTGCCTCTCCTGTTCCAAAAAAAAAAAAAAAAAAAAATTTTTCCTTCAAGACAGGAAACACAATAATGAAACTTCCCTTCATACTGTTTTCTCGTTCTTCGAATTTTCAACCTTACGATTTTCCCTTTTTTTTTTTTTTTTTTTATCAATCTCTCCACGCATCTCTGAAAAGACCTGCCAATTGAAAGCCTTTGTCATCACTTGGTGCATTAAACCTTGCGGCAAGTGAACCTCCCAGCATCCACTGAATAGTCGTATCCACCCTACTTGGCTGTTTGACTGGGTCTGCACTTTTTTCTTCTTCACTATTTTGATCTGGAGGTTCACTCCCCTGAACCTCCGTTCCTATGGTGGGATAATTTTGTTCTACCTCCTCTTCTAACTGAAACTGACTCGGGAATTATCACTTCATTTTGTGTTGAAGGAATAAGGGTTACCACATGTGGGGTATGAGTCACCCGACTACGTCTGTGCAAATTATAGTCGTGTCTGAGCTGGCCTACGGGTGGACTCAACTGACTCCTCAGACTGTTTCATCGTGGGTGGCCTATTCTGACTCATTTGGAGACGTCAAAGGTTCTGGAATAGGTGCAGTTCTAGTTGGCTGAAAATACACAGGTCAGGGGTCTATGGGTGGAATCAAAGCACATTCTTCCACAATGGGTTCATCAAATATCAATGTCTCCTTAGGCACTGTACAAGATTGATCTTGTAAGTCACTATCCTCTAAATCTTCTGACTCTTCTACTCTTAAGTTCGGGAAAAACTTTTCTCACAATCTCTTAGGACAAAATCCCCACCCTTGGTCTCCAGAAGTTATATAACCCCTGTGACTGCAGCAAAGGATTAGCGTTGTGTTAAAGGATCGGACAATTGCAGTGCGTCGAATCGAACCCCGCATATAACTTCTCTTAGTTGGTTCTTACTTGTGCCGGTGTGATTGGATATGGGAAGAGAGGACGAGACTTAGTGAAACACAACAATATTTATTAACACAAAACAAAATAGATATACAACACTTGCACTCTACTTAGATGATTTGTTTAAATTGTGGCATTCATGCGTTCGTTGTATATAATTGTGGCATTCATGCGTTGGTTCGTACATTTCATAATGTCAAATATGTGGATCTGGTAATAAACTAGTACACTGTGCTCTTCATAGAAATCCTGTATTTTATCTTGCAACGTTAACTCTTACAATTCCTACCTTTTGTAGTGTACTAGATTGTTCTAGGTTAAACGTCCAGAATGCTCATAGACATTTTTGGTTCTACTCATATTCTGAGGCTAAATGCTGGTGGGGGTGGCTAAGTTTCCTGGCTGGATATCTCTCACTGCATCCTTCATCATCATCCAGAACTCAGCGCTTGATCATGCTCGAATACACTGCACTTTTCTCGTGGGCATCAGGATGGGAATTTTCGTGTGTTTATGGGAGCATTATAGTCGTTTAACCTATATTGTGTTAACATGTAATTCATTTGGGATCAGGAAAGAAGCATTGAAAATGTGATCAGTTTGGTTTTGTTTTTCGATTGTTACATTCACACGAACAATATAATGGCTTATCAGTTAATTCGCTCGCTCCTGGAATTCAGTTATACGGCCTCCTCCTCTCAAGCGAAATCTGGGTGGGGTCCTCTACTGGTTTTCGGGCGATTTGTGCTTGGTGGCCGCTCTGCTTCTTCTCTGCCTTTGTTCCTTTCTTTTTCCCTTTATACTTGCTACTCTGCTGATCTCCTGACTAGTTGTTCCTCTGCGAAGAGCCAACTCCCATCTCTCCTTTTTTGGGCCCCCGTCTACCCTTATATGCCTTGCGCTTCGGCGCTACTTTCCCCCTTCAAATTTTTCCTTCGTTGGCTACGCGAAAAAAAGATTCTTCGCTTCCTCCCAATGGCAGTGGGGAAAGTCGTAAATATGAAAGAGAACTGTTCTTTTAGTTACTTAAGCCTGTGTCGTGGCCTGGTGTGCGCCTGGTTTCGCTATGAACATAAACCTTCTTTTTGCTTACTGTCGTTAGCACAGGACCGAAGTTCTCGCTGCCCCTTTCTTCCCCGTTAAGGGCGAAAGCAAGCTTGTGGTAGTTATGGGCTCTTGCCTTCTCATTGGCTCTCTCACATCTCCTACTCAATACTTTTGATTTGGCTTTCCCTTGCTTAATTATCGTGGGTTCTAATCGAAAATGGTTTTTCGACAATTTAGCCCCAACATCCTAAATATCAGTTTTATTAATTGAATAGAGAATTAGATTTATCCAATCGTCATGAGCTGAGAATTTATCAGCCTCACACTCTCCCCTGCTCTCACTAACAGAATCTCTGGATCCGGGAAAATGGCTTCGCGTCCGGAGATTCTGTCGTGGGACGTAACGACTTCGACTTAATTTCCTCATGCTTCTTTCCTTTACAAACTGTAATCCAAATATCTACGTTACCATAACATAAAGGTGTGAACAAAGGAACTACTAAAGGCTAGTAATGGTCTAGGCCTATTACCTTCATGTACTATGGACAATAACTATTCTAGAGTAATCAGAGTATATGAATTACTCGAATAACATACAGCATAAGATAAACACTTTAACAACACACAAGATAAACACTTGATTATTATTAATGATAATGTATATTTGCCTGACATGTAAAAATATGCTTGAAGAATATGGGTGAAAAATACTTGAACAACATAAGTACTACAATGCTATATATGATACATATTTGGTTAATTGATAAATGTCTGTGCACTAGTGGGAGTTCAACAAGAGTTTGTGTGATCCCATCTCCACTTCTTCTAGCTGTGATACATAAAGTTCGTTCTTCACTAGCTCTTGATTGATTGGGTATGATATTACAATTTTTTCTTGCACAGTATAAGTTCCTGGCACAGGTGCACATCTATTTCATTTTCACAAATTTATCCGGGTATTCCCAGGAGTAGGCATGAAACAAGAGAGAGAAAAAAAGTATTAGTATATGTTCTTATCATTTTTAAAAATATATATAAACATAAATTAATCAAACAGGTTATATTTCAATTCTCTAAGGCATACGAAGGTTAATATATGTCAAAGCCAAAACCCTACAACTACAGTTAACACTTATACAGGGCTTTCCAATAGTAACGCTCGATTTTTGTAACGCAATAAAACAAATTGTGAGAGTGATAGTGATTTATTTTTATTATGAAGTATATGTGTTAACATTATGTTTTAAAAATTATATCAGATAAATGTCCGCCGCGGCTTTGTCTGGTTTGGTTAATCCTGGATACCCAATTGGTGATGACGTTATCGCATAAAAGTGGCTCAATTTCAGCAATAACGCGCCTAATGTTGGCCTTTAAGGCGGCAACCATCCGTGGTTTGTTAGCATAGACTTTGGATTTTAGAAAGCCCCAGAGAAAAAAATCCAGTGGCGTTAGGTCGCAGGATCTGGGCGGCCAATTAACGTCACCATTTCGCGATATAACGGAACCTTCAAATTTCTCATGCAATAGTGTTACTGTATCACGTGCCGTATGGCACGTAGCACCGTATGGCACGTAGCACCGTCTTGCTGAAACCAAATGTTTGTTAGATCGATTCCATCCACTGCAGGCCAACAAAAATCTCTTATCATAGCCCTGTATCGCTCACCGTTGACCGTAAGTGCCACTTCTTCTTCGTTTTCGAAAAAATACTGACCGATTATTCCGCCGGACCACCATACCGTAACTTTTTCGGAATGTAGTAGGACCTCATGAATCTCCCGTGGGTTTTCGTCGCTCCAAATTCGGCAATTTTGCTTGTTAACAAAGTCACTTAACCAGAAATGAGCCTCGTCACTAAACATTATTTTTCTCCCAAAATCAGGATCGACCTCCAACTGCTCTAGCGCCCAATCAGCAAATGCACGCCGCTGTGCATGATCGTTGGGCTTTAGTTGTTGGGTTAATTGCACTTTATAAGGGTGAAGCCCTAAGTCCTTATGCAGGATTCGCCAAGTTGTCGTCGAAGACAGGCCAAGTTCTTGAGCCCGACGCGGAATGGACTGTTGCGGATTCTCACGCACACTTTCCCGGACTGCAGCAATATTTTCAACGGATCTTGCGTTTCGCTGATGTACAGGCACTTTCAGATTTGCCACAGACCCAGTTGCTTCGAATTTGTTTATTAAACGGCGAATTGTGGATTCTGAAGGACGTTCGTCGACACCATAAACTGCACGGAGTGCACGAAACGTTTGACGAATAGAACATTGGTTTTGATAATAATTTTTTACAATTTCGACTCATTGCTCAGTCGTGTAACGCTCCATAATAAAATGCAGAGACTAACTGAATACGGCTACCAAAGATACCACCTGTGTGACTGTCGACTTCGTCATGCGCTGTTGCCAAACATTGAGCGTTACTATTGGAAAACCCTTTATAAGCATTGATAATCACAAAAACATTCACTTTATCAAACAATTCTAACCTAATTTTACATAACATTAATTCTGAGAACATCTATTACATTTTTGATGCTTCAACATCCATTGTTGTTTTTCTTCTGGTGAACTTGAACACTTTAACTGGGTCTTCTTCATCTGAAAGGCTATCACTCTGCAATGCTCTGCAGCCTTCCAGGGAAACCGTCTCTCGGACTATCGATCTTCTTGAAGATGTGATAATCTGGGTGTTTCTCTATGGCTTGGTGAATCTCCTGTAGCATTTACTTTCCTTTTGATAACTTGAGGTGAATAAACCCGAAGATCAGGGCTTGACAGCGCACACTAATATCACTACACACAGAAATAGACACGGCACATGAACTGCAGTAGGCAGTACATTTCAGAGCTTGGATGTTTCGAGGGATATAATGAAGAGAATCTTTTCTCCTCTTCTTTCCTTATTCTGCGTGATCGATGTTATCTTCATCCAGATTTCCATTGTAATATATCTGGTAGGTATTGTATGAGGTATCCGGGTTACTTGTGTTATTATTTTTTTTCAGTGCATAACTTCCAGATCACTCCTAATGTCACTACGATCGGGAATACAACGGGGATTCCCAGGATAGCATACATGACCTCTTTGGACCAATTCCTTTCAATTTTAAGTATTGATTCTGACCTCCCCCATGCATTCCATGCATGGCATTCATATGAGCCAAATTGATTCGCTTGAATCGAAGTAATGGTTAAAGTACTAACGATTTCTCTGGGATTCCACTCCTCTGTGTGCTTTTCCAATAATTCCTTCCTTATTGGGCCTTTCCAAGATACATTTCTCAAAGGTGGTACATGTCTAAAGACGCACTTTACTTGAACCATGTCTCCCAAATGTGCTGTAGATGATCTGCAACTTCCTTCTGGCGGTCCATTTACAAAGACTAATGCTTCACTTTTCACCGTGGGGTATCCTATGATTTCCCCTATACATGTATAACGACCTGACGACTTGTAGGACATCTTTCTGATTGAAAGAGTAGAAATGATGCTACTTTGAATGAGCCGATCTTCAAAATACCACTTTATCACCGGAAGGGGATTTCCCTTGACATCGAATTTCAACTGAACTGGGTTTCTTTTGATTGTGGCTATGTCGGTCAATGCCATTTGAAGCGTAGGACCATAAGATACTGCTATTACGAATGAGGCTTGGGCTGAACCCAATTCATTTCGAACCATGCAGGGATAATTGCTATTATGGTCTTCAGGGAGAACCTTTCTAATTACCAGAGTACTATTTCCTTCCTTCGTTAGTTGCTCATTATCTTTAAACCATCGGTAAAGAAACACATCTGGGTTTGCACGTGCTTTGCATCTCAATTTGCATTGGTCAAATTCCCTAAAAACTTTCGAAGTCGCTCTCAAGGAAACTCTAGTTCTGTACTTTACTATAATGGTTATAGAAATCATCATGGGATGAGTATATGAAACATGATTTTTTTTTCTATGCACGTAACTGCTTTCTTATCGTGTTCTGGAGAAAACGTAAAGATCCACTTTAGATACGTGTTTATTCTAATTTGGTCTGACCATAAATCTTGACTAGACTGTGTCGATCTTTGGTTTCAAGCCCATCACCACCAAATACGGAGGATGCGGAAAGGTCAGGGAATGACCACCGCATATTCCCAGAGGAATATGGCCTTAGTTGCTAATGCTCCTAAAAACCAAATAACCACAACAACAAGCGTCGATCTTACTACCGACTTTCCATCAAAGCTAATCCAGCGTAATATGGCGGGTGGTTTGGCTGCTAGGGACTTACATGTGAGAGTGGCTTGGTCTCCCTCAATTCCGCTGAGGAAAGAACCTTCCCCGATTAAAGGTGGCAACGGTGTCACGTAAACAGTCAATGTAGCTACACTGGATTGGTATTGATGTGCATCTGTAGTTTGTATTTGACAGTAATATTTCCCTTCATCCATTAATTGTAACTGAGTGATTTGCAGTGCATAGTCATTTCCTTTAGGTGATACAACAATTTTGTAATCCGGAAGACCTCGCGGTCTGTAGTAACTGTCAATATTCTTTCCGTTGAAAAACTATTTTACCGTAGCAGTGATATTTGTTACCAGTTTACAAGGGAGAAAAATGGTTTGTCCTGCAACTGCTTCTTTATCTAGTGGTTGGAGAACAAAAAGTCCCGATTACAGGATTGAATTTTGAAACAAGAGTGTAACTATCATGATCTGAAGGATTGTCGGAATTCCTATAGCCTTACCCATTATGGCTAATTTTTTTTTTCTTTTGTCTTGTTCTCCTCTTCTCTTGCCTATCAGAGGGTAAGAAAGAAGTGGAATAGTAAATCTCTTTTGTCGTGTAGTATGGACACAATGTATAGATCTAGATACTGCCCACCCCCTTAATTTTTTTTTTTTTTTTTATCATACATGGATATATGTAAGATCAGAAAAGACTGCTCTTATGCAGCACTCTGCATGAGTGCATACAGTTGTGAGAGGGGGGTGTCTCTGACCGGATGCGGAAGGAATTAGTTCGATGGCTGATGGTCCATAAGCTCCTCTCGTTTGGAGACTAAGAATCTTCTCCTGGTGAGGTATGGGAGGTACTATTTATAACCCCACGGTCAGGGGTGTCATGGTGACAGAAGTGGGCGTCTCTCTCCACTGAGGTATGGAAGGTACCCGATTGGCATCTATGTTTGGAGGTGCCGTGGCAACAGAAGTGGACGTCTCTCTCCACTTAGGTGAAAAACATAAACCCCTAGTAAGGAGGGAGGTGATCAAGGGAATCCTCTCTGGAGTAGCATGATTAGGTCATCTCATGAATCTAGCCTCCCAAATCATCCTGCGGTTCAACACGGTGAGAAGGCTGAGCACGTCCGTTTTATCTGCCCTGCATTCCAGCGTCTCACAGAGGTTCCTAATATACCAAGAACCGGTCTCTGCATGTTGCCATGCATGCACTCAGGGACTATGGAGTATACCACCAGGACATCCGCTTGAAGGACGGGTTCCGGTACTATATTTTCCATTGACACAGTATTTAGCATTATTGGCACTCCCCTAAGAACGTCACTGCCCTGACAAACTTGAACCAGAAAAACTTTCGGCTTATCCTTTAAAGATTGTGAAGAGCTTTCCCAAAATGGGCAAAACAAATGCTCCATACCATACTTTCTGTCTTGAGCACACAAGACCACACTCTCCATGCGTTAGTACGCAACACACAAAACAGTCTGTTCCTGTATGATCCTCATCTGTATCCTGTTGTAGGGCTTGCATGATCTCACTGACCTTAAACTTGTAGTATACAACTACGTTGAAATTCAGACTGGAAAAACACATGATTAATCTGGAAGTATCTCTCTCGATGGAGTTGGCATCCACCAGAGGAGGGCAGCCGTGGAAGATCCTGTTGCTGAAGATAATGCATCTACCATGTCTAGGTTGTGTCATGGGGTAGAACGCATCTTCGGCTGGCATTTGCAGTGGAATCCCTAACACCTTTTCCGGAGGCAGAGTCTTCTCACTTGGTACTGGAAACATCATTTCACATAATTGGACGATTTGTGGCCATTCAATCACTAGTTGCACTATTCTGTCTCGTGCTCGGATCCCAAAGTCACTACTACCAAGGTTGAACATACTAACTTCCAAATTATCTCTACTGTTCAAAGTTGAGGTTCTTGCGTTAATCTCAAGATAATGGCTCAGAGGGATACCTGTCTGTGGCAAAATCCTTCCTGTGTACCCTTCTGGGAGGGAAATCTGAAGGTCTGTCTGAACAGTGACTCCCAATAACGGCGGTATGAGGTATTCTCTTGGACTATACAGGTCAAAAGCGGTGCCTTCCGGGGTTATCCTAGTAGGTGCATATGCCCTTGTCGATAGCTTGGTGAAAAACAGTCAGGGCTGGTGGAAACTATTACGGCTATACGTCGCGATAAAGGTGATCCTTCGTCGAGGCTGTAATAAAGAACAGAAGGAAATTTGAATCAAAACTTCTTTCTCCTCCCTTTGATTTAAGGGGAGACATAAATGTTTAAACATGCGTGCTGTTATTAACTTCAATGGGATAAATTTCTTTGGAGAAACAAAGGGACGAGCCTACTTTCGGAGCTTCTTTAATATTCTTTTACACTTTAAAAGTCATTTCTCTTCCCCCCCCCCTTTTTTTTCTTCATGCGGATGTTACGTCTTTACTGTTTTCCTTCTCTCTTATGCTTTAAACAAATAAGGCTTGAGAGGGTCGGGCATATCTCTGTCCCCCTTTCGCCCTCGCATTTTAAATTAGCTTGCGCCTTCGCATCTACAATTTTCTTTCTTTTTTTTTTCTTACCAGATTGAGATAGATATATTTATTTCTTTCACTCTACCCGCAGTTGTCCTCACTGCTCCTCCAGTAACCAGTCCTGCCAATGTCAGCCTCAATGCTACTGGAAAAACTCTGCATGTACTCCTTAATGTAAATATAATTGCCCGGCATACTGCCCTAAGCATGAGTTTAGCCTACAACAGAATAATTGCCAAAATTATTCCCTCTGTCACAGGCTGCATAGGCAATGTACTTGGGTAAACAAGGTCTGGTTCTAATATAAATATATTAGAACCAGACCTAATCAAATCCCAGCACCTCGCACAAGTCAACCTTCGACACTCATCTCTTCTCAGTAAATATACAATTCCCTCAAAAATTTTCCCCTTTTGTAAAATAACTAGGAACTTCAAAGGTCCTGGGGTTAGTAAGCACTGCTGGGGGACCCCTACCTGAAAGGGATCTTTATCTATATCATAAGTTTTCTGAACCCCAAATTTCCTTATAATTAAAGCGCCTATGTGTGTTGAGGTAAAAATGGAGTCCACAAATGTTACCTTGAAACTTTTCCCTTCAAATTGAGCCATCTCGTCTGACAACGAATATCTTTGTTGTCTGATAGGTTGTATTTTCCTTTTCAACGGTTATATACACACTTTATAGGATATAATCGGCGGGTTTTTTAATGACCTGTGATCCTATTTCTGCTAACCAAAATGTCTCAGCAGTGCTCCTTTCATGTCAATCTTCATACTATAAATGACCTTGTTTACGTTCTTAACCTGCAGAGGGCAAGAAAGAACTATTTATCTGAAATATATCAGTTTTGAACCTCAATCTCTTCTTAAAAAGTAGTCACGACCTGGGAAATTGGGCTCCCAGGTGACAGTGGTTTCAGTAAAACAAGACGACCTTTCCACAAGTAACCAAGAACTTAATTAAAATTTTTTTTTCAGTCTTTCCAAGCATCTCCGAAAAGACCCGCTAAATCAAACCCTCTGTCATTGTCTCATGAATCCATCTCGAAGTGAGTGGTCCAAGCATCCACTGCACAGTTCTTTCCACCCCACTCGGCTGTTCCTCTTGATCTGCATTTCCCAGTACTTCCGCATTTTGCTCTGGAAGTTCAGTTCTCCGCATCTGCATTTCACTGGCGGAATTACTTTTGCTCTATTTCTTCTCTTTCATCGGAAGCTGATTTGGGAACCAACATTTCATCTCAACAAAGCATCTACTGTGAACGCTTTCCCATCCAAAGTTAACTCTGCGGTAATCTTTGTATTGAGAGGCACAATATTCCCATCAATCCCACATACATTACATGTCAGGAGGCCTCTGTCTTAAACATCTATTATGTTTGAGTTTGTCGAAAATACCTGCACTAAGAAGGGTGACTGACGCTCCACTATCGACGAGAAACCTTGTTTTTATGCCCTATATAAAACCTTCCACCAGAGGTAAATCTGTGTCATTATCTGCCGTATATACCCCGTGTTCTGCCCTATTCCCTCTCATACCTTTTTGAAAAGATTTTTGTTGTCAGCTTGACCTATCTCTATACCGCCAATGTGAAGAGATCCACATATGATTTATTTGTCTCGGGTTCATTCCTCTAGGTTGTCTATATTCCGCATTTCTGCACTGTAATGTTTCCCTATGTCCTGTGTTAAAAGTATTTGCATTTGTTCTGGCTGGAACACGGTTATTGTTTCTACCATAAAAATACCTCCCAACTGTTGGTGAGGAAGTGTACACGTTTCTCCCCGCTGTTCTCTGCTGATAAAATTACCTATCCTCGGCATAAAAGTGCATCGTCTGCCTGCCAAATAATCACTCCCGTCGCTGCTTTCCAGTCCCTGAAACGGCGCTTTCCCCTGTTGTGACCCAGGTCATGTGATACTCTCTGACCGTGGCTGCCTCCCTGCCTGCTATAGCTTTCTCCCTGTGGAGCGCTCCCTCATATTGGTCTACCAGTTGTGTGTCCACTAACTTCGGGTGGTCGCGAGTAGGAAGAGCAAGGTTTGCGTTGATCGCGTCTTATTTCTTGTAGTTGTCTGTCTATTCCCAATGCATAATTTTGGAATTTACAAGGGAAGACAAGTGCCTTTCTAAAGCAGTCAAATTAACATTATTAGTTGACAAACGATCAAGAGACTGTTGTAAAGAAGAGATTTGCTCCTGCATGGCGGTCTCCTTCTGTTTACATTGGTTAGGGGTGGCATCTGTCAAATTAATAGTAACATGTTGCCTTGCATGTGTTAACTTCTCATTTTCCTCCTCTTTTATCGCCACTTCTAGAGCCTGTTGAAAGGTAGTTGGATTCTGGCTGAAAACTAATCTCTTCAATTTGATGTTTAGACCATTTATAAACTGGGCCAATAAAGTTTGGTCTCTTAATACCACCACTTCTTATGTTTCGTTCCAAGTTTTGAATGCAGCCCTGCATAAATTTCTCAAACGTGTCCCAAATTGTATTACAACCTCCCCTGCCTCCTGTTTAACTGTACTAAACTGTTGTAACTGTGAAATTAGAGGGGTTGGTCGCTCAAAGCGTTTAACGAAGGCTTCTTTAAAGCGTTCATAATTTTTCTCCACTCTTAGCTTGAGCGAATGTGAGAAAAATTCTGCCGCTGGCCCTCTAAGTCTGGACCAAATTACTGTTAATTTTTTACGATCTGACCAATTTGCAATTTCGGATATCTCTTCTACAAATTCAAATAACAAGGATACAGGGGGTCCTTCATCATTTTTACCTAGATAGATCGGTATTAGGTTTAGGTAACCCGCGATCGAGGCTGGGTGAATCCTTATTTGTTCTTGAGGTGGCTCTGGTTGCATTGGAAACAATGTCTCAGATATGGCTAAACTTGCCCCATCTATATTCTGGCCCTCCATGTTCTGTTAATCTTTTACTGTTATTTGTACAAACAATATTTTTCTTCCCACTGCAAGTATAATTCTTCCCACTGAAATAGAGTGCTTGTATATTTCAATATATGAAGACAAGTATTTTAAGCTACAATAATAACATCTTCACACAATAGAGACTTACCTTTTGAAGTTCTCATACATATATACTCACCTTGAAAGCAATTAAAAGACATAGTATAAAATGCTTGTGCTAGCAATAAGCAGCAACTTAAATTTACCTGTTTTCTATCTTTTGGTTAATCGTCTCTACACTGGTTTATGAAACAGTTGCTACTTCTTGCTGTGCATACTCAAACAATGATAATAATGACATCAACTTCTAATCAAGGGTTTAATACTTCAATCGTTGTTTTGTTTCTGTTAATCTCATTTTATTTCATCGTGGTCACGGCACCATTTTGTAGGGCATTGCAGCACCATCTTGTGGGTGGCTTTGGCTACGTGGCACCTTGTTTGGGTTTGCTCGCTTCAAGGCGCCATCTTGCTTCCTCTTGTTTCTGTGGGGCGATGCCCTTTTTTTGTCTAGTCGCTCTAACTCACAATCTCTTAGGACAAAATCCCCGCCCTCGGTCTCCAGAAGTTAGCCCCTATGACTGCAGCAAAGGTTAGCGTTGTGTTAAAGGATCGGACAATCGCAGTGCGTCCAATCGATCCCCTGCATATAACTTCTCTTAGTTGGTTCTTATTTGTGCTGGCGTGATTGGATATGGGCAGAGAAGGCGAGGCTTTAGTTAAGATGGGGATACTAACCGAGTATGGCTCTATGAATTTTGGCTTCAATTTTCGTTCGTGCTGCCGCTGAGGTTGCTTGTTTTGCCGTCTTGGTTTCGAGCGTGTGCCGGCGAGGTGAGTCGAGGTTTAGTTGTCGAGTTGGGAGGAAAAAAATTTTAGTTCTCATTTCGCTCGCTAGATGGCGCCACTTATTTTCGACTTTTATTTGTTTAAATATAAATTTTATTTTATTTTCCCGAGGCTCGAGCCCATGTCATCGTTACTGGTAGTCTGGTGCTTATCCCCACGGCTACCCTTTCAGTTATAAGAATATGTGTAAATGTACATGTTATAGTTAAGAGTGTGTGAGTGTGACGTCGAGAGATCTGTATTTTGCATACGAGCTTTGTTCTGATTGGAGGGGGATATGAACCGGTGTGCTGATTGGTTGTGGGGATATAAACCGAGTACGGCTCTATGAGTTTGCCGCTGATTTCTGGTCGGGTTGCTGCTGTAGAAATAGTCTGTTTTTGCCGTGTTGGTTTTCATGCTAGCATCGGAGTGTGCGGAATGAATTGTGGGTTCGTGCATGCACACACACACACACACACACACACACACACACAGAAAATTGAAAATCGAACAGCAGACATACTGCCTTTTTCCCCAAGATCTGAAACAAAGGATTTGGCGGGAAAAATGTGAATGCTGTAGACTACGACTAACATACGGGTACCTGGGGCCACAACAGTTCGGGCACGGAGATTGCCATGACAACAGAAATATGGGAAGACTCGATAGTGTGGCGCCATCTATCGACCGATTCTGCAAGTTGAAAATCTGAAATTAAGGATTTTATTTAATGTGTTTTGATGCTTAAATATATTTTTAACCATAGCTATGGATGCTATGGACTCCATCTGGTGGTCCTATCTGCAAGTAAGTTGAAAGCTGAGAATCTGAAATTAATTATTTTCTTTCATTTTATGAACTTTGACATTTAAATCTATATACAGGGTGTTTCAGTTAAACGTTTCAGAACTTCTAAGAGGGGTAGGGTACATCCTGACAACTCGAAATTATATAGCAATGTGGGGTCGGAAATGCTTTCCTGAAGCGGTATTGTACACAGAAGTCGTCGTGCGACGTCGTGCAGCACAGATTCGATTTTCGGTCAATGAATGGGCCGGTATTATGGGAGATCACCTCATCGGACCTTACCTGTTACCGTGTCGTCTAACCGGACCTATCTACTTGATCTTTCTGCAGCAAGTATTGCCACAACTTTTGAGAGATGATCAGATTTCTGCATCGACGCAACAGACAGTGTGGTTCCAACACGATGGAACCCCTGCCCATTATAGCGGAGATGTTCGTAACTACCTGGATGTCACATTTGGTCAACAGTGGATCGGACGTGGTGGTCCCGTGCGTTGGCCTGCTCGGTCACCCGACCTATCATGTCTTGATTTTTATTTCTGGGGTCATATGAAATCGCTAGTTTATGACACCCCTGTTGACAATGCTGAGGAGCTGGTTGCAAGAATCGCAGTAGCTGCCGAAGAAATTCGAAATTCGCCTGGAGTATTCCAGAATGTTCGGATGTCCATGCGTCGGAGATGTGAGGCGTGCATTGTAGCCCGTGGAAGAAACTTCGAACACTTACTTTAATCCATGTACCTTTTGCTTCTTTTCATGTATTATTAAAACGATTTCTCACTTACGGTCTCTTTTCTTTATGGTGCTTCTGTGTACAACACCGCTTCAGGAAAGCATTTCCGACCCCATATTGCTATATGATTTCGAGTTGTCAGGATGTACCCTACCCCTCTTAGAAGTTCTGAAACGTTTAACTGAAACACCCTGTATATTTTTACCCATAACGATGCAAGGTAGTATGGTGGTGCCATCTTCTGATCCTATCTGCAAGCTGAGAATCTGAATTAACGATTTTATTTCTTTTTATGAACTTTGACGTTTAAATATATATATTTTTACCCTTAGCTATGCAAGGTAGTATGGTGGTGCCATCTTCTGTTTCTATCTGCAAGCTGAGAATCTGAAAGTAATGATTTTATTTCATTTTATGTCCTTTTGTTTAATGTTATGTGTTTTTGATGGTTAAATTTATATGTATATATTTTTACCCATAGTTATTTTTGACGGATCCGTATACCTCTGCAAGCTGAATTTGTCTCTTTCCAGAGACATTGTCTTTGGAAAAACCTGAAAAGTAATTGTCTTGATGTGTATATTTTTATTTACCGTCTTTGTGAAACGGTGGCAGCATCTATTGGTACAATCTACAACTTGAATTTTAATCTATATTTTAAATGATTTAATGCCTTTTTACATTTCTAAAAGTAACTTTCCAAAAAAATTAAGGTTATTGTTAAATGGAAAAATTAAACTTATTTTCTAATATCTAAGAAAAAAAAGACAGACAATATTTTACAAATAGATATGTTTTTATTGACAAGTTTTACAGAACTGGTTACTAATCACAAAAAAAAAATCAACACAAACACTTGCCTATGTACACTGCTTTTATCAGAATGGATACTTCGTATATTTCAACGTGTAAGCAGTTTGAAGTTCTTCGATCGTCGAAATTACAGTGCTGTACAAACCATAACGTTGAACTCCGTGACTACACCTTCTTTCAAACACTTAGCAGAAAAAATTTTAACACTTGTATATGGTTCAGCAGTTCTAACATAATAAGCATACACGTCGTTAAAAGAAACATCGACAGAGCCTATAAACACGTCGTTCTTTATACATTCTCGAACACTGTCAAGATGTTCCAATATAACTGTCTGCATTAACAGAAATGCAGGCTTTTCGTTTTCTAGACGTTGAAGAAAAGAATCTATGTCTATGATTCTAATAGATATAACTTCAAGTTCAGAAAGGTGCAATGTCAAGCGTTGTTCTGCAGCTAGTGGGAACTGTTTCCAATAGAAATCACAAGCGCCACCATCTGTATTGATTCGGAGCCTATGTAGTTGGATTTCATCTTTAGATCTAGCTCTAACGGAAAGCAAGATATCAGCCAATTTGTCTTTGAATTCATCCCACTGTCTTCTCGATAACATCATATGTGTATTTGCTGTCTTGATCGTAACATGTGGCTCTAATTCGTAGCAATAAACCCAGTGTAGTACTGGGGCTCAAGCGTCTATAAAAAGTAACGTTCTGTTTTCTTACATCGTCAAACGGTTCAGACCGTGACATTTTAGAAAAAAAAATTACAACAGTGGAAAAATTACAAACGCACAGAGAAAGTTTCAAACTGCAAACGAAGTCCAAATGCTACCGTGTCATGTGGTCAGAATCTACTCAAGTGGTTACAAACGCAATCACTCGTGACGCACAGGGAGCCAGTAGAATGCATACAGCGTGCAATGAAATGTTATCCCGCTTGGTAGGCTTTTGGTAGATTTCCCTCTTGCTCAAGTCTCCCTGTTCTTCCGTTATCCTTTTAACCTACGCGAGTTCTAGGGTGTGGCCGTATCAGAACTACTTAGTCTAGGCATAACTTATACTTTTTATTATGAGTATAGTTAAGTCGTATTTGACACTTTTCTTTTGGTTGGCCATCTTAATTTGCTTTAATGTGTTCATCTCGTCTATCTGGAATATAGTTCTGTTCATCGTCTAGTGGTTTTTATAGGACAGTTTCATATACCCTCAAGATGTGGAGGAAGAATGTCTCATTCCCTTTCCCCATCTCGCAGTTTGAACTTTAGCGTTGCATTTATCGAGTAATTAAGTAATTAACTTGCTCGACACCGCAGTTACCTCCTAATCATTAACGTTTAGCTTTACTACTTTAGTGGTTGAATGTGAGGTTTTGGCAGTAAAAGAAGAAACCCGAATAACACAGAAACATAACAGGGTTTAATATAACAAGAGAGAATTTTACATACTTCATTCAAAGGATATACTAAGTCATTTCATTAATTAGGTATTTCATCAAAATATTCCATTAAACATGTTAATCAAAACCAGTTCAGCAGTTATAAGATGAAGCTTTTTAACTTTAAGGTTTTTCATCTTCAGTTCCAGTAGTTAACTTTCAATAGGTTCAGGTTTAGAAATTAGAAAGGAAACATTCTAAGGGTACCATGGTTACTATCATTTTTGCACTTCATATTCATATCATTTTAACTTATCAGCTCTAGAGATCACACGGAGTCGATCAGTCAATGGCTCTCCTCGGTCGGCTCGGCAAAACAACGGTCAGCTTCTGGCTGGGCTCTTCGGTCCTTCCTTTCGTGTCCTCCTGTTCCTCTCCGTCCGTCGTCTCTTGACGATGACTCTTCTCGTCCGACTCCCTCCTTCCGATGAACTTTCTCCTTGCGAGGGTCCGCTTTTTATGGCTCAGGCCCGCCCACACTGTTTATACAAAACTTCTTTCTCATTGGTAGGAGCCGAGTCTTAAGATGCCTGATGTTTTCCCATGATGAGTCATGGAAAAGCACTGGATTCAAAGAGGTATCTCACGCCACCTCTCGAATATTCCAGCGACACGTGGAGCCACTCTACCATCTCCCTTCGGCCTAATTTGCATCTTAAATGAACGCGTCCATCCGGTGTTTACAAAAATCTTGCATTACACTTGCAAGTGGCTAACTGAGATAGCTGTTGCTGGCTAACAGCTGTAGGCCTCTTTAACACACATTTATTACGCAGTTATAGCGACTAATTTTGCGATTATATTAAGAAAAATATGCGCTTTTACTTGAGGATTTTTACTTCGCCTTGAGCTTTTCATTTGGTACTTAAAGTACTTAAAGTGATATTATATCGAAGCTTTTGAAAAAGATCTAGATAGGACGGGTATAGAAAATTTAGTCGTGGTAACTTTGAAAAATAGGAAAGGGCAGAGGTAGCACTATAACAGAAACAAAGGTTAGTTTGAACTCAATCCTAAGACTTTTGCTTTAACTGGAGGGTGATAATAACAAAAGCTAGTTTAACTTCAAAGAAGGTGACCATGTTAAGATAACATGATGTTTGAACTCAGTGATAGTGCTCTAGTATCACTCCTCGCTTTAATTGTAGAGTAAACAAAACATTTCTGGTCTCTCGCCCCAGCCGCATGATGTTATTAACAACACTAAATGTACGATTTTTGTTTTAAAAGAATTCATTTATCGTTGAGCATATTTTCTACAATGTATATTCGTAACCAGGAGAAATGTTTCTTCTCAACCGTGAAAATAACGAAACTTCCAATGCTCCAGGGTTCATTTGACATGTACCAAATTAAGATTGCTTTTGTGATTTGTGCCATGCATTCAAACCATTCCTATTTTTCTTAGGAATAAGAAAAACAGAGAGAGAAACAGAGAAAAGTTTTTATTTCCAAGGCTTGATAATATTTGTATCCCAATGTTTAGAGATGCTTTGTCTTTGAAAAACTTGACCGCACAGAGAAAGTTTCAAATGTAGCTGAAATGTCTGGTTTCCTTTTCTTAGGAATAAAACACTACAGAGAGACCTTTTCTTAGGAATAAATAAGCTCTACATAGAGAGAGCTTATTTTATTTATTTCCATTTACTGTATACATTATTTTTTTAAAATTTATATCGATCCTTTTCCTAACAATATTCAAAGTATCGCTTCTAAGTTTAATGAAAAAATATACTTTTATTCTGAAATCAAAAAAAAAAAAAAAGGTTTAAACTATCAATGAAAGTTAAGAGTTTAAGTTGGCGCCATCTAGGGAGTGTTTCTGCAAGTTGATTTATTTTTTTTTTTTAGTAACTGATTACTATTCTTCGCAAGACAAGCATGCGATTTTGTGTTTTCTTAAGTTCATAACATTCCTTAGAAAGACAAAATAGAATCACAGCAACCAAATATCTTTTTACCCCAACACAATGCTTTCAAAACAGTAAAGATTTTTTTTTTCTAACGCTCATTGCTTTCAAAAATGCATTTCAAGGCAAGTAACAAGTTCCATGACATGGCATTTTAAAAGTTAAGGTGACTCCATCTAGGGAGTATTTCAGCAAGTTGACATTATTTTGGTCTATTTTGAAATATAACGACTTTACATTATAAAGTAACTTACCAAAGTTTAAGCTTATTGCTTAATGGAAAAAAATTAACTTATTTTCTAGTATCTAAGGAAAAAAAAAAAAAAAAAGAGAGACAGACAGACATTATTTTACCAAATACAAATAGTTGATTTTATTGGTTTAACTGGCTCGAATAGTAGTAAAAAGATTTAAAATACAAAGAAAAATGTTAAACCTGACTACAGTAGCCTGTATCTGATGTAAACATGAATGGTTCTGTAGTGGCACCTGACGTTGAAAACACACTGTCACTAGCGGCATACGGATTCCAAAATTTGATGTTATCTTCAAGCTCCAAGTCCACGTCATTATTAGCAGCCTGAAACTGAACATAATTTTCAATAAAGTATGAGGATTCATCTGAAAAGGATCTAGAAGTAGTAGTCGATGACAGATCGCCATAGTAATCAGTGCTTGAAGCTTCAGACGTTGAGCTTTCACTGAACGATACCTGTGTTGAGCATTTAACACTTGTAAAATTTAAATCAAGATCACTATTAAATTCATCGTCAAAGTCCTCTGTATGTAAAACGTTTTCAACTTCAAAGGAACTGAGAGAGTTGCTCAAGGCAAAACTTTCACCAGCCGATGTACAAGATGTGTGATGATATGCCATTTTAAAGTTTAAATTGAAATTTAAGCATTGCGGTGTTTTGTGTGCGTATTTATAACCGCTCACAGTCAACACGTAGTAGAGCCAAAGTACAGATACACAATGTCGCAATAAAGCAAAGACTTGAACTAAGATAATTTTTACAACCTGTAGAATGTACATGAGTGAACTTCGAACACTGGAACCCCATAACCAACCGAACATAAACAGCCTTCTGCGAAACTGAAGGGCTGCGGGAATGCTTTTTCTGATTTGCACCGACCATTCAAACCAAACCTAACGCGTACAAAGGATTAGATACAGACCATCAGTAACGATGACATTGGATTCGAACCTCAGAAAATAAAAATAGAGAAATACATGTGCGCCAGCTAGGATACAAAATAAGAACTTTCATTTTGTGTGCGTATTTACAGCCACTCAAGAGTGAACTTCCAACGATGAAACCACAGCCAACCCAAACACGCCACAGACTTTCTGCGTTGCAGAAGGTCGCGTTTGGGCCGGAAAAAAAATAAAAATATTTTTTCCTCCCAACTCGACAGCTAAGCCTAAACCTTGACTCACCTCGCCAGCACACACTCGAAACCAAAACGGCAAAACAAGCGACCTCGGCGGCAGCACGAACGAAAATTGACGCCAAAATTCATATAGAGCCGTACTCGGTTAGTATCCCCATCTTAACTACTGACTTAGTGAAACACACAACAATATTTATTAACACAAAACAAAATAGATATACAACACTTGCACTTACTGAGGTGATTTGTTTAAATTGTGGCATTCATGCGTTGGTTACATTTCATAATGTCAAATATGTGGATCTGGTAATAAAATAGTACATTGTGCTCTTCATAGAAATCCTGTATTTTATCTTGCAACATTAACCCTTCACAATTCTTACCTTTTGTAGTGTACTAGATTGTTCTAGGTTAAATGTCCAGAATGCTCATAGACATTTTTGGTGGTACTAATATTCTGAGGCTAAACGTGGGTGGGTGTGGCTAAGTTTCCTGGCTGGTTATCTCTCAGTGCATCCTTCATCATCATCCAGAACTCAGCACTTGATCATGCTCGAATATACTACACTTTTCTCGTGGGCATCAGGATGGGAATTTTCGGGTGTTTATGGGAGCATTATAGTCATTTAACCTATATTGTGTTAACATGTAATTCATTTGGGATCAGGAAAGAAGCATTGAAAATGTTATCAGTATGGTTTTGTTTTTCGATTGTTACATTCATACGAACAATATAATGGCTTATCAGTTAATTCGCTCGCTCCTGGAATTCAGTTATACGGCCTCCTTCTCTCCAACGAAATCTGGGTGGGTGCGAAATCTACTGGTTTTTGGGCGATTTGTGCCTGGTGGCCACTCTGCTTCTTCTCTGCCTTTGTTCCTTTCTTTTTCTCTTTGTCTCTTGCTGCTCTGCTGATCTTCCAACTAGTTGTTCCTCTGCGAAGAGCCAACTCCCATCTCTCCTTTTTTGGGCCCCCATCTACCCTTATATGCCTTGCGCTTCGGCGCCACTTTCCCCCTTCAAATTTTTCCTTCGTTGGCGACACAAAAAAAAAGGATTCTTCGCTTCCTCCCAATGGCAGTGGGGAAAGTCGTTAATATGAAAGAGGACTGTTCTTTTAGTTACTTAAGCCTGCGTCATGGCCCGGTGTATGCCTGGTTTCGCTATGAACATAAACCTTTTTGCTTATTGTCATTAGCGCGGGACCGAAGTTCTCGCTGCCCCTTTCTCCCCCGTTAAGAGTGAAAGCAAGCTTGTGGTAGTTATGGGCTCTTGCCTTCTCATTGGCTTTCTCACATCTCCTCCTCAATACTTTTGATTTGGCTTTCCCTTGCTTAATTATCATGGGTTCTAATCGAAAACAGGTTTTCGACAATTTATCCCCAACATCCTAAATATCGGTTTTATTAATCAAATAGAGAATTAGATTTACCCGATTGTCGTGAGTTGAGAATTTATCAGCCTCAGAGTGCCAATCCCATACTCACCAGATGTGAGCCCCTGTGGGTGTGAAACCATATGCTAATTATTTCACCGAATATTGCCAACACTTCTTTTTTTCTGAGGAACTCATGGATAAAATTATTGCTGAAAGTAATAAGGATTAACTATTACAGAACAAAAGCATTTATTACAAGGGTTAGTTCAAAAGTCAGCTTAGTTTATGGAAAATAATGAACTATACATACCTTCATCAATAGAAGCTAGCAGGAGACATACATTCACTCTCCAGCACAAAACTCAAAGCAGAATGAGGGCGCATGCGTGGACATGAGAGATATGGATTGCAACACTTTTTGGCCTGCATGCTTTTTTCCTGGAATTAAATGTGACAAAACAAAGGAAAAAAACTACATATCACAGGTTGACCTATCATCTCTGTGCAACTATTTTTTGTGTTTTTGCATGTAACAACATTATGTGTTAATGCTTATCAATAATCTCACAATAAATCTCAACCACTTATATCTTAATCTTGTTAATCACCTTACTTTCGACTTCCACGAGTGAATATGGTGCAAAAAGTGAAATGTTATGCTTTCATTAACTAGGGTCAGCTTTCATTGGAATTCTGCTTCTCCCAGTTCTACAGACTTTATTTGTAGATCGTTGAACCTATTGGGCAATACCCTGACCGTATTCCTACTTGATCTTCTCTTAAGTTGTTATCCCTAAACCGCTGGACAGCTCTCAGTGTGACTGAACTATTACAGGGCAATATCACAGGTTGACTTATCATCTCTAAGAATTTTTTTTTGCTATTGTTGTTGTTTTTATATATAACAGCATTGGGTATTACCACTTTATCTCTAATCTCACAATAAATCTCGACCACTTAAATCTTAATCTTCTTAATTGCCTTATTTTCCGGCTTCTACGAGTGAATATGGCGAGAAGAGTGAAATGTTATTCTTTCATTAACTAGGGTCAGCTTTCATTGGAATCCTGATTGTTCCCCCAATTCTATGGACTTGATTTGCAGATTATTGATCTGCTTAGTCATTGAACTAATTAGGCAATTACCATGACCATATCCTTACTTGATCTTCTAAGAAGTTGTCATCTCTAAACCATTGGACTGCATTTAGACCACTAGACGCAGTCCAATGTTAATTGCCTTTTAGCCGACTTCTGTGAGTGATTATGGTGAGAAAACAGTGATGATATACTTTCATTAGCATGGGTCAGCTTACAGTGGAATTCTGCTTTGTACACCAGTTCTATGGGCTCGATTTGCAGATCACAGTTGTTTTTGGTCATTAATCCTATTAGGCAATACCCTGACCATATTCCTACTTCATCTTCTCCTAAGTTGCCATCCCTAAACCATTGGACAGCTCTGTGTGATTGACCTATTACAGGGCAATATCACAGGTTGACCCATCATCTCTTTGCGACTATTTTTTGTGTTTTTGCATGTAGCAGCATTATGTATCAATGCTTTATCAATAATCTCACAATAAATCTCAACCACTTATATCTTAATCTTCTTAATCACCTTATTTCCGACTTCCACGAGCGGATATAGTGCGAAAAGTGAAATGTTATGCTTTCATTAATTAGGGTCAGCTTTCATTGGAATTCTGCTTCTCCCAGTTCCACAGACTTTATTTGCAGATCATTGAACCTATTGGGAAATACCCTGTCTATATTCATACTTGATCTCCTTCTCAATTGTTATCCCTAATCCATTGGACAGCTCTCAGTGTGATTGAACTATAACAGGGTAATATCATAGGTTGACCTATCATCCCTATGGGACTTTTTTTGTTGGTGTTGTTGTATACAGGTTGTATTTAAATTGGTGTCAAATATTCTAGGGGCATATTCCCATTGAGCGAACATTAAAAAAAGTTCATGTAAACGTGGGTCTAGAAACGCTTAGTTTCTCAGGTAGGAGGAATTTTATTGTTTAACAATTTCAAACAATTAATAAGCAACCCAACAGAAAAAGTAATGTAATTAAACAAGACAAAGTTTAACAAAAACAAACAAAAACAAAATAAGCACAATACAGAACATTTTGTTACAAAAATTGTTAAAAATGGTCTCCTCCTGCTTTGATGCATCCTCTTAGCCTGCGTTCTATGCTTTGTCGTACTCTGTTGAATACACCTGGAGTGTTACATATTTGCTCACATCCATTTATGATATGCTCTCTTAAAACGTTAACATCAGGCACAGAAGTTGCGTAAACAAAGGACTTTAAATGTCCCCCAGAGATAAAAATCCATTGGTTTCAAATCTGGTGATCGAGCAGGCCATTCAACGGATCCCCCACGACCAATCCATCTTTGAAGAAAATGGCCATCCAAATGCTGACGAACTCTCCGGCTAAAGTGAGCCAGGGCGCCATTGTGCATGAACCACATTTGTCGGATGACGTTCAGAGGCACATCGTCCATTAAATGGCGCAATTCATTTTCAGAGACATTTATTTCCAACTTCGTCCCAAAGCGTGTCCAAAATGAAACGATTTTATCCACATTCATTATTATTACTACTGGTGCTGTATTAATAAGAGTGACAAAATCAAACTTGCTTGATCATTGTGCTTTGCTCTCTGCTACCGAAAGAAGTGGCTCTCTACTCGCTGCTGCACTATGTGTTCCAACATGTAAACGAGTGTTTGTTTTCTCTGCTTTGCTCGCTACTCCACTATGTTTTCAGCCTAAGAAGTTGTTGTCTCTAAACAATTGGACAGCTCTCACTGTGATTGAACTATTACAGGGCAATATCATAGGTTGATGTATCGTCTCTGTGTTGTGGGCATTGTTGTTGTTATTTAGAGCATTAGCAACTAAGGCCATGTTGCTCTGAGGATATGCGGTGGTCATTCCCCGACCTTTCTGTCTCCTCCGTATTTGGTGGTCATGGGCTCGAACCCCGGTCTAATCAAGATGCGTGTGCTACGCACTGTTGCTCCTGCCCACCTGGCTATGGAGGTGCCGTGGGCATAATCCCCTGTCTTTACACAAACACATTAAGTGGGTTGTTTGGCCAATCCTCATTGGGCAATTATACCTGCAACTGTGGACTAGTGGTTTTTGAACTCATAATAGTCTAGGACAAGTCTGCCCTCTATTATGAAAAGGTTTGTTCCTCTTGCAGGGTGTGTTGTCTAGATTTTACCTTTTAACCTAGAGCCCACAGTAACCCATATATTGTTTAATGTTCTGTGTATTATCCACTTCTTTCAGACTGATTAAGTCACTTATTACTATTAATCAATTCCATTCTTGTTATTTCCCATATGTATTTATAATGTTTTTACTAATAGATGGATCTTTAACTAAATAAGATGACAGAGGCAATATATATATATTACCGGCAAAGTGTGAAAAGCAGGTATTCTATACAATGCATTATGTTTTTAGGCAAAGTATGAAATGTCTGTTTTATTTTAATAATTTACATACTTTCCCTAGGCATCGTATAGAATACCTAGGCATTGTATAGAATATCTAGTCATTATATAGAATGACAAATACTACTTCGGCAAAGTATGAAAAAGGCTTTTATTGAAAAGATGCATGTGAAAATGTAAGATACGGGATTTATCTACAGAAAGAGAAAAAGACCAGTGCTGAACTACTTGTTGCTACAAGGTAGACTGGAATGGCATTTTGAATTGCACTTAACTGTCTTTTTTTTTCATACAGAAGCACTTCAAATTTTGGCACTTGGTCTTGCAAGTACACCTCACGAACCCTTGGCCGCTACCCGTGGACTGAGCGGAAGCTGCTGACCGGAGAGCTATTTCGTGGTCAGGAACATCTCCAACTCTCAGTAAGTCCTTGGGACATAAAGTGAATTGTGATCTGGCATAGAGTTGGTTTAAAATTCCTTCAGCAGTTCCAAGTCGGTAAAAACCATCATCTGTCACACTCATAACAACTGCCAGCAGATTGCGTGAGTCACCCTGTCCCTTGTCGATGTCTGAGATAGGAACTCACATAGCATTAGTAGAGGCATATAATGCAAGAAAGCAAGCTTATGCAGCATCAGCCAAAAAAAAAAAAAAAAAACACTTCCATTTCACCCCTCCATTCGTTCGAAATACCTGTTCAGCTGAGAAGTTTTTTGTCAATTGTATCGTTTAAAAACAAAACTAAATAAGGTGTTTGCACCGTTGACCAGGATTTTTTTTTCCCCCTTTTTTGTTTAACAAATCATTTTCCATAAGAGCTGATATACTTCTAGGTTACAATTAAATTATACAGTATCAGTGCACCAGTTTCTTTACCAGAGACTACATACTAACATAATTTAACAACAATAGGTCACAGGTGATATTTTAATAAATACTGTTAAATAAATCTTAACTGTGGAATCACAATAGCTTCTGGAACAGTCATTTCCGGACTTTAGAGAAGATAAAAATAAAAAGAGTAATTTGAAATGCCCAACAACAGTTCTCTAACATATAACGCTGATATCCTAGTTAGAAAAACACAAACACAGTCTTGATATGCACTGTTTTCCTCTGTCCTTTGTTTTTGAAATTTTGAAGCAAACAAAAAAGTCTCAACTGATCTTCAACTTCTTGTGGATTGATGGCATCTCCTTGGAAGGTAAATTCTTGCTTTGTAAAGGTCCTAGAATGTCTTGAGAAGAGTATAGCATGGTGGTGCCATTTTCTGGGTCTTTGGGGGTTATATGGATCTATATGCAGCTTATAAGAGTGTACTCTTTCAAATGAAATAGGTCAAACATGGTGATAAAATATATGCCTATACCTGGTGGTAGCGCATCTCATCTGTTGTCACTCATTGCCCATTTACATGGAAAAGAAAGAAAAGCATAGTATAATTATTACAAATCAGATTACGTAACATTTTGTCATGATACATCAATTTATTTTACAATTGATTTTCATTTAAAAGATAACTGCTAGTACTCATTTATTTTTTCGAACAGATCAACACTATGTGCAGAGCATAGATACATCTGAGTATGTTTGTCCACATTAATATTCTTTCAGTTAACATAACACCTTAGATAGTCAAATACAGTACATTAATTAGTCAAATCAATACATGAGAGCTTAAAAATACATCTCTGGATGGCTGTTAAGTTGATAGATAAGAAATCGTCAGATTTAAAGTCCGATTATATAACATGCTTGACTTTATAATATAACCATAGAATATAACAATATATAATAATATAATGGGTGATTCTAAATTATTGTCGGGGTTTCCAAGGCCTATAATTTTCTAACTAGAAACAACAAAATAAAACTGCTTACGGAATATGAAAGTGTAACTCAAAAAGTTTTATTACCTATAGAATGCTAAACAACTTCAACATGCGTGCCTTTTGTGGCATGTAAGATGTCCAAGCGATAGTCAATTTCCCTCCAAGTGTTCTCCAGCATTTGTGGTGTAACTGTTTCGATTGTAGCAACAATTCTGAGCTTCAGTTCGTCGAAGGTGGTCACAGGAGTCTTGTATACAATGTCCACATATCCCCATAGGAAGAAATCAAGCGGCATAAGATAGGGTGAGTGCGGAGGCAATGGAATCGATCCATCACTCCCAACCCAGCGCCCCGGAAAATGCATGTTGAGAAATTCTCACACAATAAGAGCCCATCTTGCTGGAACACCATATTTGGCTGATGATTTTCCAACTGGGGTAACACCTTTGGACCTTTCAACTATCTCTTTCGAATTCTTGAATGGCGTGAGGGTTTTCTGATCCCCATATTCTGCAGTTATGACGCTTACCCTCCCTGATGTGTAAAACGTTGCCTTATCACTAAATCTCCATCTCTGAAGGTAATTTTCATCATCTTCGACGTTTGACAAAATGTCTTGGGCAAATTGGAAACGGCAGGGTTTATCGTTCAGCTTTAAAGCCTGCACAATCTGCAGTTTGTAGGTATGGAGGTGATGAACAACCCTCCAAACAGTCATTTGTGGTATGCCTAACTGCAAAGAAGCTCTTTTAGTTGATTTTTATGGGCTTCGAGAAAACGGTTCGTGGATTTGATCAACATCTTCCTGCGAAGTGCTTGGTCTTCCTGCTCCTTTTCGGTGCAGAACGCTACCAATCTCTTGAAATTGCTTTAACCAACATCAGATAGCATTATCTGAAGATGGATTTCTTCCATACTGAGTTCTGTAATGATGTTGCATTGTGATAACAGAATTTGTTTCAAAAAACCAAAGTACACACATTGCCTTCTCTTGAACAGTTGCCATTTTGAAGTAATGCCATCAGTATCTCCCAGACATCAATGCAGCAAGTACAACGTTGCCAGAGGAGAGACAACTGGAAGATTGTTGTCTTCCAGTTGTCTCTTTTTTGTTGTCTTCCAGTCGTCTCTTTTGATTGTTGTTAAAAAACAAAATAAAATAAAACAACATAACACAAGACCACCAGCACTATCAGCTTTTCTTTCTACTACAGTATTAAGCCCTTTAGTCTCGTCTTCTGCTCTCTGGTGTGTTCTACTGCAACTTTGCTTCTCAGTCCACAACAATTAGAATCATTCCCGTGCATTCATGTAGAACGATTTTTCATCCTGAAAAACAATTCATCCTGATCGCAATTAGCACCAGTGTTCCACATGCTTTCCGTTATAGTGTACTTGCTAGTAACCTTCTTTCATGACAATTATGGCAATCATCTGTTAATATACTATGAGGTTTCTGGGCAAGTTTAAACACTAATATTAATGTTCCAGAATGCTCTTGTGTTTTATATGATCAACTAATGGTTTATTTTAGGACTGCATCTTGTGTTCTCAAGATCTATTCTGAGACGTGGAGAATAGACACGCAACATCAAGAAGGCGCTGTGTTCTCACTCTGAAATTCTTCCTGAAGTTAGACCGCAGAGTGCCACAAGATATGTGGCACTCTGCGGTAGTGCCACAGGATGAGTAAACGAAACATGATTTATTAACATAAACATATATCGCACAGGATAAACACATACCTTACAGAATAATTAGAAATGGTAATTTAGCTAATAATAAAAGAAAGTAAAACTCAATACTCTTCTACAGTGGGGTATAGATTAAAATGTCTATGTTACATGTGTGTTATTTGGTTTATGCTCTTCATGTAATCTTTGGCCGATAATCACTGCTCGTACTCTGCTGAATCGACGAATATCTCGCTATCCAAGTATTTAGGTGTTAGTGTAATGTTGACATATGAGTTTAATAATAATTAATAGTACTACTTTTAATAATGAGTTGCATTAATAATACAATCTAGGGTCTAAGTGTGATAAAAATAGACATACATCATAATGTATACCTAGGAGGAGAAATGTCCGTTAGGGACTTAATATGTGAGCAAAATGTGGGACTTGTTGTTGGTTGATTTAATTTGGTATGCTGTCGAGGGATGACTTACTGGAAAGTCTTTGCCTCTTCACAGAGATTTCGGATTCCCCAGAACAATCCATGGGATATTCTTCTTCTTCCTTCATACAGCATGCCTTCCACAACGAAAAAATTAGCTAGCACCACCTTACGCAACCGCTCCAAAAACACCCAAAATATGCCACCACCTCTTTTGTCTTCCTTCAATATGTATATCTCCCCCTCTTTTAATTTACAATCTTGTATTGGTCAAAAGGCTAATTTTGTGGGGAAAAGGAAATTCCAAGGACTATTGTCCTGGAAACCTGACACAGTAAAAATGTAATTTTATGAGGGGAAAGAGGAACTTCAAATCTGCATGGGGTGGCATTTTAAGAGGTAATCACTAGATCTTAAGTCTATTCATTTCTACGAATTACCAGACAACAATCGCCCCGTAGTTATCAAGTTCAGATTTCACCCCAAAGGTATGTTCCTTACCTGGCATTACTCTGATTTCTCCTCTAAGAATCACAGACTTTCCCATCGTTTTCATGAAATTTAAATCCATGACATTTGTGCGACTTGATCGAGTGATGATCTCTTCATCATCATCATCATCAGCCATTTTCAATCCACTGCAGGATGAAGGCCTCTCCAGCAACTTTCCAGTTCCTTCTGTTTTGAGAACTGGCCATCCATTTACTACCCACAAACTCATGAATTTCATCTATTCATCTCTGCCATTGTCTTCCAGGTTTTCTTCTAGCTCCTCTTGGGTATCATTCTGTTATTTTCTTAGTCCATCTGTCATCATGTCTTCGAGCTATGTGTCCTGTCCAAGACCATTTTAGTTCTTTAGTTTTGATAAGAATGTCCTTTACTTGAGTTTGCTGCCTAATCCATGTGTTTCTCTTATTGTCTAATTGTACAGTCTGTACAGTCTTTTGTACAATTGTACTATTGTACAGTCTGATTCCCAATATAATTCGTTCCATTCTTCGCTGTGTAGTTCTCAGCTTCTCTTTCATTCTTTTGGTGAGTGCCCAAGTTTCACTTCCATAAGTCATGATGGGGAGTATACATTGGTTCATTGTTTTACGTTTCAGACAAACTGGGATATTGCTCTTCAGTATGTGACTATATTTCCTGAATGCTATCCATCCAAAATTTATTCTTCTCTTGACTTCCAGCCATTTATCATTATCACCTTTTCAATTACTGTATCATTACAGTAATTGAAAAGGTGGAGTCATAAGTATATGACTCCACCTTTTCAATTACTGCTCCTTCAATCATCATTTCCCTTTCTGTGGCATACTTGTTCATCATTACTTTTGTTTTAGCCATATTCATCTTTAGTCCAAAATCCTTACTAACTGTGCATAACTAATTAAGATTTTCCTCTAATTCTTTGGAATCGTGGCTTATGACCACAATGTCATCTGCAAATCGTAAATGGTTTAGGTACTCTCCGTTCACATTGACTCCCTTCTGCGACCAGTCTAATCTTCTGAAAGCTTCCTTAAGGGCAGCAGTAAACAGCTTCGGAGATATTGTGTCTCCTTGTCGAACTCCTTTCTCGATTTTAAATTCCTACTGTCTTTGTCTAGTCTAATAAAGGAGGTAACACTCTCATATATTTTCTTCAAAATCATAATATGTGGGGTATCTATGCCTTGTCTTTCCAGTGCCCGAAACATTGCCTTATGCTGTATGGAGTCAAATGCCTTTTCATAATCCACAAATGCCAGGCATAATGGTGTTTTATATTCATTTGCTTTCTCCATTAGCTGTGATATTACGTGAAGGTGATCCATAGTTGAGAATCCTGTCCTAAAGCCAGCTTGCTCTTTCGGTTGATTCTCATCAAGTATTCTTTCTAATCTGTTAGTAATGACCTTTGTGAACAATTTGTAAATGTGGGATAACAAGCTAATTGGTCTATAATTTCCAATTTCTTATTTATCTCCTTTCTTATGCAGCAAAACTATGATTGCATTATTCCACTGCTTAGGCGTCACACCTTTTCTAATGCACTTTGTGAAGAGCCTTGCCAGTTTTTGTGTTATGTCTCTTCCTCTCAATTTTAACAACTCTACAGTAACTTCATCTTCCTGCAGGGCTTTCTGATTCTTCATTTTCTTCAATGCATGTTCTACCTCATCAGGAAGAATATCGGATGTGTCTTATGTGTTGCTACTTTGCAATCCATCTTCCCCACTGCTGGCATCATTCCCTCGCTCCTTGTATAATTCTCTACAGTCTTCTGCTATTTGAATTATGCCTTCGAATTAACCAAACTCATGACGGTGGAATGGCGTCTCAACTGCTGCTTTCTGTAGCCACCGTCAAGGGGCACCTGCTAGAGCAGACAAATATAGCCTTCTGCAGAAAAGGGATCGTTATTCTCCAGATACAGTAATGGCAAAACATAAGGTGACATAGAGAGGTTACTGCTTCTCAAAGGCAGGCCAAAAGGTAAAAATGAAAACATTTTTACACTGCTACCCTAAGTGTAGTACAGCACATTTGGTAATTTCCTCTGGGGTTTCTGACATATATTCTATTGCATTCTGTGTATTCTTTTTTTAAATTTTCGATTTTACCAACATTCTGAGGCGTATTTATTAAAATATGCTCGATAAATTTTTCATCAATACTAATTGGCCACACGGCTATATCAGTAGGATAAGAGATAACTTGCTTTCTTGTAAGTACAGACTCCGATTGAAAATTTTCTCCAAAATTCTGTAGAGGTGTTTCATTTACTTCTTTTACTTCTGTATTGCGCACATTATTTTGATGTTTTTCATTTTCGTCTCATGATACTGATAACAATGTTTCACTTTCGTTTCGAGTAATTTGAGGTACATTTTCAGGATGTAAGAAAGACAAAGTCACCCCCTTTTGACTATTTAGCTGTTTTCCCTTTTCTCTGCGTCGTTTTCTTTTATTAGCTTCTGATTCAAACTTTCTTGGCATCGTTACGTGTGTTATACTATTAAAAGCAAAATAAATATTTATTAAATCCAAAATATTAAAAATAATTTTTATGAGTACTGAATTCTTGAGTTTTAGATCTATATTTATTTTTTTATATATTACATATAATTACTTTTACATAAAATATTACTGTTACATACAAGTATAAAGAAATAAGTGTTGGTGAGGTCTAACCTCCTAGCTTTATAATAACAATATTAAACGCAATCTTTGACTAATACTCACTCAGCGATTAAACCTCCAACTGGGGACTAGTGGTTTTCAACTCATAGAAGAGTCTCGGACGAATCCGCCCCCCCATCGTGAAAGGGGTTTGTTTTCACTTGCTGGGTCAGACCTTTAGAATGCGTTATGTGATACCCTAGGTTTTCCAGGGTGGATCCTCCCCATCCAACCTAGAGCCCGCAATTACCCATTTTTATTACCCATTTTTATTGATATGGTACCTCATACCTCGTCACTTCCTCTCCGATTAATTCAACCTTTGTAATGCTTATTGTCAATTCTCACTTGATTGTGTCATTTTATGTCTACATATATAGGTCTTTATCAAGATCGATAAACACTGATTTGATTAATACCCTTAGATAGATGAAAGGACCAAGGATACATAGATAGAGAATAATAGATCAACTTTTAATAAACAACGGGACATTAACAATACAACTTTTACATACATTTTGGTGATGGGCAAGAGTCATGACAATAGTATTATTGGCCATAGTATTATTGGCCTTTTCAGTTACCTCCTTGGAGTGGCCCCTTAGACAACTGAGTAGAGGTACATTACACTTGTTCACTTTTACTTAGTTGATTCAATGATCAATCTTACGGATTATGTTGATCCTTTAAACCTAGAATTTTTGGAATTCGATTCGGGAGCTTTCTAAATAAGAGGATCAACGGGACTGTTAGATGGGTATACTGGTATGTGTGTGTGTGTGTGTGTGTGTGTGTGTGTGTGTGTGTGTGTGTGTGTGTGTGTGTGTGTGTGTGTGTGGTGTCATGAGTCCGGGGGCCTAAATAAACAAATAATTTGAGGAAGGAACACTTACCGATGAACTTCACGGATCCTGGGGAGTCGTCCTTGCTCTACTCTGTAAACTTCAGCTTCACCAGTTTTTAGGGAAAACCGTCAAGAATTTATATGTGTGGTTGACTTTGAGGACTCGTGTTCTCCGGGGACTTGGGCGACCGCACAACGGGTATTTTGGGGGGAGGAGTGAGACATTCACTTTTGGTCTACCTTCACGACCTGGCTTCTCTTCTCCTTTAGCTCCACGCCTACCTTTTTACGTGACCTCACAAACACAACGAAATTTCGGATTGGATACTAAATTCTTGGAGCGACCTTGTCGTCCAATAAGGATTCTGGCTTAGAGACAATGTCAACAGCCCTATGGTGGGACCCTTCCAGGTCTTGGTGCACGCACCTACACACATGCTGGGCATCTACTTCCATCCTGTTGGCTTGCAGGTCAGTTTGCTGCATTCTTGTGTAAATGCCGTGCCCACAAACTCGATTTCCTCTCTCGCTTACCACTGCAGCATTCACCATCTGGTACTGCTGATAACATTATTTCCGACAGGTACAAGGATGTGGGCAAGACCGGCGACTTAACTTTCTTTTCATATTCTTCTTCTTTTCAAATTCAATGAGTGTATTTAACTAGTATAGACTTGCCTTTACTTCTGTGGCAAAGTTTTTCCTGTCTAATTAGATTCCTGAATAAAACAGTTAATGCATAATGCCTTTAAACTTTCTTGTAATCAAATCCCCAACTAATAAAATATTAATAAGATCCCTTTTGTGAGTTCTACCCATACGTTCCCCTCTTTGTCAAACCGATCTCCAATCTTAATGTGATTCCCTGATGTATAAAAAATATTCAGTTATGCATTCAGTTATGTTACAGACTTGGCAATGACCAGGAATTACTGGGTGTCTTCTCAACTCTATTACTAAGGAAAGTATCGACTTGTGGCGGTAATAATAATAAACCAGATTTAATGTCTCTGAAAAAAGATGTTTGAGGGGCAAGAATTAACTTCCGTAACAGGAAACACAAAACTTGCAATTAGACAATGTGTGGTCTCACAGGATCTGTTTAGTCTTTAACAGATGGGGAATATGTTTTTAATTTGAATAATGGCACTTATGAATAGATAGTTGCTGTAGTAACTGTATAATAGAACGAAAGCGATGGGGGGGTGACTGGTTGCCTTGGCAACATTCCTCCATTCATCAACGGTGAAGACCAAAGATTGGTCTAGAATACTCTCCCTCCCTGGAGTAGAACCAAATGTATGCTGATAAACCTTACAATTTATTTACTATTATTATTGTTATTATTGTTATTTATTTTATTTTTATTTATTATTATTTTTATTTTTTTTTTTAAAGTTACCTTCCGCAGATATATCTAACCTGGGATAAATTTACATTGATCATTGAACCAATTTCTCTGCCAACACTACATACTAATTTACCAAAACAAAATTTAACAATCACAGATCACCCGAGTTGGTAAAAAAATCTTCATTGTGGTGTCACAAACACTTCTGGAACAGTTAGTTTGTGCTTTAGGAAGTGGAACTAATAGTCTAATTTGGAAAGTTCAACAACAGCTTTCTGAGAAATTCTTGTAAGAAAACACAAATAGCCTTACTTAACCAATTCACTTCTGGAACGACAGCGTCCCCGTGGGGAGTAAGTCCTTATTTGAACAAAGTTCTAAACTGTCTGGAGAAGAACAGAATAGGATGTTGGCGTGTCTGAGTCCTTGGGAGTCACATAGATCTATATTTTTCTTCTTTAAATGGCACTTCAATTAAGACAAGTCCTAATAAAATGAGAAAACATAGGCCCACCCCCTGATGGTGGCACATCTCTCTTGTCCTCACTCATTGCCCATTTACATGAAAGAAAAAGAACAAAACGTAATATCAGTACTACAGATCAGCTTATATTATGATATATTAGGTCATTTTACAATTGACTTGCATCTTCAAGATGACTGTTAGTATCCATTTAATATGCTCAACTATATCAATGTTATATTCTTTTGAGTTAACATTATACCTTAGATAGTTATATACACTACAGTAAATAGGTAAATACAGTATACTAATCATCAAATGATAAAATTAAATGTTAAATGGTCAAGTTAACTTCTTAAAACTTCAAAATACATTTCTGGATGGCTTTTCGTTTGATATATCCGAAACCATCCCATTTCAAATGGAACTACATATACATTTGATTTTATAATACTTAATGTCCGTATGGGATATAATATAATACGATACAATATGTTAGGTTACATAATATCTTGAGATAATATACTCATAGTGTGATGTTATACTGGAGTTTTTCTTCTTATTTCTCGGGTTTCTATGGATGCTACGTCTGTGTTGCGGTACGCTTTTCCTTCATTGGACCCTTATTCCCGATCGTAATCCCAGTATAATCATGTGACTGTCTAGCGGTTTTTTATATTAGGACAATGGTCGCAGCCCCCAATAATCCTACCCAACGGAAGGGAATAGGAATCGCAGCTTTGACCAGGGTGCTGTGTTAATACTCAAAACCATTCCAGTTATAGTTAGGAGTTAAGCACCGCAATATAAGTTCTTCTATTCTAATTCTCTACTTATTTATTCGTGTGAATGGAGGATAGGTCTGAGGTATATGTTTAAACAAAACATGGTTTAATGCAATATACTATAGAAATGGTACATATATAATAATTACCGCCTTAGTGGCAGTGACAAACAAATCCTAAATCATTTGGTTACAATAATATAAATTGACTTTGTGGAAGTATTTAAGAGTTCTTAGCATTATTGATATTTTGGTAATTCATGGGCTCTTCACATAGGTGTTCTTCGTGTGGATAACTCATCTCAGGCAAGAACTGGCATGTGACATAATAGTTATACAAACATGATGGGTGGCAATACTAAACTATCGCGCATAAGCTGTGTTTTAACTTATTGTACACTGTTTTATCTATCGTTAATTGTGATAGACGACCATCTAAGTGATGCGCTATTTAAGACAGCAGCATTAGGATATTCTATACTTAATCAATGCTAACATAATTAATTATATTACTGAGGAGTAAGGTTTATGTATAGCTGTAGGGATAACTTACCTAAATAAGGACGACTCATTCTACGGGGGGGCGGAACTCGGCGAGGGGATTCTGTGCTTTCTCGGTCTTCCTTCGGATTCTACTATCTTCGCTCGCACATTCTGTATCTTCTTGTGCTGTTCTTCAAACTTCCGTCTGTACAGTCATTCTGTAACGTTATTCCCGTTCCCAAAACTTACTGTATTTTCTCACTCTCTCTCATACTAACTAACCGACTGCCTCCTACCAAAACCGCCACAAACCAACTCTCCCCTTTCGCTTTCTCGTCCACCTGGGTATATCCTCATTATCGCATGAACCTTCGCCTCCCCAGAACCCGGACGAGGGTGGGGCACTCCACTCATGCTGTCATATGAGACAAGCTGAAAATATTTGCCAGAGAGAGAGAGCGGAGCTCGTATTTTCGTGGACTTGTGAACTTACTTCTGCGTAGCGACCGTTATCTTGAGTTAAGAAAATAATGGCAAAGGGAATTTGTAACTGTGAAGGCGACTAAGTCGGATAAGAGTCCGTCACTAGCGAATTTAACCATCCTATATTTGTCAAGAAACTGATAGCGGTTAGTCATGTTAGATTGGTATTTATATTTTCTGCTGAAAGCCAAAACAACTCTTTAGCAAAAAGGGGCACAGCAAAGGGGGGGGGAAAGGGAAATGCATGGGAAATATCTGTAAATTAATAAGAAAAATGTGGGCATTTTACAGTGATATAATAATATCATATGATATAGTAATATGACATGACCATAAACTAACCATTTCAGTTCAAGTTACATTGAATTAACAATATTCATTAAGAGGCTTATTACAATTTTTTTTTTTCTTTTTTTTTTTTTAAACAACCTTCATCTCAATTTCAGAAATTAAAACTAAAGAAGTTTAAATCATTACATTTAAGTATGTATTGAGGATATTACTCCCCATCTTTCAACAACCTTTACATCTAAACAAGATTTAATCACAGACTTCCTCATAATGTGAACATTTTATTTTTGAAGAAGGAATAGAGTGCATGCCTAATATTAGATATCTAATGACGTCTCATACATATCCCAATTAAGTTAACATTGTGCCTTAACACAGTTTACCTACCAATAGATTACCAAAACAATAATTGGAATACAGGGTTGTAAGTATACAACCTTTGGAGCTTACCTTTCCAAAAAAGGTTTTTTTTTTTTTTTTTTTTTATTACATTAATGTCATGGTTTTACCTCTGGCTAAGAACAGTTCTGGATTTCATTCTTTTTCTGATAGTTCTACATTTACATATTCAGACAATCTCTTCCTTGCAGCGCAGTTTTAATATCTGGTATCTGCTGATGATCCCCTTGGTGCGTCGTCAAGCATGACAGGGCTTCAGATTCAACTGGAACAATCCTAACAATCTCTCCCTTGAGGTCAACAGAGGTAGGGTTACTCTCAACTATTTTGGTCGCTTTCCTTTCTAATCCTGTTTCCGTAGTGGCAGCCTTTATGAGTATTGACTGGAGGGTTTGTCTAAATTGAAGAAAGTTCCATTGGCTAACTTGTTTTGCTAGATTTCATTCTATTTCAAGTGGGTCTTCAATGGCTAATGGGGAATTCCATTCCAACTCAGCCCTTCTTAAGCACATTCTTCTCCGTGTGGTCGATATGATTACACTCTGGTAATCAAATTCGTCACTGTAAAAGAGTAACATATGTAACCAAAGTCCTCCAACTTGATCTTGATTCCTCTTCCATACGGGCCAAGTGTCAAATATTTTTCCTAGGGCGTGCTGAAAAGGTATAGGCCGTTGCTCTATCCACCAGTCTCTTGTCACTCCAGGCATCTCCTGCAACACTGGGAGGACGGGTGGACGAACTTATTATAGGTAATAAATGACCGTCAAGGATAGTCCGTAGGAGGATAAGCCATTTCTTCCAATCTTTTCCATGTGAAGTTCCTTGGTTATATTCTTCAGGCTCCCATGAGGATCTTTACCCTTACATCTAATCTTACGTAAGTCTGGAGAAGATAGCTACTAGCTTCAGCAAGTGGATTGTTCAGACAAATTGTAACTCGTAGTTTTTCTTGTCGAGACCCATGATTCTTAAAACCTAACTTCGCAACTGGTGTTCGTGCATGAACAATCGCATCTGCTTGTATGCACAGTGTGTGGAGTTTCAAACCCGCACATATTTCCTCGATGGTTCTCTCTACCAAAACTCTTTTCTCTTCGGGTTCGAGGACTGGAATATTGGCGTTAATATCTAGAGCTGAGTACCAGGCATCAAGCTGGGTAATTGAAGAACCAATAACCAATACACAGGATCCAGGGTATTTCTTACAGATGTATCCTCGAACGTACGCAAATAATGTTTCCTTCTCCTTCCACTCGCCTCTGGTAGGGGTCATTTTTACGGCATGGCGGTTACATGATGTAGTAAGAGCTTGTAATCGTAATGGATTGGTCAGCGCTTGTCTCACCCATTTCTGGCTGTCATACACTGTATCGGCAGAAAGTTGTGAGCGTGGATAACATTCTTCAGTCTGCGGAACTTCTATTTTCCAAATGGTCAACTCCCTTTCGAGTTCTTCTACTGACTCGGTCCCTCCAACGGACATAACCGATTTGTCAATGTATGCGTTGATTACTAAAATTTACTAACAAGTTGTCGTCTCTTAAGGTTCCTTTCGGTTAAGTCTATACATAATAAGAGTTTTTTTTTTTTTTTTTTTTATTGCATTTTATTTTACTTCCTGAGAAGAGATAAAAGGGGTAAGGGAGGAAAGGCCTCTTCATCATAGATCCAATCCGTGCTATCCGGTTGTTTCGAGTTTTTAGTTGTAATTAAATTGTTGGCTACCTGTTTAGTCTTCATAATGATACTCTCTACGATGCTGATTACTGTTTGTGTTGATACACTTTCCGTTATAGGATGAGTGTCTACTTTTTGCCCGCCGTATTTCCGCCAGACATGTAGGAACGGACTGTGAATATGGTTGAACTGGTTAACGAACTCCATAGCACCTTGCTTTACATTTCGATTACATTTACGGACTCCTTTACACATCTCACAGCGAGCTTCTACTGTTGAGTCCATCGCATAGTGATTGAGAGATTTAGCTTCTAAATCTGAAACCGTAGAACATCCTGTGTGTTGGTCGCCCTCTGTGGGGGAAGTATACTTACAGACGATACGGCCTTTACTACTCTGAAAACTTCTCCACTGCCTCATTCTGACTTTGTATTTGTGAACGTGATTTCCAAAATCTTATATTATTTTATTTATTTTATTTTTATTTTTTTATTATTATTAATTTTTTTTAATTTTTTTTTATAGACTAATGAGGTTGATGAGGTTGAAAAGAAAATCTTTTCCCTTTTTTTTTTGTTTTTATTCTTGAGCTATCCTTTTAAAGAATTTCCTGGTATTCAACCTTGCCGGTTATTGGTGCTAAGTATGTAACTGCTGGGTCTCTATTTCATTTTTGTCAAAGCGGCCATGGTCATCTCCCTCACAACAACATCTCGTCAATATCAAAATTCCAAAACCTACAGTAACTATGAGGCTGCTGGCTACTGCTAACACTAAAGTTATAAATTCGAAATTCGTTTTCTGTGGACTTACCATAACTGTTATTTCTGTTGTTCCCCACTCATTGATCGTGTGAAAGACATACTGACCATAGGTGTCTCTTATAAGGATCAATGTAACACGAGTATAACTGGTATAGTTGTGAACTTTAAGATCCCATCAAAATTGGTCTGAAAGCGCCTGTCCTTTGAACGACTAATACCAGTTTCTGACTGGTGGCACATTCTTAATCATACATGGGAGGTGTAGAATTTCTTCCAACTCTGCTTCATGATTTAACCTACAGTGCACCAGAGGCAGACCTGAAATAAATACAAGACAACCATCCTGAATCTTGGGAAATGGGGAACAAGAAACGTAACATTCATATCTTCCAGTGTTTGGTTCCTGAAGGTTGTCAATGATTAATTTCTGTGAGTGGGCATTGTGGAAAATTACTCCATCCTTCTTCCATTTAATTTGTTTGGGGTTTCGCATGCACGGTACAATTTAGAATGATTGTTTCGCCGATCTGGGTGGCAGTGTCATTTAATTTGGACAATAATACAGGTTTATACATAATATCAATACGATAGGATTTGACTGAGAATCCCAATTTATTTTCCACTAAACAGGAAATTAAATCTCCATTGTTCTCTTCCTGCAAGTTGCGTATTTCCAGTAAGGATCGATTGGTCTCATGGAGTGTTACATTATTCCGATACCAGAAATAGTTCATTATGCTGGGGTTTGCTTTAGCATGACAGAAAATTTGTAGGTCATCTCCAACCATTTTCGGGCTTTTCATGAGTTGCAAAGTTATTCTAGGCTTGTATTTGACATTAATGGCAACCTGGGCATAACGAATTTCAGTCAGCGCCAGGTGCTCTGTGATGCAGGTAATGATTTTCTGGTCCCAAGAATCGTTGATCGATTTTAGGCTCCATGTCACATCTACAATTGTCTTCTTGTCTACAGAGTCTACTCGCTCCTTTAACGTAAAATCTGACATCACTATTTGTTGACCCCAGTCTCTCCAGAATACACTTGGGGGTGGCTTACCTGAGATCACACGACAGGTCAGTATTAATTCTTGTCCTTTTGTCAGGTTAAACTTGGGCACCTTCCACAATAAACGGTGGATCTGGGGAATCAATACTGTCAGAAAAGCCCTTGATGAAACTCTTACACTCCCATCAAGGAGGGTTAATTCACAGTGAAAACTCTCTTCGTCCTCCAGTTCGACAGGCTTGATTTGCAGATTTTACGTTCTCGCCACCGTTGAACCAACAAGACCATATCTGGTCCAGATTCCAATATGATATTCATCTCCTAGGGACCTACCATTTCTAAACCACTCAAAGTTTTTCACCGGGGTTGTACTGCTACATGGTAAGATCACTGATTGCCCCAAAATAGCTGCCTGATTGATCAGCTGCATGAGAAAAACATCGTCGATGATTACAGCCTGGATATAGATCAGGAAAGCCCCGAGGATTACAATCAATACGCCATTCATCTCTGTCACGACCTCCAAAATGCCTTAGGTCTATACCTAAAATAATAGACATACCTTCCTTTCAGATATTTTATTTTTTATCTATTCCTGCCCTTTTTTTTTTTTTTTTTTTTTTTTTTTTTTAAAAAACAGCAATAAAAATATCCAAATTTTTATTTCCACAAGAAAGAAAATGCCCTATTTGTATTTCCAACAGCGAATAAAAGGATTTATCATTTATTTACATATTATTAGATATACATATATTTTTATTTTTTTTTATTTATTTATTTTTTATATATCTGTTTCTTCACTTCCCTTTTTTTTTTTTGCATATTAGTTACCTGAGCTAGCGGAGGTGGTCCTACTCCTGCTTAAGACCTCGGTGGTTTTATTTTATTATTATTTTTTCTAAGATAGTTTCTGTGGTGGTAGCCACGAAGAGTGCAGATTTGAGAATCTGTCAAAACAGCTTGAACTTCGACCTGTTGAGTTGTCTTCCAAGATTATGGTCGTCTTCAAAGGGGTCCTTGACTACAAGAGGTGAGCTTCACGCTGGTTTGGTACTTCTATACAACATGTTGCTTCTTTTTACCGAAATAATGACATTTTGGTATTCAAATTTCTCGCTATAGTACAGTAGCATTTGTAGCCACAGCTCCCCGTCATCGCGATTCTTTTCCCGCCCAGGCCAAGTTTTAGATATCCATTCTACTTCATGCTGGATGTGGGCAGGATGCTTCTTTTTCCAGTAGTCCTCGGCAATTCTAGGTAACTCCTGTAGGACTGGGAGAACTGGCGGATGAACCTTCTGCAGATAATAGATCACCATCAGTGAGATCGTGTACGACGATATCCCACTATACCCTGCTCCTTCAATATGGAACTGTCTTGTTAAGTATTTTAGATTCAAGGTAAGAACCCTTACCCTTGCATCCATCTCCACATACATGAAAAGCAATGCACTGTTGGCTTCGGCGAATCGATTGTTCAAACTTATACCCACCATAATCGTCTCTTGTCTCGTACCACAGCTGTTATAGAGCACTTTCAATATGGGAACTCGGGCCTGAACAATAGCATCTGCCTTTATACGTCGTATGCCTACGAAGTCCAGAGCATATAGTTTCCAGTATTCTTGTCACAGAAACCTTTCTCGCCTCAAGGTGCAGAACTGACAACTTTACATTGACATCTAAATCAGAATTCCATGTGTCAAGTCCAGTAGAGGTTGAACCAAATATTGATACCGTGGATTCAGGATGCATCCTCAGGATGTGTTTCTTAACAGATGTGAACAGAACTTCTTTTTCAATTCGTTCTTCAAGTGTAGGGTTTAAGGTCTCAGCTCGACGGAGGCACAGGGCTGACAATCCCTGTATACGTAGTGAATTCGTCAATGCTTGCTGCAACCATCTCTGGTTAGTCATGTCACTAGATGTGGACAACCGCGGGTATAGAAAGTATCTCTGGGCCTGGTGCATGTCCACTCTCAAATTAGCCAATAACTCCTCGATATTCTCTACGGGGTCAGCTCCTCTGGTAGCCATGACATCTCTAGAATTTGCTTCGCTGTCTTGACTCGCCTGTAACATGATGAGTTTGCCTTAGGCAGTGTGGTTGAGAATTTTTTTTTTGACCAATAACATTTTTCCAAAGATTATCCTTATTACTATTATTGTTGTTATTCATTATTATATATATATATAAATTTTATTTTTTTTATTTTTTTTTTTATATATAAAATTATAAAACAGAGAGGTCTGTTTTGCCCCTTTTTTTTTTTTTTTTTTTTTTTTAAGTAATGGTGGCCTCTTTTTAGATCATTTAAGAATGCTCATCTTCCCTAGTCAATCAGCTCCATGTGATTTTCTTTGTCGCTGGGGCCGTCTGAATGGTCTGGGGTCTTTGGACCCTCCAGGGTGTCAAGTATGTCCCAAGGATCTTCTATAGCCAAAAGGCTGAGACTTGGAGCAAAATACATTGATTTAGTTAACCAAGATGCGATACACGGTACTCGCTCTACGGTTACTGGTTTTGGGTCTTGTATCATTTTGAAAATCTGTGCAAACTCTCGGTTCATAGTGGTGAGAACCTCTAATAAATTTATTGCTCCATTGGCTCCTTCCAACTTATCACAAAGACGTTGAAGAAATCAACTCCCATTTTTCATTTGCCAGGATTGGCATCCCTGTACTGCTGAATGTACTAAAAGAAAATCTGCGTGGGCGAATGGTTGGTGGGTCAATTTTTGCCTCTGCAGGCTGTACTTCAGTGCTGGTTAGCCTGACACCATGGCAGTTCTGGATGAAATATATCAGGTTTTCCTTTCAAAGTAGGTGTATTCATTTCCAGGAGGGGATAGGTAATGTCGAAAGTATACGAGCTATCTCGTGCAAGCAGCTTATTATCCTCCCCATGGGTGATGATACAGCAGACAAAGCAGTCAACATGTGACTGGTCTTCAGCCGCAATGCCCTGTAAGATCGTACCAATTTCCACCACTGATGCGTCATAATAGATCTGGGCCAGGAATCCCACAGATGCAAAACACCCACGCATGCGCTCCGCATCCTGAGAAGCACCCATCTCATTGCATTTTATCGGTGTTACTTCAAATATCCAGTTACACAAGATCACACAAACTCCTTTCGTACTGTGATTCATTCGATAAAATTCTTCTCCCAGAACCAGTTGGGGGATCGAAAAAGACGGTTCAGCATTATGAGGAGTGACATTGCATCCTAAACGTCTCTCCACTATATCTGGGAATTCGACACACTCGCAGATTATCCGGGCCATTCTTACACCTTGCCCAATTGCAAGTCTCCTGGAACTGACATTAAAAAAAGCGATTTCTAGTGGCTCAGTGGTTATTGGAGTAATCATTTGAGATTCCAGTCTAAGTCCTAATGGCAACACCGTCTGTCCTTCAAGAGGGGCAACAAAACCTATGCAACCAAGTGGTATTAGAATCTTCAATCCAGTATTAATGGTTCAATGTGATTCAGATGGAATCACACATCCCCTTGGATTTAGAATTGCATACCCCAGTGATGGAAACGTCTCTTGCATTGGTTCATGTGCATTACGCGTCAGCCTGGTATAGTAGATTGTGGGAACGGTGGACAGTTGCTGTGCAATGGCGGCCTCCAATGTTCCTGTGACTAAGTGATTCCATTCCATTGTTTTCAGTGGAAAGTTGTTGCCAGGGCTACTGCTAGTCAAAGTTTTCGAACGTTGCAACACGTCCTCCTCTTCTTTTCTCTTTTCTGTAAAGAAAGAGATAGAGATGACGACCAATATATTATTCTTGCTCTTCTCTCATTCCATTTCTTTGTAAGTTATAAAGAAAGGATGAGACCGGTAAATCTCCACACCTTTCTTCTCCCTTGAGTTTCAAACTAATTAACTTCCTTACTGCCTATCCAATTATTCTAGATTCCTAAAGTTCTTAATCAGTACTTTTGGTTAAAATGAGATGCCAAAATCATAAGATATATCTGTATATAAAGTTTTTTTTTTTGTTTTTTTTTATTGTTAGAGCGTTATTTGAACTTCCTGTGACTTATTTTTTTATACAGGCCAAAAAAGCCCCAATCACAAATAAACTTCCTAAAATAACGGCAGCTAGGATCGCTGGATAGCGGAGCCAAGAAATCATACTGGTTCCTCGAATAAGCCTTACAAAGGCTTCCCATGGATTTTCTTCTGGCATGAAACTTGACTGTGTCTTTACCTGTGAATAGTTTGGATGCATCACTAGTATTGTAGGGTCGTCTAGACAAAATTTCAAATCTCGGCAATCCGAGATTGTTCGTCCGAGGCAAATTTTTGTGAAACTTGACTGTGTCTTTACCTGTGAATAGTTTGGATGCATCACTAGTATTGTAGGGTCGTCTAGACAAAATTTCAAATCTCGGCAATCCGAGATTGTTCGTCCGAGGCAAATTTTTTCCTCATGGCATTTCTAATCCGTTTTCAATTGTATCTCAAAGTCCGTGGCTGTGGTAGTCAAATATAAAGATTTAGTAGCTACTTCAATGTTTTTAAAAGTGACAACAACTCTTCCGGCTAAACAGGTTGATGATGCTGTCACCCGAGTTACTACCATTGTGTCACAAGCATAGCATCCCACTGGAGTTGTTATTTCAGGTGATAGTTTCGGACATACAGTATGAGTCTCCATGAAGAAGGTATATCCATTAAAGTTCAGATCTAGCACCAAAGGTGCAGACTGAAGCATTTTTGATAATAATTGTCCCGACTGTTCTGTATAGAACTGATGATATGTTCGTGTTTTCGGCAATTTGTTAATTTTTCCTGTCACCATCCTCAGCAAATAGGACTCTTTCCTCCCGCAGGTAACTCTTGCTTCATACAGATGACATTGGATCATATTTTCCTCAAAAATAAAATCCTTCGAGACACTATAGTTAGATGGATGTCTCCTATCTCACCATACTTCGGCCTTGACATGGGAGCAGCTTTATCCAAGTATGCCTCCTGGGGTTGTCCCACTCGCATAATTAACTGGGAGTCCATGATTCCTGTTGGCTGGTCATATGTGCCGACCACTTGCATTTCTATCCCCTTCTGTGTTCGAGCATACTCTTCAAAGATTATCTCTTTGTCATGTCTGTCCTCTTCTGTATGAGCGATTACCACATAGGAGCAAGACATACCATTGATCTTTCTTATTTCGTATGATTTCGTAAAGTCAGGGACAAGCCATACTCGGTAATGGATACATGATTGACTATTGATTATCAAACATATCGAACAGCTATCTCCAGCTAGACAGTTCGTAATCCCAGGCCAGCTTAAGGATTCCTTTGTCAGGGCGGGGAAGTTGAAGTCTCTGTGGCATACGTCTCCCCAACGACAGAACTGATTTTGTGGGCAGCTAGTTTGGCTGACTAGATGCTCATCCACAGGAAACGTATAATAAAGTCGCGTTGTTGACCATTGGCATTTTACTTCCTTAAATGTGAGTTTTAGCTGAAACACTGTTTGATCGGTAGTCGAGGTGAACCAAAGACACTGCATAAATTCAAGATTCCTCAGTGTAACTCGAGCATTGGTAAACAGTTCACAAGGGTTTGTGCCTTCGTTTCCGTCACACTCACGTACTTCGGATGGTATAACTTGACGATTACTACATTCATCTACAGCTAGCATGGTTATTATTAACCCTATCAACATAATAACAGTTGCAATCAACGGCCCTTGATCATTTACTCTACCCATTCCTCTCGCATGATTCTCAAAATGTTGACTGACTCACTCAGTCATTTGGGCTATTCTTTCACCGTTATTAATTCCCGCAATGGCTGAAATGTGACCTGCTAATTTTGCTAACTGCCATCCGGCCCTTAATAACTTGCCACAGTAGTTGTATCAGTACTTTGCTGTAGTAGACAGCCATTAATGCCATAATGCCTACAGTCACATAGATACAGTCAAGTTTCTGGGTTTCTGGTAGACAATGCCGATCTTTTATCAGCTCCCAGCAAAAAAACACAATTTAACTGATAACATTCATTTTGTCCAGAAACATGTACTACACCCTGCAGCACTGCCCTGTTCAGTAATGAAGGAAAATTTTAATGCTCCTTTGGTTCTCAACATTTCTAAAGGCACCTGAGCTTGTAAAGGGTCAGTAACCCGCATTATCTTCTCGATGCCTTGTTTCCGAATAATTAAAGTCCCTTTCCTATCTAATGTAAATACTGAATCCGTAAACAGTACCTTAATTCCCTGCTCCTCAAACTTAGCCATCTCCTCAGCTAACAAACAACTGTCGATGTGACCTCGAAGAAGATCGCAGCACAGTGCAGCGTTTAAAAGAGATTAGCGTTGGATTTATAGAAATTCCTCCATCCGTTAGTGCTAACCAGTTTGTTTCGGCTGACTCTATGTCACAAATGCAATCTGACTGTTGGTTACACTCCATCTGAAAACAAAATTCCATCGACCCATTACACTTCTGATGTGAGCAGTGACGTCTTCCTTCCTTTTGGCATCGATAGACCTGAGAAGTACCGTTTCTATGCATTACTTGATTGATAATAAAGTGTTGAGGAATACCCAATGACCCATTGGAATACAGTATTCTTGTTACCCACTGTTTTAACTGATAACATTCATTTTGTCCAGAAACATGTACTACACCCTGCAGCACTGTGCCCTGTTCAGTAAAGAAGGAAAATTTTAATGCTCCTGGGGTTCTCAACATTTCTAAAGGCACCTGAGCTTGTAAAGGGTCAGTAACCCGCATTATGTTAGTTTCTGCATCTGTTTTTAACACATCCGCCTTCTACCATTAAATCTAGCTTCACTTCACTCTGTTTTACAACAGAGTGCGCAGTGATAACTGCCTTTTACCATGGTACATTTTTCTATCTCATAAGTTTCAGCTCCCTCTATTATTATAATTAATAAACATCCTATCATCCATATATTCTGTGATATTAAAGATCCAAACCATGGGCTCATGATACACATGCTTCTATTACAGTCTTGCCTTTTCGGTACAGCCTTATTCCACAGGAGGAAACCTACAAGGTAAAACCAACTGGTATAGAGTTGAATGAGATTAATGAATATGAATTAATCATATGCACACAGACTATGAGTATATATGTATTCTGTTTGTTTATTTGCGAGCCACCTATAGTCGTGCACACAATGCCTTTAGAAAACATGCAAGTTGGAGGATGTAGATGCTCCTCACCTGTTCCATTAATATCTTCCTCAGGAGATGATTTATTTTATTTTATTTATTTTTATTTTTTTTTTAATTTTTCCACTTCCAACTGTTTCTTTAAACCATTCTAAAGCATCTCGCGATGACCGTTCTTCCGTACCCTCAACATCTGAAACCTCTTTCGTTGTTGATAGTCTTCTTCCTCCAACATCATCTGTCTCAACGCCATCTGTCACATCATCTTCCTCCATTGCAGATATCTAGAACTCATGAGTTGTCTTACCTGTGGATAGTGATGCCTAACCATCTGTTGGAATTTCCTTTTCTTGGCTTAAAAAAATGACAGTTGGCGTACGCCTTTCATCAGCACTTTTGACATCCGCTTCTTCTGAGTTTTGCTCTAATTGACGATCTCTACTTAAGTGATAGTGGTGTGTTGGTCGACCTAACCACGTTCTGGAGTCAGGATACTCTCATGGGTCACTTCGTGATGCTTGTTGAATTTCCTTCGCCGATAGTGATCGCTTAATTGTCCTGTTTGACTTGTCTGTTGGTCTGGATACCAATCTTATCTGCCGATATGTCCTACCCAGCTGACCAGGAAGAGCATCCCACCAAATTTCTTGGTCACTCTCCTCTCCTTCCTCTATTTCAACTGAGGTCATTTTTGGGTGTGCCTCCACGTGCTTCGGAGCGGTTTGCTCCTCTATTCTAGTTCTCACTTCCAAAAATGGTTTTCTTTCAGTAATCTTTGTAAGTCTATCCACATGTACAAGTTGTCTGTCTTTTGGTTTTGTTAAATTTTGAATTTCATAATTTACAGGTTATGTCTGACATAACTCGATACGGTCCCACATTTTGTCGAGCCAACTTACGTGTAAAACCTCTTTTTACTCTAGGCACATACAAACAGACTACGCTTCCAACTTGTATTTTCTTGTCAATTGCTTTCCTGCGTCTATAGGCTTCTTGTTCTTCATCGGCTTCTAAGTTTTCTTTGACAATCTCATAAGTTCTCTTTAGTCGTGCACACCATGCTTCACTATAATTTTCCAATGACGAATATGTTGGCTGAACATCAGATTTCCAGATGTGCTGTGGCAATACAATATCACGTCCGTATAGCAAGAAACTGGGGATTTCACCCGTAGCACTGTGGAATGCAGAGCGATATGCTAACAAAGCGATGTGTAAAAACTTGGGCCATTCGTGTTGAGTAAAAGCAACCATGTGTGACAAGATGTTTTCTAATGTCTGATTTATTCTTTCACATCTTCCATTACTTGAGGGATGGTATCCACTCGTGTGCACTGCTCTAACTCCAAGTTTTGCGTACACTTCTTGCATCAACTGTGATATAAAATTACTGCCATGATCTGACAGTACTATAGCAGGTATCCCATGATGAATTATTACTCCGTCGATGAGGGTTTCTGTGACCTGCTGGGCTGTTTGAGTATGCATAGGATATGCCTCCACATACTGTGTAAAGTGATCCACTACCATTAAGATATACTTGTAACCTTCTTCTGAAGTTGGTAACGGTCCTAATACATCGACTGCGATTTTATAAAAAGGTTTTGCTTCAGATTCAGCTCTAACCAAATTCGCTTTGGCTTTAGGTTTGAAGCCTCGTCTTTCCATACAGCTTGGACACAAACTAACATAATTTTTTGTGTCGGAATACATGTTATCCCATATATAGTCTTGCCTGATTCTCTGAAGGGTCTTGGTGAGAGCCATATGTCCTGAACAGTGTGCATCATGGCATGCTTTTAATATCTCACCTCTTAATTTACTTGGTACTACTAGTTGTTCCAAAGGTTCACCCCTAGTTGACTTATCTGATGGTAAAGAGTAGTGATACAACAGTCCATCTCTTATAAAGTATTGATTTGCTAATTTGGGGAAAAGAGACTGTCTTCCCTTCCAATTGTTCCAAAATTGGTTTTCGTTTTGGATCTTCTCGTTGCAATTTACGAGTGATCTCTTGTGGATCGGCACTGTTACTATTGCTTCCATCTTGACTTACCTGGTTCAAACCAATTGACGTCTGTGTGTCCAGTGTACTAACTGGTCTAGACAGATAGTCTGCATTCTGATTTTTCTTTCCTGGGCGATACTGAACTGTAAAATCATACCCCATCAACATAGGATTCCAACGTGTAAGACGTGCATTTGGATTCTTCAGATGAAGTAAGTATTGCAGAGGTCTGTGGTCTGTTACTATAACCATCTGTCGTCCATATATGAAGGGATGGAACTGTATGATGGAAAAGACAATTGCTAATGCTTCCTTTTCTGTGACACTAATTTAACTCGGCCGCTCTTAGTTGCCTGCTCACATACACTATCGGTTGACGAACACCAGTTTGTCCGAATTATTCCAAAATTCCAGAAATCACTTTGTCACTTGCATCTGTGGTTAAATAAAATTCTTTCTCAAAATTAGAATACATAAGAACTGGTTCGGAGGTCAACAGTTCTTTTAACGTCTCAAAAGCTTGATTTGCAGCTTCGTTCCACACAAACTGCACAGAATTTTTAGTTAGTTTTGTCAAAGGAAGACAAATACTAGCAAAGTCTGGGATGAATTTGTGATAGAAGTTACACATTCCTAAAAATCCACAAACTTGTTCCACGTTTTTTGGGGGTTTACACTCCCTTACAGCTTTCACATTTCTGGGGTCGGGTTTCACTCCTTCAGCACTAACGGCATACCCCAGGAAATCAATCTCAGTTCTTAGAAACTCACATTTACTAGCTTTAATTTTAGGTTATATTGTTGCAATCTTGCAAATACTAGTTCAAGTTTGCGGAGGTGGTCTGGGAATGATTCTGAACACAAAATGATGTCGTCCAGGTAAATGAAAATGGCTTCGGATTGGAGACCTCTAAAAGCAAATTGTAGACCGCGGTTGAACGTGGTGGGCACATTTCATAGCCTGAAAGGCAAGCGTCGATAATTAAATAAACCTGCATGACAGATGAAACCCGTCTTGAAACGATCAGCTTCGTTTACAAATAACTGATGGTAACCATACGCAAGATCCATTTTCGAAAATAGTTTAGCCTTCCCAATCATACTAAGAGTATCTTCCATATTTGGCACTGGGTAAGCATCTGGTACAGTGATACTATTTAATTTCCCAAATTCAATGCAGATACTCAAACTGCCATCTTTCTTCCGAACCGGCACTAATGGTGCCACAAATGGTGACTTGCTATACTCAATAATTCCAGCATCTAACAATTCTTGTATTTGGTGGTCGATTTCGGGTCTGAAAACATGTGGAACACGATATTGTTTCAGTTTGATAGGTCTATCATCAGTGAGTTTAATTCTGTGCTTGAGTACATCCATCAGTGAGTTTAATTCTGTGCTTGAGTACATCTGAACCACTCAACTGATGCAGTGCTTTTGCAAAGACATCCAAATATCTCGATAACAACCCTTGCAGTTGTTCTTTCTCGTGCATCTTCAAATGATCTAATTCAAAATCATCCATAGTAATAATGTCTTCATCCATTCCTTCTGAAGATTCAGAAGCTAACTTAAACTGCTGGTCACTTATGGTGTGAACCTGAATCACTTTAGAGTTCTTTCTGTAGACAGGTTCTGCATGGGGTGCAAATTCCAGACTTCTCAGCAGATAACCACTGAGCTTGGAAGTCCGATTCCCTGTAATCAATTCTGCAGCTATAAGATTCAGATTACACCTCTAAAGTATTTTTAATTTACATTAGTCCCTTTTCTCCATTGAAGATCATCCACTTTCTCTTCATTTTCTGCATATTCCATCTACCAAGTTGGTCAACAGCTGATAAACTGTTGTAACGCTTCTTTTTCTCTCCATTATAGCGTGGGCATGCGGGGTAACTTTCAACACTATCCATACAACTTTCAGGCATGCTCAACACTAAAATAATTGTCCAGAGAGTCGGGTTTTAATGTGATCGTCTGCTAGTTTGAATTAGGACATATAACTCACGTGTTCTTCAATCTTACTCGTGGAATAAAACTGGCAACATCGGGAGGCGTTGTGTTCTCCACTCCGATTCTCTATTTAAATAACAGAGCCTCGAGGGTGGCCGCGATCAAGGTTCTTTCTTAATTCGGATTTCGTGGTCCGTGTGTAACCAGAGAATGTCATGAGGCAAAGATAGCAAACAATCATGATTTATTACATAACAACATTACATACAGACATGCAATAAACCTAGTAGAATAATATCAAGACAGTTGTTAAGCTATGTTAAAGGGAAATTTGGTTGGTGCATTAAGTCTGTGTATCTTCATGTACTCAGGCAAACAACGATTCCTTTCCTTTAAACGATGACATAGATATTCATCTATCTTAGTGTTAAATGAGTAGCAAAGGTAATTGCTAGGTAAATAATAGAAAACAATATAGTATCACTTTGATAATGTTACTTTACAATTACAATCACATCAAAATACATCTTGAAGCTTACTTTAATGAGAAGAAAGGTGGGTATAATATGATTGATTAATGTATAGAGAAATATGACTTTCTATCATATGCAATTCTATTGGTTAAGATAGAATGAACTTACCACAAGGTTCCAAGCTACGACGGGGCGAAGACTTTATCATCTCGGGGATCATTTCGTCCAACTTCTTATCAAGGAATACTGCTCTCTGCCTCGAACGGCTCCACGAAAACTTCGACCGAACGGACCAGCACTCGGACAGCAACCCAAATCTGACTAACTCTCCAACTAACTTTGTTCTTCATCTCTATATATAAGTTTGTCCCCTTTTTGCTTTTCCCTCTCATATGCAGGTGTTCATTGTGTCGGATGGGCAAAAAAGGTTTTTTGCTTGACACTTTAGGACCTGACTCACCCAGGGACGATATTTATGAAGGGGTATGGAGGGCTTGCATATTCGTGCAGGGTTGCTCAGAGAAGTTTATGTGACATACAGCTCTTCCCTTTTTAGTCTCCCCACTACCAAACATTCCGCTGATACGTGATTCAGTCAGCATCAGTAGTATGACTCTTACAGGGCGACTTTCCTCCTTGAAGAGTGTCGCATCTCACTCTCTCCCTCTCTTTTTGCAAACATGCGTCAGAACGCTGCCTTGGGCGAATAATGACCACTCTCCGCTAGCCAGCGGCACATGATGGGGGCGATACTGTTTCACGGGCGCGGCGTCACATGCACGCTACAGGGGATAGCAACGCAGTCTTCTCCGATGGGGCAGGAAGTTTTACTTATACAGGCCGTGGCAAAGTATTGGGTGTTACAAGGATTACTTATTAAAGATAAGTCCAAGAGGTAAAATAAAGTTATTTTACACTGTCCTTACCTAGTGTGGCGCTAAAGAGATGTGCGTTCGAGTGGGGAAAGGAGAAAAAGAACAGCGTTAGGCACGGTGTTGAGTTTCTTACTACATATAGTATAGTAGTGAGGAAAAATATGGGGCGACTCAGCAAAGCAATAGCCTTCTAAGGCAAATGTAAGGTGAAAATTCATTCAACTATTTTCACATTTTATCTTTTCTATAAACCATTTTAAGTGGTGTTCCTTGGATATATGGTGCCCAGGTGCCAATTGAAATTTGGCACCCCATTTAAAATTTTCTTCATATGTGTATGTAAGTTTCAGTTTTTCAAGCACCCTTTGCATGTTGGTGCCTGGGTGCAGTGTATCCTTGGGACGGCCCACCTCTGGATATATTTGCTGTAGATTTGAATGTGCTGTTTATTCCTAATGATATCAGAATTGCTTACCAGAATTTGGTTGTTGTATATTAGAAATAATTTGATTTTTAAGTCTCCTTCCAACTGTTTGGCTGGTGTAAATAACTTTTTTCAGTTGAAACTTAATTGGATACAAACTGTAAAGGTGCACCCCTTGTCGGAATGAAAAAACAATTCAGTGAGCTGCTGATTTTAAAACAAAATACTATACAGTACTTGTATTATAGACAATTTGTGTATGTTGTGTATGTAATACAAGTTGTGTATGTTTGTGTATATTCACTTGACAACATACACAGATTCCTTCATTTCAGCCTTAAAAGTGACTTTTTCAGTATTCCGATTTATATACACTTTCGAGTGTATATAAATCTGAACACTTATTTATATTGTAGATACTGGATTTCTTTTTATTCTGTGATGTTTCAAAACCATCATTAGATGTTCTTGTTAGGTGTTGTAATATTTTGAATCTTTGCATTTAAAAACTTGTAATTTCTTGTTTGCATTTAAAAACTTGTAAAATCTATTTTTCTTATTTAATTATAATCAATATTTTTAAAATATGATAAAAATTTTAATCCCATGATGTAATTTTGTTTATTTATTATTCACCTGTAAATATTATATTATTTATTTAATTTAATTTGTTTTGTATCATTACCAGTGAACAGCAGAATAATCAAATTTTCAAATTGTAACCATTTATTTTCAAAAACATATCCGTTTTTTTTTTAATGTATGTGAAATTACTGTCAAATTTGAAATTGAATTAGAGGTGCAGCCAATATCCAGTAATTAATAAATAAAAATGAATTATTATGTATTTGATCAGTCTTTGGAAATATGTTTTCAAAATATTAATTAGAATAAATAAATTCTTATTCAAACATTGTAGGGTCTTTTTTTTTTTTCTTTTTTTTTAAATGAAAATCACAAACACAAGAGGTATTAGAACCTATGGTACTTAATACCATGCATGGTCTTTGTCAGAGATAGATTTTTTTTTGGAAATCATTTTTGATATTTCTTAAATAGAACCTGTGCCCAGTCTACTCCACTGTTCACAGATAAAGGAGAAAAAAATTATCATATTCAGTTTGAAAACCAAAATTGATACTTAGAGCCATCTTCATGTGCTCAATTTTCCGAAGATTAGCATTAGCAAAGGCACATGATGCAAGAAAGCAAGCTTATATAGCATCAGCCAAAAAAAAAACCCTTATTTCACCCATCCACTCGCTCCAAAAGTTTGTCTAGTTCTGCCTTCAATCTATTTAAGCTATCACCTTCTAGGACAGATTGAAGTTTGTACCAGCAATCAACCACCCGCTGGCTAAAGGCAAACTTCTGCACATCTATCCTACAACTGTCTTTCCTTAATTTGAATTTATGACCTCTCAGGTGATTATTCTGAGCAAGAGGAAGAATCCCATCCACATTGAGCATGCACAAACCATTCAAGGCTTTATACACCTCAATCAGATTACCTCGCAGGTGCCTAGTCTCCAGACACTGTAATTTGCAAAACTTAACCCTTTCTTCGTAAGAGCAACCCTTTGTTCCATTCACTAATCTTGTTGCCTTTCTCTGTACTCATTCCAACAGCTCTACATCCTTCTTAAAATGAGGCCTCCAGACCTGTATACAGTACTCAAGGTGTGGCCTGACCATTGCCTTATACAAAGGGATAATCACCTCCTTATCCCTGCTAGAAAAATTCCTGTATATCATTGATAAGACACTATGAGCTCCTCTTTCAGCCTATCTGCACTGCTCAGAAAACTTCATATCTGCCTGCACAATTACCCCAGGTCCTTTTCATTCTCTACCACTGTCAGTGTGTTACCACAGAGTTGATACGTTACTCTGTAATTACTGCTTCCTATATGTGGTACTTTATATTTGTCAATGTTAAACTTCATTTGCCACCTCAGCCCATCTGCTCAACTTTTCTAGATCCTGTTGCAGCAGTGTACTGTCATTAGTGTCATTAACAACCCTGCCAACCTTGGTGTCGTCTGCAAACTTGGACATTAAGCCTGATATACCACCATCAATATCATTTATAAATACAGAAAACAACAATGGACCCAACACTGAACCCTGAGGGACTCCACTAATAACATTAGTCCACAAAGAGCATGTCCATTGATTATCACTCTGTCTTCTCCCGCTTTATCCATAGCAGCAATTTGCCTCCAATGCCACACTGCTCCAATTTGTGTAGCAGTCTTCCCTGTGCAGCAGTATCAAAGGCTTTTCTAAGATCCAAATATATGATATCAAAGTTATTCTTTGCATCCGGTTCCTTTGTGACTACATCATAGTATCCAATCATATTAGTGAGACAAGACTTCCCCTTAACAAACCCATGCTGTGTTCGAGCTATAATTGAATTCTTGTCTAGATGATCCTGCAATGCTTCTTTAACCAGTGCCTCCATTAATTTCCCTGGAACAGAAGTTAAACTAACAGGTCTGTAATTACCTGTCTCCCTTTGGTCCACGTTTGTGGATTCGAATCACATTTGCACATCTCCAGTCCATGGGTACCTCCCCTAAGTCCAGAGAAGCTCTCATAATTATGGCTAAGGATTTGCCTACTTCCTTTGCCGCCTCCTTTAATATAACTGGATAGATTCCATCCATCCCAGGTGCCTTTCTTCTGTTTATCTTTAACCATTTCTCCTCCACTTTACTCTCAGTTATTACAAGATTATCTAGCTTACTGCCAGAGTTTAATACACCTCTGTCATTCACCTCCCTGAATAACTCCTCTTGTGTGAATGTCGATACAAAATATTCATTTAGTTTGTTAGCTACCTGAGCAGGATCATCAGCAGTTGAACCATCGATATCAAGTGGACCAATCTGATTCATACCCTTCCTTCTAGAGTTGACATAAGGATAGAACTCTTTGCTGTTTTTATTTGCATACTTTGCCAAAGATTTCTCATAATCTGCCTTCACCTGCCTAACCTCCTTTGTAACTTGTTTACAGACCAGCTTATATTTATCATAGGCTTCTGTGTCACATGTTAATTTATATGTATCCCATGCATTTTTCTTCTCTGTCACATGTTAATTAGTTCATCTGAGATCCACTTAGGCCTAAATCTTGAACAATATTTCTTTGTTGGTATGAAAGGATGTGTAAAGAAAGGATAGATAGGATAGGAAGGGAGTAGAGGTTATGCTATTAGTTAAGAAACACATAATCGAAGGAAGTGAAGCCAGTCGACATCGCTTAACAGTGCAGTGTCGAGTCAGTTTGGTGTGACATAAGCATTGGGAGATAAAAATTGAGAGTAGGAGTCTGCTATAGGCCTAATGACTCTGATGAGTATCATAAGAAACTCTACAGGGAAATAGAGTGTGCCAGTAAATCAGAGAGTCTTATAATGGATGATTTTAATTTCCCAGATATTGACTGGAATTTGTGGGTTAGTCACCCACACACAGGCAAGGCTTTTGTGAATTTATTGGATGATTGTTTTCTTCATCAGCATATTTGGGAGGCAACTAGAGGGAGTAATAGTCTTGATCTGGTTATCAGTAGTGATTCTTCATGCATTAAGAATCTGTAGATAAAAGAACCACTAGGTAGCAGTGATCACAGTGTGTTGAAGTGGGATTTACTCAGAGGTAACTACCATCAGGTGTAAATGGAAGGGTCTTTGCTTTCGTAAAGGCGACTATGATGGTCTGAGACAGTATTTAAATTCTATACAGTGGGACCAACTGATGATTTTACCAACAGCAAATTCAAAATGGGAAGTATTCAAAGAAATTATCTTGGAAGCTACTAGGCTTTACATACCAACTAAGAAATATTGTTCAAGGTTTAGGCCTAAATGGATGGCAGAGAAGAAAAATGCATGGGATACATATAAATTAACATGTGACACAGAAGCCTATGATAGATATAAGTTGATCTGTAGCCAAGTTACAAAGGAGGTTAGGCAGGCGAAGGCAGAATACGAGAAATCTCTGGCAAAGGATGCAAAGAAAAACATCAAAGAGTTCTTTCTTATGTAAACTCCAGAAGGAAGGGGATGAATCAGATTGGTCCACTTGATATGGATGGTTCAACTGTCGATGATCATGCTCATTTAGCTAACAAACTAAATGAATATTTTGCATCGACATTCACACATGAGGACTTATTCAGAGAGTGGAATCCCAGAGATTCAACTCTGGCAGTAAGCTAGATAATCTTGTAATAACAGACTAAAGTGGAGGAGAAATTGTTAAACACAAGAAAAGTGTCTTGGGTGTATGGGATCTATCCAATTATATTAAAGGAGGCAGCAAAGGAAGTAAGCAAACCTTTAGCCATAATTATGAGAGCTTCCTTGGACTCAGGTGAGGTACCCATAGACTGGAGAAGTGCAAATGTGACCCCAATTCACAAAGGAGGATTAAAGGCTGACACAAGTAATTATAGACCTGTGAGTTTAAATTCAGTTTCAGGAAAATTAATGGAGGAACTGGTTAAAGAAGCACTGCAGGATCATCTAGACAAGACTTCAGTTATAGCTCAGACACAGCATGGTTTTGTTAAAGGAAAGCAAAAGTCTTGCCTGATCAATTTTATTGGATACTATGATGCAGTCACAAAAGAACTGGATGCAGGGAATAACTTTGATATTATATATTTGGATCTTAGAAAGGCTTTTGATACTGTAGCACATGGAAGACTGCTGCACAAAGTGGAGCAGTGTGGCATTAGAGGCAAATTGCTGCTATGGATAAAGGGGTGGTTGAGGGGGAAAAGACAGAGAGTGGTAATCAATGGACACTGCTCATCGTGAACTAATGTTATTTTTGGAATCCTTCATGGTTCAGTGTTGGGTCCATTATTGTTTTCTGTATTTATAAATGATATTGATGATGGTATATCAAGCTTAATGTCCAAGTTTGCAGACGATACAAAGGTTGGCAGGGTTGTTAAGGACACTACTGACGCTATGCTGCTGCAAAAGGATCTGGAAAGGTTAAGCAGGCGGGCTGAGAGGCGGCAAATGAAGTTTAACATTGCAAATGTAAAGCATTAGCATTAGTAGAGGCATTTGATGCAAGAAAGCAAGCTTCTGCAGCATCAGCCAAAAAAAAAATCACTTCCACTTCACCCCTCTGTTCGTTCGAAATACCTGTCCAGCTAAGCCTTAAACTTATTTACTCTATTAACTTCCAAGACAAGGGATGAAAGTCTGTTCCACCAACCAACCACCTGCTGGCTAAAGGCAAATTTCCGCACGTCTGTCCTACATCTGTCTTTCCTCAATTTGAATTTATGCCCTCTCAGGTGATTATTCTGAGCGAGAGGAAGAATCCCATCAGCATTGAGCATGCTCAAACCATTCAAGGCTTTATACACCTCTATCAGATCACCTAAAGTACTACATATGGGAAACGGCAACCCTAGAGCAATGTATGAACTCTGTGCTACTACACTAACAGTGGTAGAAAATGAAAAGGAACTGGGGGTAATTGTGCAGGGAGATATGAAGTTCTCTGAGCAGTGCAGACAGGCTGCAAGAGTTGCTCACGGTGTCTTGTCAATGATATATAGGAATTTTTCTAGCAGGGATAAGGAGGTGATTATTCCCTTGTATAAGGCAATGGTCAGGCCACACCTAGAGTACTGTATACAGGTCTGGAGGCCTCATTTCAAAGATGTAGAGCTGCTGGAACTAGTACAGAAAAGGGCAATAAGATTAGTAAATGGAACAAAGGGTTGCTGTTACAAAGAGAGGCTTATGTTTTGCAAATTACAGTGTCTGGAGACTAGGCACGAGCGAGGTGATCTGATAGAAGTGTATGAAGCCTTGAATGGTTTGAGCATGCTCAATGCCGATGGGATTCTTTCTCTTGCTGAGAATAATCATCTGAGAGGGCATAAATTCAGATTGAGGAAAGACAGTTGTAGGATAGATGTGCGGAAATTTGCCTTTTGCCAGCAGGTAGTTGGTTGGTGGAACAGACTTCAATCCCTTGTTGTGGAAGTTGATAGCCTAAATAAGTTTAAGGCTCAGCTGGACAGGTATTTCGAACAAACGGAAGGGTGAAGTGGAAGTGTTTTTTTTTTTTTTTTTTTTTTTTGCCTGATGCTACATAAGCTTGCTTTCTTCCATCATATGCCTCGACTAATGCTAATGAAAAGCCTAGTAGCTTCCAAGATTAATTCTTTGAATGCTTCCCATTTTGAATTTGCTGTTGGTAAGATCATCAGTTGGTTCGACCGTATAGAATTTAAATACTGTCTCAGAGTACCGTAGTCACTTTTACGAAAGCAAAAACCCTTCCCTTTACCCTTGATGGTAGTTACCTCTTTCAGTTTGTGAGTTTGTTTGTTTGTTGTTTGGTTTTTAGGAGCATTAGCAATAAGGCTATATTACTCCAAGGATATGTGGTGGTCATTCCCTGACTTTTCCGCATCCTCCGTATTTGGTGGTCACCGGTTCGAACTCCGGTATAATCAAGAAGCCTGTGCTATGCACTGCTGCTCGTGCCCACCTGGCAACGGAGGTGCCCACCTCTTTGAGTAAATCCCACTTCAGCACACTGTGATCACCGCCACCTAGTGGTTTCTTTATCTGCGGATTCTTGATGCATGAAGAATCACTACTGGTAATCAGATCAAGAGTATTACTCCCTCTAGTTGCCTCTCGAACATGCTGCTGTAGAAAACAATCATCCAATAAATCCACAAAAGCCTTGCTAGTGTGTGACTAACCAACCCACAAATTCAAGTCAATATCCGGGAAATTAAAGTCCCCCGTTATAAGACACTCTAATTTACTGTTTCTCTGCACAATTGCTCATTATACTTATCAGATTCATTAGGCCTATAACACACACCTACTTTCATTTTTCCTTTCCCAGTGCTTATGTCACACCAAACAGACTCAACATTGCATTGTCCACCCACACGAATTGGATGCACTTCCTTAGATTTTATGTGTTTCTTAACTAACTGCATAACCCCTCCTCCCTTTCTGCCCTGTCTATCCTTGCTGTACACATTGTACTCCCCAAATTCCAGTTCTGCATTCCTTATATCTGTGTGACACCATGTCTCCGATATCCCAACAGTATCTGCCTTTGATGTCTTGACTAGCACTTCAAGTTCATAGAATTTATTAACTATACTGCTAGCATTGGTGTACATGCAAATATGCATGCACCTGTTTCTATTCTTAGTTACCTTAACACAGCCCACGTATTTACTTCAGCTGCGCCTCCGTAGCCAGATGGGAAGGAGCAGCATTCCGTAACACACTCTTCTTGATTACGGAGGATGCGGAAAGGTCAGGGAATGACCACCACATATCCCGGAGCAATGTGGACTTCGTTGCTAATGCTCCTAAAAACCAAACAAACAAACATGTGTTTACTTGTTTCACTATGACTCCCAGCAGTCCTTTAAATTCCCATTGCCTTGCTTTCCAAGCTGCTGCTCAATTGCATTTCAATAGAAGTAGTGCAAGAATCACTTTTACCTCTGCCAGCGGCTACTGTTAATCTATTAGTCTATGTATCCCACCAAGCTAGTAGTGTTCCAACCCACCTAACTCTGCCTCAATATCATCAGCAAATATTGTTGCACCCTTTCTATTTAAGTGTATCCCATCTCTGTAGAAGTACTCTCCTGTTAACAAGCACAGACCAGGCTGAGAAAAATTCTACCTCTTGAGCCTTGCACAGTCTCTCGAGGGTAGAAGTGATCAACAAGGCTGTCATCATATACTCCTTCCTATCGTGTCTGGGCAGAATTGCAGACACTTTTAAATTCAACCCTAAAAGTTGCAACCAACTTTGTAATATATGTATTAAAACCAAACATTTTCTTTTCCAGTATGTGTGTGTGTGTGTGTGTGTGTGTGTGTGTGTGTGTGTGTGTGTGTGTGTGTGTGTGTGTGTGTGTGTGTGTGTGTGTGTGTGTGTGTGTGTGTGTGTGTGTGTGTGTGTGTGTGTACACCGGCGTATACTTCATGTGGCCCAAAATGGAATTTGGGGTCTCCCCCATCTAAAGAGAAAACTAATAAAGAATGTTTTCAATTTCATTTTGTTGTGACAAGAAAACAAACAAATTATGTGACATGAGAACTAAACATAAAATTTCATCAAAATCGGTAAAACCATTTAAAAATGAAAAAAACGTTATTTTCAAGTAAAGTTCATTGACCTTGACAGGTACAAAGTGCAGTTTCTGATAAAAAAAAAAAAAAATCACTCAAAAAATATTAGTAAAAACAGCAGTGAGTTTTTGAAACAGTGATTTTGAGGCCCCCTCTGATTGGGACCCTAGGCTGATGTCTTTTTTGTCTGTAGGATAACTTTGCCAGTGTATGTGCACATGCCTCCTTTGTTCATTTCTTGACAGCTCTTCACATTCAGATCACAAAATTAGATTATTCTGAAATCAAGTTAAATTTAAAACACATGCAAAATCATTCTAGCCTTGGTTTATGGAATTCAGTGAGGATTCCATAAACAAAGGATAGAATGAAGATTTATCTGGAATTGCTACAAACACAACTGTGGTGCTGTTGATGACAGCTAATGGATTTGGCAATGGCATCTTTGAACATGACACCAAACAAATGATGGTTTCCACAAAGCACAGTACCAACTTAGCATTTAGCATTAGTAGAGGCATTTGATGCAAGAAAGCAAGCTTATGCAGCATCAGCCAAAAAAAAAAAAAAAAAAAAAACCCACTTCCACTTCACCCCTCTGTTCGTTCAAAATACCTGTCCAGCTGAGCCTTAAACTTATTTAGGCTATCAACCTCCACCACAAGGGATGGCAGTCTGTTCCACCAACCAACCACCCGCTGGCTAAAGGCAAATTTCCGCACGTCTATCCTACATCTGTCTTTCCTCAATTTGAATTTATGCCCTCTCAGGTGATTTTTCTGAGCTAGAGGAAGCATCCCATCAGCATTGAGCATGCTTAAACCATTCAAGGCTTTATACACCTCTATCAGATCACCTCGCTGGTGCATAGTCTCCAGACACTGTAATTTGAAAAACTTAAGCCTTTCTTTGTAAGAGCACCCCTTTGTTCCATTCACTAATCTTGTTGCCCTTCTCTGTACTCGTTCCAGCAGCTCTACATCCTTCTTGAAATGAGGCCTCCAGACCTGTATACAGTACTCTAGGTGTGGCCTGACCATCGCCTTATACAATGGAATAATCACCTCCTTATCCCTGCTGGAAAAATTCCTGTATATCATTGACAATACTCCATGAGCTACTCTTGCAGCCCGTCTGCACTGCTCAGAGAACTTCATATCTGCCTGCACAACCACCACAAACTTCATTTGTATCAATCACTGACACTGAGAAAGACATTGATTTGATGAATATTAAGAGGGTTGCCGGCAAGAAACAATGTCCTATGCTTGTGAATGTATGGATTTCTGTGATAGAATTTTAATATGCACATATTAAGTCAGACAAATGGGACTTGTTAAATTTCAAGCATCCCAATTGAAAAATATTCTCTTCTGGGCTTCACTTCCAGTGAATGATGGCCCAAAATGCATCATTAGCATCATCCATTGAAAAAGGAGAGTTGCTAACTATGCCCTTCATGAAATATCACAACGCCTTTTAAGGTCTTCAAAAATGATGCAGGCTAATTACTGCAAAATTGCCGTTTTGAACAGCACTAAATTTAGCATATCGCTTGATGGTAAATGAGACAAGCTTCTCAATTAAACAAAAACATGTAATCAATTGTCAAGACCACCAGAGAAAAGCTAATTCCATTCATTAATTAGCTGCAGCAATGCCACTGGACCCATTAGATTCCTTTCATAAATAATGAGCCCACATTAATTATTTGTTGAAGATAAAAATCCAAGATTTTCCGTACCTTCCTAAACATTAAAGTTTTGCTTGGTGTAAGGCCTTTGCATTTTTTATCATTTCACAGAGTTAGAGCATAAGAAAACCTATCAGGTTCTGCACCACCAAATTTGTTCCCATCTAAGCAAAACACATTAGGATTGGAGTTGTTTGTTTCTACTGGGTGTTCCATAAGTCCCAAGTACATCTGTTTTCCTGCCTGTACAAAATTTGATTATTGTTTCTTTTGGCTTTTTGGTGTTTATTTTTGCTTGTTTAGTTGCTTTTTAGTGTTTCTTTTTGCTGTTTTCAGTAATATGACAGATACAAATTGATATACAGTAGAAGAAAGGCTATTAGCAGTGGTGTCATAACACGAGAGGACAAGCCCAAACAAGACAGTAAAACAGCTGGAAAGAAGACTTTAAAGAGAGATTTGGAAAGTCAGTGCAGTCCAAATTGAATCTTCATCATTGGGAAAAGAAGGCATTTCAGACTGAAAGCATACTGGACAGCAAATGCAGCAGATGGCTGAAAATTAAAAATATTCAAGCATCTGTTCTCAAATATTTAAAATTATCATTACAAAAATGCCCTGCATTGTTGGGTGTTTTGTAAACATCGTAATATTGCACAGTGAAACATGACCATAAAATGAAACTGCATAAACCATCATTTATGAATTATCGGGTACAGATCACAAAAGGAGACTGACAGCTTTTGACAAATTTCTGCAGCATTTTGATACCATTCCTGAAAGATCAAAGATTAGGTTCAATAATGAGTGTGCTGTTTACCTCAGTTCATCTCCACACAGTGTTTACTTTTGGAGTGATGCCAATCCACATTATGTGGAGGAAGTGCAAGAACATCCACCATACATTATGATTTGGGTGACATGATCTTTCCACTACATCATTGGGTCTTATTTTTGATGGGCCAGTCAACCAGCAGTCATATCTGGAACATGCTGAAAAATTACTTCATACCAGAACTTGGGAAACATGGAATAGTAGCCCATGAAATTTATTTTCAGCAGGATGGGGAATCTGCAGTTCGAAATTATCTCAACCAAATTTTCCATAACCATTGGATTGGCAGGTTTTTGCCAACACTTCGGTGGCCAGCACGCAGTACCAACCTGATTTCTTGTGATAATGCCCTGTGGGAGTGTGTCAAAACTAAGATTGCGGAATATTTCATGGCATGTGTTTATGAACTGAAACAACGAATCCAGGATGCATTTGCAATGATAACACAGAAAATTGTGTTGGTTTTCACTTCGTACGTAGAGAAGAATTATCTTGTACCATGACCCTGTACTTCAAATTAATTATAGAACTCTTCCACACAATTTGGCAACATAATCTGTATGCTTTGGATGGCAGCAGGTCTTACATGAGGTATTTTTGAACGATTCCTTTGAAAGCTTAGTTTAAGGTATAAAATAATAACAGATGCATCATTGAAATGCGATATTTACTCACCACAGAGAGTTAGCGATGTATAATATTCAAATTTTGTGCGCTTCTCAGTGCAGGCAAATTTCAAATAAAATTTGAAAATTGAAGTGAATAATAGTATAATATATATAATTATAAATAATGTAATTAAATATTATCATAGATATAATTATAAATAATGTAATTAAATATTATCATAAATATAATTATAAATAATATAAATAAATCATGTATATTAAAATTTTGCATGTTTATTGGTTTTTTAAGCCGGAAAATGGTAGAAACCAGTTTCATCTTTTGGTTTTTACATACTTTATGCCTCCCACGGCCCTGTCCTTGCAACCTGCAAAGTATATCGATAATAAACATTGAGGAAAAGCTGGCTGTAATCTAGGATGCAGCAAATATTGCCTCAAAGCAGAGGATAAAAGTAATAAACATCCACTTTCCTGAACCTGAATATCATCACCTCAAACAGCCTTCGGAGATCCGATGGACTGACCACGACTCACTTTTATGAGTTGTTGTGTTCAGTTTTCTCTCTGCTTTTGAAAATTATAGCAATTTTTGGAACTTTTCGAAGACGAGCTACATTCAGACTTCTCAGTTCCGTGATGAAGTTCTAGTTCATTGTCAATTGGGATGCATCATTTTCGCTGCAGTTTTCTTATCCAGGCAGCTACAGAATCTGAATATCGATTTGAAGCTGTTCAATCAGTAAGATCCAAAGATGCCTTTGTGAAATTCTCCAAAAAGCTGTAAAAAATGACTGAGAAATCCAGCACTAAAATCATGATAACAGGCATTCCTTAGTAATCACATTCATGGTTTGTTTGGGAATTTTTTAGGTGCATCATCATCTATGGCCATAATGCGCCACACATTCATGGCATCAACTAGCTCAAGGTCCAAAAATATATTAAATACAAGCTGTTTCTGGATGGAGCTTTTGTGATTCATAACAATAAGTTCATTTTCCAGGTACTATGTTGAAATAGAAAAGCAAAATTCCACTACGGAGAAATTTTCGGAATACAGTTGATTGGAAAAGTGCTCCTTCAATTGCAGTCGAAGGTGTTAATCAAGTAATTTCTACCCGAATATGGCTTTTAAATTTTCTTTGTCTACTCTGACATCACTATAAAATAGAAAAAGTCTTAGAGAGAAAGAATCTTGAAAGAAAAATTTAATTTAAAATAATTGTGAGTACGCTTTACAGTTTTTCTTTGTTTCAATCTATTTCTTATGAGACTCTTTCTGCAACATTAATTCTTATGAAAAATTTGCATTTGAATAAATATTTATAAATTGCATATGAAAAAAAATCATATTTTTATAGGAGAGGACATTACGTAGAGGTTTTCCACGGAATCTAGATTTTTATAATGATCATTTGTACACCATGTGAATATTAAAATAGTTTATTTAGCTATTAACTGAATCGATGTATGTTAAGGTAACCTTGCCTGAACCCATCTTCAGACAACACACAGACTGTTGCCAACCTCCTGCTTGCCAAATGTCAGTGTTCTTGAGGAACTGAGAGAATTATGAACTGACACATTCAACAAGCTGGAGGCTAGTAACAGATTCCAACCAGATGCGATGATGGTAGTGTCGGGATTGGTCGATAATTTCAACATCTGCAGATTTGGAACACTCAGCGATCGCAGAGCACTTCTGGTCTTCCCAGCACAAACTCTATCTGTTCTACGATGTTGGAATATTCGACCAATTCCGACACTACCGTCATTGCATCTGGTTGGTGCCTCCGTAGCCAGGTGGGCAGGAGCAGCAGTGCATAGCATACGCTTCTTGATTAGACCGGGGTTCGAGCCCGTGATCACCAAATATGGAGGATGCAGAAAGGTCAGGGAATGACCACCGCATATCCCCGGAGCAATATGGCCTTAGTTGCTAATGCTCCTAAAAACCAAATAACAGCATCTGGTAGTCTGCACGGTAGCACAGTGGGACTGTCGCTGTCCTCCCCACACTGGATGGAAAGGGCCTGGGTTTGAATCCCGTCGATGACACAAGGAACTTTAGTGGGATTTTTTCACTCCCAGGCTAAGTTTGTCAGTATCAAGCATAGATAGCAAGTTTTTTTACCAGAAACTGGTTTTTCATCCAGCAAAACAAGCAAATCGACCAGAGAACACGCAATTTACTGACAATATATAAACGGGTATATGTAAGAAATTACGGGTGGCCCTAATATAATAATTTGAATTTTTTTTTTTTTTAATTGCGTCCAAGGATAATTATATACCAGGTCTCTTATAAAAGCTTTTGTTTTGTCATGTACCAGTTATTCTTTAACTTTAACAAAAATTATGCGAATTGAAGCAACTGCAGGTGAACTATGGCATTTGGGACATGGTATAAAAAACATTGATGGATCCTTAAATAAGACACCCTCTGGCAGTGCCATCTTTCAACAGGATAATGCGCCATGCCACACCACCTGGATTGTTCGAGACTGGTTCGCGGAACACGAGGAAGACTTCCAGGTATTGTCCTTTCCACCAAATTCCTCAGTCATCAATCCCTTTGAGCATCTGTGTTTTGTGTTGGAACAGCAACTCTGATCTGTGGCATCTCATTACATGTTGGTATCAGATACCACAACACATTTGGAAATCTTGTAGCACCCATGCTTTACTGGGTACAAGCTGTTTGGGCTGCACGTGTAGGACCAACATCATATTAGGTAGGCGGTCATAATGTTTTGGCTCATCAGTGTATCACTCAAGATACTAAACTGTTCATTAATTGGTTCTTGGTCATAACTAAGACCATAAAAATTAAGATATATACCTCCACTGATTACCTTGTAAAAATTTCTAAACAAACTTTTTATTCCTCTGTCTTACATAATTATTTTGCCTGTTCTATTCGAAATCCACTCTAAAAAGCATGTTTACATTAAAAATTTTTCATTTTTTTGTGTATCCCAGTACGAATCTCCATGTCTCATCCAGATTGAAAAGTTGCATAGAGTTTTGGAATTATTTGAGATGGGGTAACGGTAACTCCAAAAATATCCACCAGAGGCAGTGCAAAAATTATTAAAATTTAAGCAGTATAAAGATGTAAACGGATTTTCAAGTGAAGGGTCCAATAGAAGCTGTTATAATTCATTAAAGACAGCTGTGAAAACAGCCCAAAATAGCTAAATTTTTCCAATTAGTCCAAATATTTATTTGGAACACAAAAACTTGATTTACTATATTAAAGTCATACTAATTGTAGATAGCGCTGAAGAATAAAATGGAAGTATTTACCATGCAATCCTCCATTTTAAAGTGATCTTGCTCTCCTCCATTTTGTGATTACAGATGCCCTTTCAAGTAGGCAATAAGAGTGACAAACATGATTATATCATCTATTTTCTCAAACAACTCGCATAGGATGTTGTGAAGTGGTGTCTCTTTCCATAATACTAAGATGTAATTTTTCAGGTCCGACGAACCCAAACATAAATATACTTAACACCCTCTCAGTTGTGAGATAGTTATTCGATTTTGGATTTGAGTTCTTAATTCCAGTCTTATTTTAAAGACTGATTCTCCAAAGGTCTGGAAAGGCTCAAAGTTTGTTTTGTTCTTAACTAGTATTTTTACATTCTCCTAGGTTCTAGTTATGGGGAATATTCATGTGTTGTTGTTGCGGACCCCAGGGTTTCCCCCATTAGCTGCTAATGTACTTCTTGTGTTGAAGCTTGCGCCAAAACTGACCATTTTCATGTAGTGTGTTGGGTGTGTAAATATTATGATGTGTTCTGTTATGTTGTCGGCCGGTACCTGGCTCTTAGCAGATGGTAAGTGGCAACATCCATACCAGGGTAAAACCCCAGCAGAGGTCAAATTTAGTGAATTAAAGAAAAATTGGATATGGTGGGAACAGTATAGGATGGTAGGGGAAGTAAAGTATGAAAAAGCAGAGGATCAAACAGATGGATCCGCCAACGAAACGGACGCTAAAGAAGAACATAGGTGGAAGTGGAAAAATACACGTCTTTCAGGTGAAATTTTCTTTGAGAGATCCCATCCTGACACATAAACAGCAGCATTTGAAGATCTTTTTCAGCAAGCCGCAATCATGGGAAAAATCATTCCACAACCACTTCCAGTCAGAATCAGCAAATTAAAGTTATCTCCATGGTCTCATGGAGATAACTGTAATTTGCACTTCATCAGACCAGAATTAGCAAGGTAATTTTCTCTTCCTGGTCCATCCTGTTGAAGAAATACAGAAGGAAGTTGATGGCCCTCAACAAACTAACAATGATACGGAGTAGAGTTTAGTCCTGAGTCCATCAGTCACAGGTCTCACAATGACAAAGTACTGGGTTTAACATGTGTCACAAACGTCAAGATTAAACTTGTCATTCATTTAATCAGATGTAATCCAGTGAGCTACGCCACCAATAAAATCTGAGGAGAACAATTAAGGACTTCACAGCCCAAGAATTGAATACCTTATATGCAAGTTAATCAACACAGTTTAGCCAAAGGGTTTTTCAGCGTAGGTGAAATTTTTAAACATTAAAAAATAAGTTTACCTGATGATACGACATAACAGAGATCCAGGGGCCGACTTTGACCTAGGCAGACTAGGCAAATGCCTAGGGCCCGTAATTTTTTGGAGCCCGTAAAACGGTTTTATATGCATTTTTTCGTTATTTTATTTTAAATAAATTTTTTATGTTTCGCGCCGATCAATCAAAGCATCTTTACACGCAGTGCTACCTGGTGAATCATCGTGTATACCTTGCGTGGTGCGGTATACACGATGATTCACCAGGTAGCGCTAGTCGCATGTTGATAGGTAGATTTAGTTACTTAATCAATGCCTCTGTTGTATGTTGATATGAACTATTTGATTTAAGTTGGCAACTTCAATAAGAGAGTTCAAATGTATTTTTATATTTAGTAATGGAAGACCTTTTTTAGCCCATTCAACTGTGTCCTCCATTACAATTTCTGAAAGGTGGTAACCCTAGGTGGGGCCCGAATGAGAATCTTGCCTAGGGCCCGATTTTTGCTTAGTCTGCCACTGCAGAGATCTATTGGATAAGAACCAAGTAAATTTCCGTCTAGCCATCAATCATTTCTACGTGACAGAATCCAACGTGTCAATCACTAGATAATACACTAGATTAGCCTAAGAGACGATCTAAGTTCAATGCCTTAAAAGCTTTTAGGGTTCTAGTTGCAACAAGGCTCTGCTGTTCATGCCAAAGTGCAAATTTATTGAAGAAGTAATGAATTTTAAGGAACACTTTGAACAATGGAAAGCACCACCCATATTTTGTACGTTTCGTTATCATCCCAATTCTAATAATTTTTGTTAGTATGAACCAGAGCTATAATGCTCAATACGTTCTACGTTGATATCAATATTTGCAAAAGAATAAGACAAGTTTACCTCTACATGATACGTAGAACACTTCCGTATGATACTCTGCAGAAATTAAAACGAAAACAAATAAAAAATCGAAAATCTTACGTTACAGTAAGAAATAATTAAAAACCAATTGAACACAATATAAAATCAATTTAATATCTCTATCAATTACCTAATCTACCTAACATTATCTGCCTAACACCTCTATCAACAAAAATATCTAACTAACACCTCTATCAAATTGATAGAGGTGTTAGGTTGATATTAGGTCGGCTGGCATTAATTCTAGATTTTATTCAGGACAACTGTTACACGTTACTTCGCTTACACTATATATTATGCAGAGTGACCCTTTTGTACCTAACTTAAACTCTTGGTGCCACTTAGGGAAGGTTCAGTGGGACCTACTAGCTGACCCGTAGCACTCGGTAGTGAATCTATGTAAATTTTTTTGTGCTAACCTAATGATTCTAAAGATTTCGACCTAGGTTATCACACAAAATATGCAATATTTTGTGCTAAACCCACTCATGATTGTAAAAAAAAGAAAAACAATACGGCACTGGGGTCTGACAATTTTTATATCCATGATGCACCTAACCATGTCAAACTTACCAATGTAAATGACGAGCAATCACCAATGGCTCTAAGAAAAAAGTTCACACAACTTTGGCAGGGTCCTGTGGAACCTACTATAGCGCCACATGTCATAAAAAAGCACACACTAGTGCATCTATTAGAATAGCTAGCTATAATACTGAAACTGAAACTGGCACACCTCAATACGCACCCCTTAATGACCTCGCTATAATGGGGACCACTATTGTTTCTGTATCTAACATAAAAAAGCACCAACTACTGCACCCATGTCAGCATCCAATATAATTCTACAAACCAACTTTTAAACCTAGATTTATGAAATAAATTCTTTCTTTGGCTTTCTGTTAGCAAAAGCACTAACAACGTCATCAACTTAGTATTGTGAGTGAGTGCCAAAATGAAGTATTACAATAACTTCAAAACCAAATTTATGGAGCCGCTTTCTAATTTCCTAAAAAGAAAAAAAAAAAAAAAAAAAAACAATAACGCAAAGGTATTTAAGGAAACCTCTATAAGAGTACCTAGGATCTATTTCTTTTTTTTAATGAAAACCCCAAACACGAGAGGTATTAGAACCTAAAGCACTTAGTACCGTGCTTGGGTTGGAGGTTGAGAAGACGAAAGTAGATATTTGTTGACATTAGACTTGAACTTCTGTAGACTAATTTTCAGGAAATATGTATCAGCGAAGGTTGTTCCAGCAAACGGCAGTTGAATGAATAAACGAGGAAGATTAAAAGTTAGTCCTGTGAGTTCGTTGGCTGGTGGCAGCACGTGTTCGGATTGTTTTGAAAGAGAGAGCGGGAATTATAGAAGTAGAAGCCAATTCAGAAGAACAGTGCCCATGGAAGTATCTGTAGAAAATGCATGCAGCAGAAAACAGTACGTCTATGGGACAGTGAGTGGAGAAACTCTGTTAGAGAGGAGTCATGAATTAACCAACTGCCCTCTTCTGAATGGAATCTATAAGCCTCAAAGACTTTTTGGGGGGCACTGCGCCACATGGAACAATATTCCACGGTAGGGTGGATTTGCGATTTGTATAGAGTGAACAGCTATTTCGGAAGAAAAGTAACGCTGAGAGCGAAAGAGAAAACCAACTTTTTTAGATGCAGAGGAAGCAATATTTGTGCCAAGAGAGATTAGAAGTCAGCATAATCCCCAAAAGAGATATATTTTGCCTAGAAATCGGGGTGTCGCCAAAGATAAGCATAGGAGCAGAAGAATCGTTTTTACGAAATATAAGACAAGACTGAGTTTTTTAATGAAAAAAAGTTCTCTTTGGGGCAAAGAGAACTTAGTTGGGATTCAAACCAACTAAGTTCTCTTTGCCCCACTGGAGATCGGCATTTAGGGAATTGGCAGCGGGTATTCGAGAAGTTGAAGCTGATTGAACAGGGCAAGGTTTCTCAAAATGGAAATTGGAATGCAATGTGCTATCATCGGCAAAGCTATGGATAGGATTTCCAGTCAATGGAAGGTCATTAATGTACAAGAGGAAAAGAGTGGGGGAAAGAACTGAACCTTGGCGGACACCAGCATTAATGAAGTCAGAAGACAGCGCCATCTACTATCACCCTCAATGAGCGATCAGAGAGAAAACTGGATAACCAATTACAGAAAACAGTTGGCAAACCATTAAATGGAAGCTTGTTTAGATGACCTTTAGGCCAAACACGATCGGAAACCTTTGAGATGTCAAGAGCAACTGCTTGTGTTTCACCGAACTTTTCCATTGAATTAGTCCATAAATGGGTAACATCAGCCAGAACATCACCAGTGGATCGACACTGACGAAATCCATACTGGCGATCCTTGATCAGACAAGTTTTCTAGTAGTTTAAGGGTTGGCGGTTAATTGATTTCTCCATTACTTTAGAAAGAGTAGAAGTAATTGCAATGGGACGCTAATTGGTTGGAAGGGATTTGTCACCCTTTTTAGGAACTGGCTGGATATGAGTAAATTTCCAAGCAGAATGAAAAACACCTTTGGAATAAGAAAGTGAGAAAAGGCGGCAAAGAACAGAAGTTCAGGAGCACAGGTTTTGAGAACGAGTGGAGAAATACCATCAGAACCTGGAGCTTTCTTAACATCAAGATTCGTCAAAATCCTTCTCGCATCCTTTTGACGGAAGACCACAGGAGGCATTGAATGGAGTGTGTTGGGAATGGTGGGAAGTCTTTTACCATGATCATTAATACATGAGTTGGAAGAAAAATGGGAAAAATGGAAGCTTTATCCTTGGCTGAAGAGACAACAGAACCATCTGGTTTCGACAGAGGTGGGAGCAGAGTTGGGCAAAAGTTGCGGCCAATAGCTTTGGCAAGAAACCAGAGTGCTCAGCTACCATTAGGGCAAGAAGCAAGTTTTCTACTCTTAGCCTGTTCAAACTCTAGTTTGGACTGATTAATAACTGCTTTACAATTATTGCGAGCTTTGGTGTAGGCAGAAAATGAAACTGAAGAATGAGAAACAAGCCAATTACGATATGCAACGTTCTCTTGAACAACCTTAGCACATTTATTGGAAAACCAAGGTTTACATAACGGATGAGATTTTAAAGTGGAGTGTGGAATAAAGGATTCCATTCCTACAAGGATAATTTCATTTTACGCGGAACAGCATTTAAACTAACTGGTCTGTAATTACTTGTGTCACCCTTCGTTTCCCCTTTGTGAATTGGGGATACGTTCGCACAACTCCAGTCCATGGGTACTGGAGATGTAAACATGTATAGTATCTTCTGTATAGCGGCTCCAGGAACATAAGTTTCATCTGCGCCCTGTTACTCTGTAGAGCGGCCAGAAATGTGTAGTGTTATGTTTGTGTATATTGTTGTGTTGTTTCTGGCCTCTTTGCCACTGGACAAGCGATTCCTGGAAAGTGTGCCCTGTGCCCGTCAACACCACGAGGAGGCGGGCCAGAAGTAGATATGTCCTTTGCCAATTTGAGATAGACCATTACAATCTGTGTCTGCCCTGAAGAGGGCAAAGTCCTGCACCCACTGTAGATAGTGCTATGCCTGTGGGTTCCAAAAAATCCCGTACCCACAGCTACCCAAACTTAAGGCATCAGCATAGAGGAAAAATTAATAAATAAAATCATAATTTAAAAAAAAGGGAAAAAAAAGTTAGTTAAAAAAAACAAAAAGTAAAATAAAATAAACTTAAGATAAAAATTTATAGAGAAGAGTAGGAAAAGAAAAAATTAAAATAAAGAAAGAAAAAAAAATTAAAATAAAAAAAATTAAAATTAATTAAAACAGTATTAAAAAAAGTAAAAAAAATAAATAATATATATTTATACATACAAAGTAAAAAAAAGGGGAAAAAAAGGAAATTGCTAATAAAATGAATAAATAAATAAAATGATGAAGTAAAATTATATAAAATAAAATAAGATAAATAAAAAAAAAAACAGTTGCCCAGACCTCTATTTTCTCTAGCCAGGACATTTTTTTTCTTTTATTTTCTTTAGTCGTGCCGAGTAAAGAAAATAGAAAAAAAAAAAAAAATACACAACATTTTGTGTAATTACACAAAAGTGAAAATAAAATATATTAAAAAATAAATCAAATAAAAAAAAAGAAAAGAGAGAAAAAAATATATATATATAAATAAATTTAAAAGAAAAAAATAAAAGTGAATTGTCTAAGATTGAACAAATCCCACACCCACTGAAGGCAGTTCAATATGGTGCCAGCAATCCCCGGGTTTCCCAGGCCTGAGAGGATAAAAGTAAAAAAAGTAAAATAATAATAATAATAAAAAAACGGGATCTATGTGATCTTCTAAGAGCTGTTCCAGGTGACAATATTTTATCTTTGCAAGACACCGTTCACTGTTGAGGCTGACATTATTGAAGGTGCTGGAGGCACCGTAGGAGCTTAAGCTAAAGCAGGATTGGCCAACAGAAGTTTTCTAGCAAATAAATCAGAAGCAAATTGTACGATTCTAAGGTGTGAGGCAGATTCTACTATATGTTTTTCGTTGCCACGTGAGGTGTTTATGCGGTCTTGTAGGGATTTCCGTAGGTCAGCATAAAGAGGGCAATGATAAAGCAGGTGGTTCCAGTCTTCCAGTTGGAGACAAAGGTAAGAATCGGTATTGCTTATTCTGAACTGAAAGAGTTTGGAGTTGAAAGAACCATGTCCAGTTATGATAAATTATGTGTAGAGGTTTGGAGAGAGAACCATGGGGAATTTTTCTTGTTGGCAGTAAAGGAGACGTCTGGTATAAATTTATATGTAGTTCTGCCTTTAGGGATTTTTGTATTCCAACGAGCTTGCCAAATTTTTATTAAAGCAGACCAAATCCTGGTTTTTTCAGCTTTGGTGTCTGCAAGGACATCATTCTGTATTCCATAGAATTCCATGAAGGTCTGATGTTTTTGAAAGTAGCATAAGGCACGATGTAAATTGTGTAAGTCCAGAGGTAATACTCCAGATATGACCTGCAGGGAATCCGTTGAAACAGTTCTGCAGGCACAGAGCATTGTAAGAATCACAGATCTTTGCAAGGAGAGTAGTTTTGATTTCAGTTTGACGTTCTTAATACTGTCATACCAAACCGGAGCAGCATAGGTTGCAATAGGTATGAATACTGCCTTGTAATATAAGAGAAGAACTCTGCGTCCAAGCTCCCAGTCGGTTCTTGGAATCCGAACAATAGCCATAGTAAATTTCTTGATTTTATATATTAGGTGGTTTACGTGGAGAGTAAAATTGAGCCTATCATCAACGATCACACCAAGATGTTTTAAGTGCTTGACATATGGTATTTGCTTGTTAGCTATTTTCAAGATAGGAGGACGATGGATATTTAGTTGACCTTTAAAGATCATGAGCCGGATTTTGGATGGAGAAATTTTGACTTTGTTGACAGTTTACCATTTAATGAGATCCTTTAAGACCGGAGAAGCTCTTTCTTGAATTTGTTGCCTGGAGTTGCCTGAGAAGACAATGACAAGGTCATCATCATAGGCGAATGGAGTAGCAAAATCAAACTGTCTGGTTAGCCACGTATTTAGTATAATGTTCCAGAAGAGCGGCCCCAGAACAGAGCCCTGAGGACATCCTCTATTGACAGCTCGTGTTATGCTGCAGGTTTCTGAAATAACCTGTATAGATCTGTGATCAAAGTAGGCTCGGATAGCTTGGTACAACTGAGGGGAGTATGAGATGTTCCGAAGGCGTGCGAGGGCACTCTCCCACCAGAGGAAATCAAAAGCACCTTCAAAGTCTATGAAGATGGCCATTTCATATTTTGATGTGGAATTCTGGATGTAATTTTTAACGCAAGAAATGCATCTTCACAACGCTTGCCCATAACGAATCCATACTGGTTAGGTGAAAAGATACCTTGAGCTAGGAAAAGATCATAGATTTTTGGTGTGAGTAGTCGTTCGTAGAGTTTCCCAAATTGGTAAGAGAGAAATTGGACGGAAGGCTCTGGAGTCTGATGGGAGCTTGTGGTTTTCTTAGTTGTTTGACTAGTGCATTCTTCCAGAGACAGGATAAAGTACCACAGATAAGACATTTGTTGAAGAGATTTAACAGGATGTTAGGATATGTTTCTCCGAACTTCTTAATGACAATATTCTCCAACAAGTCAGGTCCAGGACATTTTTGGACATTGATTTTATTTATAGCTGTTTGAAGAGATTTAATGTTAGGATATGTTTCTCCGAACTTCTTAATGACAATATTCTCCAACAAGTCAGGTCCAGGACATTTTTGGACATTGATTTTATTTATAGCTGTTTGAAGCTCTTGTTGAGTAAACAGATCAGTATCCACAGTGGAGAAGTATTGAAGATTGAGGGTTCTTGTTATGAATTGAGTGGGAGAGTCTGTTGACTGATCATTGTAAGCTTTGGCTTACTAAAAAATAAATAAATAAAATAAAATAATAATAATAATAATATATATCCATTTAACATTGGAATATATTCTTACAAATTAGACTGATTCGGTGAACATTTAATTATACACGCAACGAACAATTAAAATAGGATTAGAAATAATGCGTTAGGAAAATGCTTAAGGGCGAGACAAAATTCTTAGAAGGAGGGTGAACTTCGACCTACTGAAGAGGGTTAGGTTAAATTTCCCCAGAACAGGCCGAACCAGGAGAATAAAATACGGAGAAACGGAGAAGGTCAAGGACAGGGGAACTAATCAGGGATTACACAAAGGTAACAGATGGGGGATAGAATTTAGGACGAAAGGATATACAGTATGAGGATTTGTTTCGGCGGGAAACGAAGTAGTTTTTGGTCGAGTTATTGGTCGTTTGGGGTAGTTGTTGGTCGTGATAGAGTGAGTTGGTGGTTTGGAGGGAGTTGTTGGTTGTTTTAGAGAGTGGGTAGTTTCGAGTAAGTAGGTAGTTTTAAAGTGGGTGGACAGTTTTAGTATGAGCAGACCGTATTAGAGTGAGTTTGTCGGGGAGATTTTGGTACAGAACAAAGAAATCAGATGTGGAAACCATTAAGGAAAGTTGCCTGAAGACCAAGAAGAAGAGCAGCTGGCCCAACTTGGAGAATGGGAAAAGTTATTGTAAGTACTGTTTAGTATTATTATTTCTAGTCAAGAATATAGTCCTGGAAAACGGAGAAAGGCATTCTGTAATCCTAACTGTGATTAATTTGATTAACCTAGGAAGTGGCAGGATAAACAAATTGGATGTTTTTTAATGGAACTGTATATAAATCCGATTAGCAATGAGATATAGTAATGACTTGTTGTAACATCCCAGTGGAGGTCGCCTGTATTAAAAATTTATTGAACAATTTGTATGTACATAAGTCAGTTTCCTAGAATTAAGCATGTCGCAATTTTCATGTGTTTTGTCAGTTGTCTCACTCATTTCTAGCTAACCCAAAAATCCCTGGACCAGTATATGCAGTCAGAGGCCCAAGGATAACATATAGTTACCGAATTAATGAATTAACAGTAGGTGATAAAAAAATATATATAAATTAATTAAACAATTATATATATATAGTACACAGAGTAAAAGAGTGTATGCCTACATCATCCTGAGGGAAAAGTTTATCCAGAATCATTGTGACAGTATCATGCCAGGTCGTGGTTTCAGAGTCATTGGTCACAATGAAGTTGTAAATATCATTGGTTGGCACTTTATCTCTGCTAAGTTTATAGAGTAGTCCCCAAGGGTTCGAGTTGCCCACAGTGGAGACGAAATACTGCCAGGTAGCGATTTTTTGCTTTGAGATTTCAAGATTATACTGATGTTTTATAGTTCTGTATTCATTTCAGAGTCTTTGTACTTCATTGGGAGGCCAAGAGTGTCGTCTTTGATACAGTTTCCTTGCCCTGTGAACACGTCTTCTTAAAACCGTTAGATGGGTATTCCACCAGGGAACAGATGATTTTTTTGGAGCTATTCTCTTAGTCGAGCATTCAGTTGCTCGTAGTAAGGCAGTTTGGATATAGAAGGCTTGTTCTTCGGCATTAAGCTAATTAAATGAATCTAAAATTTCATCACGGAAGTCATGTTTAACTCATTCCGAGAACAGTGGCCATTTTATATGCTTTAAAGCAAATCCTCTCAAGTCCTGAGGAGGTGTCCTCCGATTTCGTAAATTTGTGGTTAGTTTAAATGAGATTGCACTGTGATCACTACATGTTAAATCCTCAATCACAGCTCAGTTTGATATTTTGTTAGTGATGTTTGAAGTTGTGAGAGTCAGGTCGATGTTAGACTCATCATTTATTGTGAAGAGGGTACTGGGTTGATTGGATTTATTTAGGACGTGCAGGTTATGTGCCAGTATGAAGTTCTCCAGTTGTCATCCTCTGTGGTCAGTGGAGGTACTAAACCATAATGGAGACTTGGCATTGGAGTCTGTAGCTATAATGATTGGTGATGGGCATAGTTTTTCAATGAGAGAATCTAGATAGCTCAGGGAGATTTGGATATCTTCAGATGGAGGACAGTAGAATGATACCAAATAGAAAGTATGAGAAAGTGACGAGATTTTTACACATGTAGCAATCTGTCTACACAGGGAAGAAATAGCTGTTATATCAAGTGAGGTATTAAATGCCACTATTGCGGATTTTGGATGTTCTTCGTCAGCATGTATGATCTGGGCCGAGATTGGGAAACCCATTAATTTTGAGTTGTGTCCATGGAGACTGGAAAAATAGGGTTCTTGTAAGCAGAGCAAATCATAGGAATTCTCAGTGATGGCAAATCGGACTTCATCTGCGACATTCTTGGAGCGATGAGCGTTCAGTTGCAGTATGGTAATATCCTGATGGTTAGGGAAAGTTGCATTAAGGGTGGAGGTCTGGTTGATGTTACTCATTAATGGTTCTTATTTTAGCCTGTTCCAGTGCTCTAATATATTCTGGACATGAAGTGTCCTTTACAGAGTGATTGTAATCCTTATGACGCCTCTTGCAGCCCATGCATTTTGGTGTATCCTGTTTTTGAGGACAGTCTGCATATACATGTCTTCCCATGGCGCAATGACCACACGACACTACTTTTTGATTACAGTTGTGGGATGAATGACCAAAAGCCAGGCATCTAAAGCATTGTTCACTATTGTAAACCGACGGTACTTATGGGCTTGATACCCTAGATAAAATCTGTCCTGTTCAAAAAGATATTTTAGAAATTTTGCAGGGAAGCCAATGACCCAATTTGTTAAGTTGGCTTTAGATCCTGTATTGAACCTGAGATTGATGGATTCTTTGACTTCATGAAATTTGAAGCCAAAATTCTGTAGGTTCTTCTGGTATATGTTAGATATGATATCATCCTTTGATAAATCTTTGGGAACATCATACACAGGTATCGTGGGATCATTCATCTTCGGCTTGGCTGTAGAGAGACCTTGTTTTATAATTGTCTCAGAAGATGCAATCTTGTCTAGATTATCAGAGCTAGTGGTTTCCAGAACAATGCCTTTATTTTTAATTGTGTGTAAAGATCTAATTTTAACATTTCTGTACTCTTCTCTCAGTGTTTTTGCAACTGTGTTTTTGATTTCATTACTTGTTTCCATTTTGCAATTATTTGTGGCACGTATGATCAATACATTTTGTTTTGGAGTTGTCTGGGAAGTTTTATGCTGTTCATTTGATCTAGGTTGTCTTAGAATATAGTTGTCTTCTGCAAGTTGTGGTGAAGCAACAGAGTTAAAGTAACTTTTGCACTTCACAGTGTTCAATCCTTGTTGCAATGTGGTGGCATATGTCTTCTTAGAGGAGTCCAATGGGACTTGAAAATGGCATTCTTGGTAGAGAACTTGTTTTCTGAGTTCTGCTCTTACTTTTAATTTTTCATTTTCTATGATGAGAGTTGTTGCTATGGCAGACATTGTTATGTTATTTTGCCTCATGGGTGATATAGGCCACCATGTCATGTTTAATCTGTGATGTGGCTTCATTTATAGATGTCAGGGAGTCAGTTATATCCTATTTATTAATGTAATTGTTATTTTTCGTTATTGTATCTTCTGCTTTGCTACTGTAGGTGTGCCCCTGGCTGGAGTCATCAACAGCACACAGATGCTGTTCTGGCAGTTGGGAGCATTCTTGTGTTTCATTTACTGGTGAGGGGTGGTTTGCCTCTCTTTCTTGATTACTACTTTCCTTCAGCTCTTCTAGTCCTGGGAATTCCTAATGGTCTAGCCTGTCAACCTGCACCACCAGTCTTCCCTTATCTGACGTTGCACTGTCTGTGAGCCTATTGCCAGGGGCCCTAAACTTTGGATGTTCCATTTTGTTTTTGTTGTACGTCTGGTTTCCAAAAGAGAGTTGGATAATGGTTGGACCCATGGCTTAATTTTAAGGCTGGGGTGTTCGATTTTTGTTTTATGTTCTTCTTTGAAATTCCCCAGGAGGGGATGAAAACTGATGTGGTTTGAAGGACAAGTCTTTTTTTATTATCAATTTTGATAGTGTTGTCCTAGAAGGGTATAGATGGTCTTAATGGTAAAAGGAGATCAAGAACCTGGGAGGTCTTAATTCTTATCCAGAAAAGTAGTTGGATGAAGGTGAGGGGTAAACTAAGACTGCCCTTGGAGGTGGTTGCTGCAACATAGATACCGACACATTTTGTCTCCAATTTTTGTAAATAAATTTGTTTAAAAGGAAATGGGTTCCTGCTAGAGGTAACAAATGATGCTGATTCTGGAGATGTGCAGGAGATATGCAAATGTGTGTAAAATGAGAGCATCCCTGAGTCCAAGTATGTTCTCATAATTATGGCTAAGGGTTTGCTTAGTTTTTTTTGCCGCCTCCGTTAATATAACTGAATAGATCTCATCCATCCCAGGTGCCTTTCTTAGGTTTAACTTCAACAATTTCTCCTCCACTTTGCACTCATTTATTACAAAGTCATTAAACACCCTTCTAAAATTTGGTAACCTTCTGGCATTTTGAACCGTTAATAACTCCTCCTGTGCGAATGTACATGCAAAATACTCATTCAGTTTGTTTGCTATCAACAATCGAATCATCGATATCAAATGGACCAATCAGATTCATCTCCTTCCTTTTAGAGTTTATATAAGTAAAGAAATCCTTCCTGTTTTTCTTAGCATCATTTTCCAAAGATTTCTCGTAATTTGCGTTCGCCTGCCTAACCTCCTTGTGACTTTATCGCAGACTAGCTTATATCTGCCATAGGCTTTTGTGTCGCCTGATAATTTATATGCGTCCTATGCATTTTTCTTCTCTCCCACGAGTCTCATTAGTTCATTTGACAACCATATAGGGCTAAATCTTGAACAATATATACCTTGTTAACAGAAGGGACTGCTTCAACAGGGATGGGATACACTTAAATAGAAAGGGTGCAAGAATATTTACTGCTGCTATCGAGGCAGTGTTAGGTGGGTCGTAAAACTGCTAGCTTGGGGGGATACAAAGACTAATAGATTAACAGCAGCCACTGGCAGAGGTGAAAGTGATTCTTGCACTGCTTCTATTGGAATGAGCAGAAGCCTGGAAAACAAGCTGCAGGATATTTCAGAGACTGCTGGGCGTCATTGCGGTACAAGTAAACACATGGGTTGTGTTAGGGCAGCTAACGAAAAGAACAGTTCCATGTATTCTTGCGTGTACACCAATGCTAGGAGTTTGGTAAATAAATTTGATGAATTTGAGGTATTGCTCAAAGCATCAAAGGCGGATATTGTTGGGATATCAGAGACGTGTTGTCACACAGATATAAGGAATGCAGAACTGGAATTTGGGGAGTACAACGTCTACAGAAAGGATAGACAGCATAGGAAGGGAGGAGGAGTTATGCTATCAGTTAAGAAGCACATAAAATCCAAGGAAATGAAGCCAGTCGACATCGCTGGACAGTGCAGTGTGAAAATGTTTTCACTTTTCAGCCCTTTCGCTTACTTTCAAGAGGTATTTGGCCTAATAATGCCTGATATATTTTTCACGGCCTATACAACTAAATTATATAACGATAGCGTCACTTGAGCTAAGCTTTTACTTTCGAATTCAAACACCCCAGGGGTGCGCTCGCCGTAATACTACACCACAGTGATGTCACCCGTTCTCCTGAGCGGACAAGAATGTTGATCGAACGCAAAGGTCCGAAGAACGGTGAATTGTTATATGAGTAGAAATTACCAGAACAAGGCACAGCAGGTCTTGCATAACAAGACCTTTATAAAGATATTAATTGTCACTACGACGCCGTGCATGGTACAGTATCAATTTATTTCTCACCCCCCCCCGAGGCGATGTAGATATATATATATTTGAAGGGGAAAAAGACGAAGAGGGGAGACGGACACACAGACAAGGATCTTTGTGCAAGACATGACTGAAGAAAGAGTAGTGATACGGTTGGCCGATTTTTGTCATTGTGTAAAGAAGATGTAAATTAATAATTACGAGGGAAAAGATGAGAAAAGAACTATATTGATGTCTGGAACAGATTCCCCCCCCCCGAGGCGTTGCAGAATATTTTCGGGTAAGACAACCCTTATTGTTTAATAACAAACTGTATTAAATCACCCAAAAGCCAACCTATTACCTGCATACGTTTTAATGCATTTATAAGACACCTTTCCTCACATAAATATACCCCGACAACTGTATTATTTTCTTAGTATTTAACTTTAATAATAATGCGACTTATTAATTTAATTGTCAATTACTAATTACACTATTAAGATAATATAATTACCTGTCTCATATTTTGAACAGTGGTATGTTAAGACAGACACTAATCATACTGTACTTGCGAACGAATTAGTGGAAAAACCATATGAAGAATATTACAACATTGTAATATAGCTAACAGCAAGATAATGCTTGCATTCAATTAATTTGTCTAACAATTAAATACCAATTAATCTAACTTATTTACCAGTTATATTGTACTCACTTGTATACATATATGTTAAATAAACCTTATTTTGTTTGTTATTATTTTGCGTTCTGATCATTCTTCCTAAATTACATACAATTCACTGAACAATAATTATTTTTAAGAATCATTTATGGCGGCATTTCGAACCAGCCCTTAGCTAAGAGTTGTTTCGGGATGAAAAACACAACGCAATTCTGTCGCTGCGAGTACGCTCACTGTGACATGTTGAGTGAGACTTGAGGGCGCAGGATTTTGTCCTAATTTGAACCACTAGATAGATCATTCGAAACCCAGGCTTTTCTGGAATTCACATGATATTGTGCTGACTTGCTATAGCGAGGATTCACGAGTATATTGATAGGCAAGAGCATAATATGACGGAAAAGACTGTGGAACACTGGTGCCGTGACCAGGATGAAATGTGCTTTTGCGGGATGAAAAACCTCTTTTTTTATATATGAAAGCTTGTGAGTTATGAGGATTACTGTAAACTGAAGAGCAAAGCACAACAAGAGTAACTGTGAATAGAAGACAAATAAGGGATTAATGTGGTAATAGAATAAAAGGGAAACGTCTAACACTAGTGATTTTGTGTGTATACAGAGAATGGTTAGAGGCATTTTAATTAATTTTAGTTTTTTTTTTCAGCAATACAAATAACATAGTCCTCAAGTACATACATAGTAGTAACATTAGCAACTAGAAGCATTTAGAAGTAGTTAATTGATTTGTCAAAACAAATAATAATAATAAATTACAAAAAAAAAAATTTTTTGGTTGCTATATGTGTTAGAAACTCATTTTGATCTTAGCATTGCTCAGTACTAACTGTTTAGTTCTGTTTCAGCTACGTAAAGGTAAGTACACTATTTTGGAGGGACCTTTCCACCCCAAATTTTACTCAAATATTAATAGAGTCGTCTAATTTAACATAGACACTTATAAATCCAACATGGAAGAACAAATCCCACAAACTTCAACCGACCTTTCTGCCCCATTGTTTGATACGGAACAAACACAATCCCCTCCCGGATCTGACAGACTGCGTGTGGCTAATATCGCAGGTTACCTAAGTTTGGTGCCTACTTTTTTTGGTACAGACGAAGGCCCATCGGTCCAATATTTTTTTGAAACTTTAGAAAGCGTAGGGAAATTAGCGGCTTGGGAAAGCTCAGAAATGATCGCCATTTCAAGATCTAAATTTCGTTCTTTGGCATCAGAATTTCTAGCACAATCCACTGAATTGCGTAAGGAAGAAAATTATAACGTGTTCAAAAATGCTTTCTTAGCTCACTTTGAAAAAACGGAACCCATAGTCACTTGTTTAAGTGAATTCGCTAATACTGTGCAAAAACCTGACGAAAATGTCGCCAGCTTTGGAGCCCGAATTCAAAATCTGGCAAGAAAGGCGTTTAAGATACAAAATGAAACCCCTGAAGCAAAGTCGATTTTAGATCAGGCAATGTTAGCCCAATTTCTTAGGGGTGTTTCAAATAAAATTAAAAGGATAGTCTTGTCACAAAACCCCCTCACTTTCCATCAAGCAATTATTATTTCGAAACGAGAGGAAACAAATGAACTTATTACAGGAACAAAACATAAACCAGTTAATGCCATATATTGTCAATCTAATAATGAAGTCGATAGCCAGCAGGAAAATTATTTCGAAAAATTTATTAAACCTTTACAAGATCAAATACTAGATTTACAACAATCGTTTAAAGCCTTAGCTGTAAGTAACGCGACTTGTAATAATTTACAAACGCCAATTTACGAAACGGAACGATGTCAAAATTTTGATACTGCAGCTTATCCATTTTTTCCTTCCTACAATAACAGAGCGCCCAGTTTTACATATTCGCAGTCTGACGAACGAAGAGACGCTATGCCCTCAGGTGTCAGTAGCAATGAACTCGCCCAAAGTGAGAGATGCGTTCCTGCTCCGTGCTATGCTGGGAAGCATGTATACTGTAACCCTACGTACGAAGCAAGACAGGCAGTAAGACGCTATGCTGCTTGCCGTCGTCCGAGCAGCTCCCGACCGACGCCAACTTATTCTAACCGTCCGTGCCCGAGTCGCGGAGCGCGCGAATACACTGAGTTACCAAAATATCGGACGCCTTATGTTAATACACAAAGTTGCAATTTTAATGGAAATGGGGTGAAAAATGCAAATAAAATGTATTATAATAATCGAAATAGGACAGATATGAACTCTTACACGGGGGCAACAAAAGAAATACCTAGAAATAAGTTTAATCAGGGAGAAACTCACCCTAAAGCGATTTTTGGTAGGCAAATTAACCAGGTAGATAATGTAAGTTACAGACAAGGTAGAGATAGGTATTTCTGACATAAACGGATGTCTGAAGGAAATAGAAGGGACTATCTGCGTCATAGAAATGTGTTACCAGGTCAAAATTATTATAGAGGAGCTAAATCGTATGCCAACCACAAAAATGTGCAACATGGAGTTTATATCTTAGATAACGATTCTCAATTGCCGTTGATCATGGGATCAGTTCAAAATGTTGAGGCTAAATTTTTGGTAGACTCAGGCGCTAGCGTAACTTTAATTAATACAGACTTATTTAATAAAATTAAACATGATAAGTCTCTAAATCCAAGAACTCCAAACTTGACGGTAACGGGTGTATCTGGTTATGTAGTACCGATCCATACTGAAATTACAGTAAACATTAAACTGGATAATGCATGTTTTCAAGATAATGTTTTGGTAGCTAATGGAAATTTCACCGGACAATATAATGTTATATTAGGATTGAATGTTTTGAGACGTTTTTCGTTCATAATTGACTTAGGTAAAAAAATGGTTCGCTCAATCCCATTGAATATTTGTTTAAGAGAAGTAGGTGTTAGGGAACAAATTATGAGTTCTAAACCTGTGGTAGCTAAACTCACATGTAAACATGTACTACCAGGATCGTCCGAAAGGGTTTTGACAGCCTATTGTAACCAGCTTGCTGTTTCCACAGAACAACTGGTGTTAACAGAGCCTAATTATAACCTTGGTCGTGAGGACTTAGCTGTCCGTTGTTCAGTGGACAAAGTACAGGCCGATGGATTAGTATCAGTCCTGGTGGCAAATTTGTCAACTGAGCCTTTATATCTTCCAAAGGGGATGGGTATTGCTAGTTTGGAAAGGGTTGAAATTAATCCAGTTACTTTTGCAGGTAAGGAAGTAGAAGACAATAAGACATCTCCTGTGACTTTAAATGATTTTAATCTTGATCATTTGACTGGTGATCAGAAACGTAAACTATCAGACTTGTTGTATGAATATAGAGACATTTTTGCCAAGTGTCCAGCTCAGCTAGGAAATTCAAAGGTATATAAACATAGAATTAAATTGACGGACAGTATACCGGTTAAGCAGTCAGCTTATAGAGTTCCTTTCTTGTTGAAAGATGAAGTTCGAAGGCAGGTGAATGAACTTTTGGAGGCAAACATCATTCAACCCAGCAACTCCCCATATTCAGCGCCAATTGTTTTGGTGCGCAAAAAGGACCAATCATATAGGCTTTGTATTGATTTTCGGAGATTGAATGCGAAAACGGTTTCAGATGCATATCCTGTCCCAGATTTAAATGAAATTTTCCAACTTTTAGGGAAAGCGCGCTACTTCTCTTCACTTGATTTGCGAAGTGGATTCCATCAAATTGAGGTGCACCCAGCTGATCGTCACAAAACCGCCTTCACTACTGGAGAAGCCTTATTTGAGTTTTCTCGAATGCCACATGGATTAAAGAATGGATTTTCGTCATTCTTGAAAGCCTTATCATTAGTGCTTCATGGTCTCAGGGAAGAATCGATTTTCGCTTACCTTGATCATATAATTATTGCATCGCCCAACCTTAATGAGCATCTCTTGAGGTTGCGAAAGGTTTTCCAGCGTCTGAGAGAATACGACCTTAAGCTAAAACCTAAGAAATGTGAGTTCCTGAAAGAACAGTTTAAATATGTTGGGCATTTAGTTAGTTCTGAAGGCATCCGTCCGGATCGAGAAAACTTAGTCGCCGTTCGAGACGCACGCCCCCCCCCGGTCCGTAAAACAAGTCCGATCATTTCTTGGAATGGCAGGTTTCTATAGGAAATTTATTCCCAATTATGCAGAGATAGCAAGACCTCTCACTTCGCTAACAAAAAAAGAAAAACCTTTTGTTTGGGACTGTTCCACGCAGCACGCTTTCGATCAACTGAAAACTGCCTTGACAACTGAACCTCTGTTGGTTTTTCCTGACTTTACAAAACCATTTCTCTTATCTACTGATGCCTCAGCGTACTGTGTAGGGGCCTGTCTCGAGCTTCAGATGGATGAAGATACAAGACAGCCAGTTGCCTATGCTTCTAGGCTATTAAAGGAGTCAGAATTGAATTATAGTACGACAGAGAAAGAAGCTTTGGCTATTGTTTTCGCAGTCACAAAGTTCAGACCTTTTTTAGTGTCCAATCATTTCACTCTGATAACAGATCACCAACCCTTGAGTTATTTGCTCAATCTGAAGAATCCTTCTCCCCGCTTAGCGAGATGGAGTATGCTTTTACAAGAATACGACTTCCAAATTCAGTACCGTCCTGGTAAAGTACATTCGAACGCAGACTTTCTTTCAAGGCCAGTGTTAGAAGAGGATGAAAAGAAAAAAGGGCTAAGAAAGGCTAAAACAACTGAGTTAGTAGCTCCCATATCAGCTGATTTAACCATGGAGTCATTGGTGATGCCCCAGCAACAAACCAGAACTTTAATTAAAATCCTGCAAAGAGAAGATCCGGTTTTAAGAAAGTTAATTGAACAGTTGGAAGGAATACCCCAGGCATCAGCAAAAATCCCAGATTCCTTCTATTTATCTAAAGAGGGAATACTATATCATTACTCTTTATCTGACCCTGGAGCGACAAGAGAAGAGCCAACAGAACAATTAGTGGTCCCCGTGGGCTTGAAGACAGAGGTATTGAAAGCATCCCACGAGAACGCTCTTTCTGGCGGCCATCTTGGGCTACAGAAGACGTTGGAGAAACTCAGAAAGAATTTTTTCTGGATTGGGATTTACAGCGACATTAAGAATTATATTGAGTCATGTCCATCGTGTTTGGAACGAAAAGGATACAATCCGAAAGCTAAAGCAGCTCTGATGAGAGTTCCCAGTGAAAATTCACCTTGGGTGCGAGTATCATTAGATATCCTAGGACCACTTCCTATGTCCTTGAGAGGACACAAATATTTATTGTTAGCAGTGGATAATTTCACGCGTTATGTTGAAGCAGTTCCACTCAAAACTCAGAAGGCAGATGAAGTAGCCACCGCATTTATAAACAATGTGATAGCGAGACATGGAATTCCTAAATACATACTCACCGATCAAGGTACAAATTTCATGTCCTCATTATTGCGACAAGTATGTGAAAAATTGAACATTCACCAAATTCATACCTCTCCGTTTCATGCGCAGTGCAATGCCAAGGTGGAACGGTTAAACCGTACCTTAGCGAACATATTATCCCATGTCATAAATCAGACTCAGACTGACTGGGACGAAATGATTCCATTGGCTGTGGCTGTATATCATGCTGCAACTCACAGTTCTACTCAAGAAACACCCAACTTTTTAATCTATGGCAGAGATTTAGTGTTACCTTCAGATTTATGGCATGCAAAATTAAGGCCAAGTTACGCATCCTTAGAGAACTATTCAGAAGAAATGTGTGCACGACTCCGTAGAGCTTATGAAATGGTCTCTGAACATTTAGAAGAAGCAGTGCAGAAACAAGAACAGCGTAGAGCAGCAGTAGCTGTGGATAAGAATATTCGAGTAGGAAACCTTGTTTACCTTTTTACTCCCAAGGTAAAAGTCGGTGCGACGAAGAAACTGGCTCGATTGAGTACAGGACCTTACAGAGTAATCAGTCAACCTTCATTGGTTAACTATGAAATACAGAATATAAATAAGCCAAAGGACAAGCAGATTGTACATGTTGATAGATTGACAAAGGTGGTAAATAGAAAAGTGTTTCCTGAACTTAGAGTAGAAGAGTCAGAAGAATCAGAAGATGGTGAAATACAAGATCAATCTGCTACAGAGACAGTGCCAAAAGTGCCAAAAGAAACATGGATTTTTGATGACCCCATAATAGAAGAATGTGATTTAATCCCACCCATAGACCCCCAACCTGTGTATTTGCAGCCAACCAGAACTGCACCTATTTCAGAACCTTTGACGACATCTTCAAATGAGAACCAAAATAGGCCGTCAGTGATAAAACAGTCTGAAGAGACAGTTGAATCTACCCATAAGCCAGCACAGACACATGACTATAATTTGCGCAGTCGTAGTCGTGTAACTCACACACCATATGTGGTAACCCTCAATCCACCGTCACAAAATGAAGTGAGAATTCACGAATCAGCTTCTGACAGTAGAGTAGGAACAGAACATGGAAGCTCCTCTCATGAAGCAGAGATGCAGAGAGGCGAATCTTCTGATCAAAATACAGAAGAACATGGAAGTGCAGATCACGCTGGTCAACCCAGTGGATTAGATAGGACTATTCAGTGGATGTTGGGAAGTCCACTTACCGCGAGGTTAAATACACCAAATGATGACAGAGGCCTTGATTTGGCAGGTCTTATAAGAGATGCGTGGAGAGATTAAAACTATAAAGAAGCAAAATTGAAATTTGTGAGAAAGAGAAAACAGTATGAGGAAAAGTTTGTTATTGTGTTTCCTCCATCTTTAAAGAAAAGAAGTCAGTTCTTGGAGAGGGAAAGTTATATAAGAATAATGATTCCAGTATCATGCTAAATTGATGCATAGTGTCATGAGATGAATATTGCATTCGGTTGAAGATGATTTGATTATAAGCTAAGAGATACATTAAATGAAGTTTCTGATTAATTAGAGTATCAGACCCATGAAGTTTTTACTTATAAAGGGAACAGAAAGGTTAGTTCTCATCAAACTCTATCATTGTGTTTATCAGCAGTTATGTTAGGGATGATGTAGTGAGCACAGAGAATTAAAGGATACAGGTAGAGAACATGGAAAGAGAATCTGGATTTCAAATAAAAACAAGAGTTATTTTCAGGAGTTGTTTTAAAAAAAAAAAAAGAGAGAAGGTAAAAGAAGATAAATACTAGAACTCTTATTCAAATTTGACCATTGAGGAAAATATTTTCTTATGGAACCTATATTATCACCCTCATTCCACAAAACATGTTGCAATTGTATAGGCCAATTTTGAGAGGAAGGTTGCAGTGGATACTAGGGCCTTTTGGGTGCACCCCCTAGTTTCTTTTGTTTTCTCTCTCTCTCATTGCTGACTAAAATTTCACTACAAGAGAAAAGATTCTGAAAAAAAATATAAATATGTCTATATATATATTTAGGCTTTTTCTTTTGAAGATCGGATGAAATAAGTGGCCTGAGGACGGCTGGTTCCGCCCAGTTACTGCTTGTTTTGTCGTTCCTCCGAAGAGAAGAGTAGAGTGTAATAAATAGTAACACCTGTGTTTCTAGATGAAGATAAGAGAATCTTTCCTTGTACCATTTTGAAAAAGAATACTCAGCCTCATCCTGAGTTAAAGTTGAAACAATATAAATCAGAGTAGTAGTTCCATAAATAATTATTTTTTTTGAAAAGGAGTATATCCACTAATTACAGTTGTATCACATATGACGTTAGAAGAGTAAATGATATTGTATTAAAGTAAAGAGAGTTTGAATAGTACTCATACTTGGTCAATATCAACTACAATGAAAAGGGAACTGAAAGCAAACTGTTGAAGTATCAATCTTGTGCTCTTGCCTTTGATAATCCAAATAGCTGATGATTAAAATAGTGCACTGATTGAGCAGATCAGAGCTCATTTTCAAGTTTAGAGATTGGTTACCAATTCCTTTTATGGGAATCTTGTTTATCTGTCATGAGTGACTTGTGTGTTTCTGTTTAGAAAATGAAGAGAAAAATCCATTTTTTGAAAAGAAATGAAAGGAAATAAGGAGGTGACAGTTTTGGAAAGTGAACAAGTACAAGAAAAGTGAGTGGAAAGTCTATAGATGAAGGGTAAATGGCATGAGACCTCACCCCCTCTCCTACAAGTCAAAACAAATCTGAAAAGATGAATAAAGATTGTGAACATGACATTTGAACGTGTTGATCAAAAAAAAAAAAGGGAAAGAAAGAAAGAGAAATGAGATCCACTTAACATTTTACCCTCTTCTTGCTCAGTTGCTTCGAGGAGATTTTTCAGGATGTCTTAGTTCTTTATTGTGCACAACAGATGACTTTCCTCTGAAGGCATGCAAAAAATTCTATTATTCAGAACTGTAGTGAACATTTAGTCTTTCTCATGCTCTGACATGGTGTTCCAGTTAATAGTGAAGGACTATCTCCATGAAATCACTCAAGGAATATGATGCAGTCTTCACAGCTGACAAGTGTACTCAGTGGCCTTAAACTTTAAGGATTTGTGAACCCAAGAACTCTCTCTATGTCTGGAGAGTTAGTGAGATATTCTCCACAGATGATGGTTGCACCATCAGAAGGTGCTGAACAGTTAAAACTATACAATTGGTCAGTTGATATAACTGCCTAAATTTTTACAGTTCAGTTTGTAGTCTTATAACATTGCAAGTATAAGTTGGAACTTGCAGCCATATTTATTCAATGTATTCTATGATTTTTTGTTCTTATTGCAAATTCTGTATATTAGTTGCAAGAATTTAATTATGCAAGAATTTAATTATATATGAGGATTTATATCATATAATCATTTAGTGTTTGATGTTTGCTATATTTTCCTTTAAAAAAAAAAATAAATAAAATAGAATAAGTAAAAAAAATGTTCACATGTTAGAAGAATATTTTTTTTTTGCTGTTTGCTTGATATATTTTAAATACATTTATTATAAAAGGATGTCATATGTATTGAACATTTGTGTTGTCTCAGTTGTTAATTGTCATAATGAATAGTATATCTCCTGTCATATTATACTAATTTTGTTAAAAAGAATAGATACAGATTCTTTGATTTTTTTTGTTGCATGTAATACTATTGTGTGGAGTCAATGCTGATATAAAGGAAATGTTACCAAAGAATTCTTTGAGAAGAAGTTCCAGTATTTTTCCCTGACCAACAATGAACAATCCTATCAGTATTCCAGTGCTTCAAATGTCCAGTGCAGACGTTTGTGTAGAGAACATTCAGTGCAACATACTACAACAATTTGTGTTAATACAAAAATAAACATTGCTACAATATAGACATTGCATATATGATAAACACCTCTTGTGAAAATTTACTTGCTAATATGGGATTTTGTTTAAGGTCTGCAGACCAAGTTGTTGGCTCAACCAAGGTAGGGTTGTTGAATGTGAAAATTTACATAAAATTATCGTTGTTGTTATTAGAGGACTCAGAAGATTTTGAAAATTGTATGTAGACACATTATTTCTTTTTGTTTGGGGTACCATTTATCATAGTGGAGAACATTCCGAATTCTGTAAGAGGAAAGATGTCTGTCACTTCATTTTTTTTTTTACACCGGTAGAATTCATGTTACACTTTTTTTTTAAAAAAAAAAAAAAAAAAAGAGAAACTTGAGAAATTTTGAGCTTGTGAAATTCTCGGCGCTCAGAATTTCTTATCCGTAGGGGGAAGGTGTGTGAAAATGTTTTCACTTTTCAGCCCTTTCGCTTACTTTCAAGAGGTATTTGGCCTAATAATGCCTGATATATTTTTCACGGCCTATACAACTAAATTATATAACGATAGCGTCACTTGAGCTAAGCTTTTACTTTCGAATTCAAACACCCCAGGGGTGCGCTCGCCGTAATACTACACCACAGTGACGTCACCCGTTCTCCTGAGCGGACAAGAATGTTGATCGAACGCAAAGGTCCGAAGAACGGTGAATTGTTATATGAGTAGAAATTACCAGAACAAGGCACAGCAGGTCTTGCATAACAAGACCTTCATAAAGATATTAATTGTCACTACGACGCCGTGCATGGTACAGTATCAATTTATTTCTCACCCCCCCCCCGAGGCGATGTAGATATATATATATTTGAAGGGGAAAAAGACGAAGAGGGGAGACGGACACACAGACAAGGATCTTTGTGCAAGACATGACTGAAGAAAGAGTAGTGATACGGTTGGCCGATTTTTGTCATTGTGTAAAGAAGATATAAATTAATAATTACGAGGGAAAAGATGAGAAAAGAACTATATTGATGTCTGGAACAGATTCCCCCCCCCCCCCCGAGGCGTTGCAGAATATTTTCGGGTAAGACAACCCTTATTGTTTAATAACAAACTATTAAATCACCCAAAAGCCAACCTATTACCTGCATACGTTTTAATGCATTTATAAGACACCTTTCCTCACATAAATATACCCCGACAACTGTATTATTTTCTTAGTATTTAACTTTAATAATAATGCGACTTATTAATTTAATTGTCAATTACTAATTACACTATTAAGATAATATAATTACCTGTCTCATATTTTGAACAGTGGTATGTTAAGACAGACACTAATCATACTGTACTTGCGAACGAATTAGTGGAAAAACCATATGAAGAATATTACAACATTGTAATATAGCTAACAGCAAGATAATGCTTGCATTCAATTAATTTGTCTAACAATTAAATACCAATTAATCTAACTTATTTACCAGTTATATTGTACTCACTTGTATACATATATGTTAAATAAACCTTATTTTGTTTGTTATTATTTTGCGTTCTGATCATTCTTCCTAAATTACATACAATTCACTGAACAATAATTATTTTTAAGAATCATTTATGGCGGCATTTCGAACCAGCCCTTAGCTAAGAGTTGTTTCGGGATGAAAAACACAACGCAATTCTGTCGCTGCGAGTACGCTCACTGTGACATGTTGAGTGAGACTTGAGGGCGCAGGATTTTGTCCTAATTTGAACCACTAGATAGATCATTCGAAACCCAGGCTTTTCTGGAATTCACATGATATTGTGCTGACTTGCTATAGCGAGGATTCACGAGTATATTGATAGGCAAGAGCATAATATGACGGAAAAGACTGTGGAACAGCAGTGTCGAGTCAGTTTGGTGTAACACAAGCATTGGAAGATCAAAATTGAGAGTAGGAGTGTGCTATAGGCCTAATGACTCTGATGAGTATAATAAGAAACTGTACAGGGAAATAGAGTGGGCCAGTAAATCAGAGAGCCTTATAATGGGGAATTTTAATTTCCCAGACATTGACTGGAATTTGTGGGTTGGTGGATTTATTTGAGGCTTTTGTGGATTTATTGGATGATTGTTTTCTAAATCAGCATGTTCGGGAGGCAACTAGAGGGAGTCATACTCTTGATTTCATTATCAGTAGTGATTCTTCATGCATTAAGAATCTGCAGAAAAATGAACCACTAGGTGGCAGTGATCACAGTGTGCTGAAGAGTGTTGCCATTTTAGCGATTTTCCCGCTAGATTTAGCGGAATTGCTTCAGGTTTAGCGGATTAAAATATGAAATAGCGGATAGCGGATTTTTTAGCGGGAAGAGTATAAATGTTTAGCATTTTATATATTTTGGCAATGTAACATTTAAATTAAGAAATATTTATTTAACAAATATTAAATTAATTGTTCAAGTAATTATTTAATTAACAATAAAAATATTTCATAATTGAAATGTTTTATCGATATACATCGTAAACATAGTTGGGATATCATATTTCATAGTTTTTTTTTTTTTTTTTTTTAAAGCGAAGAATCGGTTTTATATTATTCTGGAATTTCCCTGAGGAGAACCCCAACAATTTTACGTAGTTACGCCCGCGGTCAAACGACCTGACTGTTGGGTCATAGCTTTAATTGTTGAATCAAATCTAAAAATGTGGGAAAAATTCTAATGACGCCTTTTTTTGAAACCGCGAAGAAATGGCATTGAATAATTTTTATTCGTCGTATTTGATTGGCTTCCAAGAAATGCGATCCGAATTACCGACATAACATTAAAAGTCATTTAAAAACTTTCAAACATATTAAGTCAGTAGAAGAACCATTTTCACCTAATAGATCAGGCAACCAATCTAAATTAAATTTTCCCACCAAGAATTTACAGACAGTGGAAGCTGAAGCAAAGTTAAGTTTGTTTGTTTGTGCTCACTCGTCAATACTGGCAATAGACCACCTTGGTGAATTATGTAAGAATGCATTCCAAGATCAAACAGCCAAAACTTTAAAAATTCATCGAACAAAATGCAACGGCGTTATAAAATATATCCTACACCCCCACTTTCAGAAAGATTTATTATAGTCAGTGCTCAATGGCTTTTCAAATTATAGTTTGTTACTAGATGAATCAAACGATATTAGTGTAACAAAACTATTAGGTATTGCAATTGTGTATTACGATGAGCAATTCGATAAAAGAGTTTCTACATTCTTAGCTCTTGTAGAATTAGATCAATGTAACGCTGAAAATATTTCAAATTCAATTAAAATAACGCTGGAAAATTTTAAACTTCCTTTAATAAATTTTCTGTTTATACTCCTGGACGACCAAACGGTCAGAGGAGTTTACAAGATACACAGAATACAAGAAACAGTACCGTATTCAGCAGTCACGGGCTTGAACCCCGGTCACTCAAGGCACGTGTACTTATGCACCCGCGCGCCTGACTACTAGGCTACGGCATCAGAGCCAGTCTGTTTTCAGTATCATTTAATCTACCTTCCATAATTACAATATACCAAAAATAATATTAAGAATTAGCTGAAACGATTTAAACCAGAATTTAAATAATTTGTGGGCATTGGGACAGATAATGCTAGCGTTATGATTGGAGTTAATAACAGCGTTTATACACATTTGAAGTCCGATGTACCGAAATTGATATTAATTAAATGCGTATGTCATTCTTTGCAATTAGCAGTATCTCATGCAACCCGCGAAATATTCCCTAGAAGTCTAGAATTCATGATCGCTGAAACTTATAATTGGTTTAGTAAATCCACTAGCTGACAAAATCAATTCAAATATTTATACAGTGCCATAAACGATGGTGCAGATCCGAAAAAGATAGTTCATTCGTGTCAAACAAGGTGATTATCCATTGAAGTTGCTATAACAAGAATTTTAGAACAGTATATTGAAATAAAAGCCCATTTTGAAATAACTCGTTTGACTGACAAACGTTATACTGCACAACTTCTTTATTCAATGTTCAAAGATGAAAGTAATTTAGCGTATATTTTATTTTTAAAACCTATCTTATCTGAAGTACAAAGAGTAAACAAATCTTTTGAATCAAATTGAAAAAAATGATCAACAGTATATAAACATTACTCTTGTTAAATGAGAAAACATCAACAATACAATGAAGTTTTGGTCAGAAGTTTAGAAATATCCAGATGCAAGCGGTGAAAATCCATTTAAAGAAATTAGCCAATTTGCATTGGGTATTTTAATTTTGCCATTATCCAGTGCAGATGTGGAAAGAATATTCAGCAACTTAAATCTAGTAAAAAACAAAAGACGCAACAGAATGAGTGTTGGCATGGTTAATGCAATCTTATCAGTACGATACGGGCTCAAAAGAGTTGAAAAGTGTTGTAAAAATTGTTTTACCTGAAGAAGTGCTTCGCAAAATAGGTACACAAGAAGCATATGATGAGGAGATATTCAATTTCGAATTTAATTTAGATTTTTAGATATTGATTTTATATTAAAAACAGAAAATAAATAACTATTTATATATACTATTTGTTTGTTTGTTTTTATTCACTACAAAGTACAAACAAATGAAAATTTTAAAAATTTGGCGGGTTAAGTGTTAAAAATAGCGGATTTTGAGTATGCGGCTAGCGGGACATATTATTAAGAGTTGGCAACACTGGTGCTGAAGTGGAATTTACTCAAGGAGGTAACTACCGTCAGGGGTAAAGGGAAGGGTTATTGCTTTCGTAAAGGCAACTACGATGGTCTGAGACAGTATTTAAATTTTAAACAGTGGGACCAACTGATGATGTTACCAACAGGAAATTCAAAATGGTAAGCATTCAAAAAACTTATCCTGGAAGCTACTAGGCTTTACATACCAACTAAGAAATATTGTTCATGGTTTAGGCCTAAGTGGATGTCAGATGAACTAATGAGACATATGACAGAGAAGAAAAATGCTTGGGATACATATAAATTAACACGTGACACAGAAGCCTATGATAGATACAAGTTGATCTGTAACCAAGTTACAAAGGAGTTTAGGCAGGCGAAGGCAGATTACGAGAAATCTTTGGCAAAGGACACAAAGAAAAACAGTAAAGAGTTCTTTTCTTATGCAAACTCTACAAGGAAGAGGTTGAATCAGATTGGTCCACTTGATATCGATGGGTCAACTGTTGATGATCCTGCTCAGGTAGCTAACAAACTAAATGAATATTTTGCATCGACATTCACAAATGAGGATTTATTCAGCGAGGGGAATGCCAGAGGTGTGTTCAACTCTGGTAGTAAGTTAGATAATCTGCTAATAACTGAGAGTAAAGTGGAGGAGAAATTGTCGAAGGTAAACACAAGAAAGGCACCTGGGGTGGATGGGATCTATCCAGTTATATTAAAGGAGACATCAAAGGAAGTAAGCAAATCCTTAGCCATAATTATGAGAGCTTCCTTGGACTCAGGGAGGTACCCATAGACTGGAGATGTGCAAATGTGACCCCAATTCACAAAGGAGGATCAAAGGCAGGCACAAGTAATTATAGACCTGTGAGTTTAACTTCTGTTCCAGGAAAATTAATGGAGGCACTCGTTAAGGAAGCACTGCGGGATCATCTGGACAAGACTTCAGTTATAGCTCGGACACAGCATGGTTTTGTTAAGGGGAAGTCTTGCCTGACCAATTTGATTGGATACTATGATGCGGTCACAAAAGAACTGGATTCAGGGAATAACTTTGATATTATATACTTGCATCTTAGAAAGCCTTTTGATACTTTTGCACATGGAAGACTGCTGCACAAATTGGAGCAGTGTGGCATTGGAGGAAAATTGCTGCTATGGATAAGGGGTGGATGAGGCGGAGAAGACAGAGAGTAGTAATCAATGGACCCTGCTCATCGTGGACTAATGTTATTAGTGGAGTCCCTCAGGGTTCAGTGTTGGGTCCGTTGTTGTTTTCTGTATTTATAAATGATATTGATGATGGTATATCCAGCTTAATGTCGAAGTTTGCAGACGATACAAAGGTTGGCAGGGTTGTTAAGGACACTACTGATGCAATGCTGCTGCAACAGGATCAGGAAAGGTTCAGCAGATGGGCTTAGAGATGGCAAATTGAAGTTTAACATTGACAAATTTAAAGTTCTACATGTGGGAAACAGCAACCCCGGAGCAACGTATCAACTCTGTGGTACTACACTGACAGTGGTAGAGAATGAAAGGGACCTGGGGGTGGTTGTGCAGGCAGATATGAAGTTCACTGAGCATTGCAGACGGGCTGCAAGAGTATCTCATGGTGTATTGTCAATGATATACAAGAATGTTTCTAGCAGGGATAAGGAGGTGATTATTCCCTTGTATAAGGCAATGGCCAGGCCACACCTTGAGTACTGTATAGAGGTCTCGAGGCTTCATTTCAAGAAGGATGTACAGCTGCTGGAACGAGTACAGAGAAGGGCAACAAGATTAGTGAATGGAACAAAGGCTTAAGGCTCTTACGAAGAAAGGCTAAAGTTTTGCAAATTACAGTGTCTGGAGACTAGGCACTGGCAAGGTGATCTGATAGAGGTGTATAAAGCCTTGAATGGTTTGAGAATGCTCAATGCTGATGGGATTCTGCCTCTTGCTCAGAATAATCACCTGGGAGGGCATAAATTCAAATTGAGAAAAGACAGATGGAGGATAGATGTCCGGAAATTTGTCTTTAGCCAGCAGGGAGTTGGGTGGTGGAACAGACTTCCATCCCTTGTTGTGGAAGTTGATAGCCTGAATAAATTTATGGCTCAGCTGGACAGGTATTTCGAACGAACGGTGGGGTGAAGTGTAAGTTTTTTTTTTTTTTTTCTGGCTGATGCTGGATAAGCTTGCTTTCTTTCATCATATGCCTCTACTAATGGTAATGCTAATATTTCTTAATAGGTATGAAACGTTTAGTAGCTTCCACGATTAATTCCTTGAATCCTTCCCGTTTAGAATTTGCTGTTGATAACAGTTGCTCCCACTGTACAGAATTTAGAAATTGTCTGAGACCACTGTAGTCACCTTTACTGAAGCAAAAACCCTTTCCTTAACCCCTGATTTTAATTATATCTTTAAGTAAATCCCACATCAGTACACTGTGATCACTGCCACCTAGTGGTTCCTTTATCTGCAAATTCTTAATACACGAATGATCACTGCTGATAACCAGATAAAGAGTATTTCCCATTGTAGCAATTACAATTGTAGCAATACCTCTTTTTAAAACATCGCGCCAATAATTTTGTTGGGACTCTTTATTTCTTTTATTACCTCCTTACCAATACGCCGTATTGTTTGACACGTTTTCTTATTTATTCACATTCATTAGATACGATCCTTTGATTAAGAAATTTTAATAAAACAAAAAAGATATTACCGTATATTTGCTTCAATGTGCGTACTTTTATGTATCACACTGTAACTTTGCACATCAACTGCTAAATGAAACCAAATTTTAGTTTTCGGGTCTCAACTTATATAGATTCTGAAATCCTTGGGTGGTCGAATTAAAATAGTTTCCATAGAACGAATAAAATTTCCATATAACGAGCGGATTTCGAGATGCCTTGGTATGCATTGTTCGCATTTCTGGCCTTTAGGCAATAGAGCTGCTGCTGTAGAAAGCACGAATTAAGAGCTAAAGGGATTACTAATTCCACAATTTAATGTCCGAAACACATTTACAACCAGCTCTCCCACATACTATACCAAGAATTCTCGCTGGTCAAATGCTTTCTTGTGTCAATCTTGTGTCGCTTTCCCTTTGAAGATGACATAAGCGAAAAGCCCTCATTAACATTCAGGTAGTTATCTCCTTTCATATCCCCAGTTATTTGCAATGCATCGATCAAAGGAAAAACGGATTAAGGTCAAAGCATTCTTTTGTCCTGTTACAAGGTTCATCTGTCTTGAGACAGGTCTTCCTAATTCCATCTATTCTGTTTATGTCATACCTGTATTTGCGACCTTGTAAATGAGAGGGCGCTGTACTGTTACAAGAGAAATTTGTGTTGGTTTTGCATCGTGCTAGATCTGTGCTTTGATTTTTTGGTGTATTTGGGTGATTAATGTTATTTAATTTGATTGCAGCGTTATAATTATGAGGAAATTTTACCTGGTAAGTTTTCTGTTCAGTGAAATGTCGGCAACTCTTAGTTTAGTTAACTTAGAATAGAATATTGGAATATAAGTGAGTGTATGGCGTCTTGTATTGGCTAGGTCCGAGTTGTCTAACATTCTATTTTAATCTTTTGCCTTTCACATTTATCAACCATTAGAATCCACTGCAGGATTTGGTCATCTCCATCTGTATAGAGTTGACGTCTTTCTAAATTCTGACTCGGAGATGATTTGGGATGTGTGGGGTGTAATGAAAGCAACCTTGAAACTTGAATTAGTAGATGCATATGTATCTAATGTCAACAAGAGAAACTTGTGTTGGTTTTGCATCGTGCTGGATCTGTGGTTTGATTTTTTGGTGTATTTAGGTGATGAATGTTATTTAAGTTGATAGCAGCGTTATAATTATGAGGGAAAAAAAATATATGATGCAAGAAAGCAAGCTTATGCAGCATGAGCCCCCTCCCCGAACAAAACCCAAAAAGAAACCCTCCAATTTCACCTATCCATTCGCTCGAACAGTTTGTTGGAAGTTATTCCAGCAATCAACCACATGCTGGCTAAATGCAAATTTCTGCACATCTATTCTACAACAGGCTTTCCTCAAATTGAATTTATGCCCCCTCAGTTGCATAATTTGAAAAAGAGAAAGAATCCCATCAGCATTGAGCTTGCTCAAACCAATCAAAGCCATATACATCTTAACCAGATCGCCTTGCAAGTGCGTAGGCCCCCAGATGCTGTAATTTAGCATTAGTAAAGGCATATAATGCAAGAAAGCAAGCTTATATAGAATCGGCCAAAAAAAAAAAAAAAAAAACCTCATTTCACCCATCCACTTGCTCCAAATGTTTGTCCAGTTCTGCCTTGAATCTATTTAAGCTATCAACTTCTACAACAGATGGAAGTTTGTTGCTGAAATCAACCACCCTCTGGCTAAAAGGAAACTTCTGCACATACATCCTACAACTGTCCTCAATTTGAATTTCTGCCCTGTCAGGCAATTATTCTGAGCAAGAGGAAGAATCCCATCAGCATTGAGCATGCTCAAACCATTCAAGGCTTTATACACTTCAATCAGATCACCGCACAGGTGCCTTGTCTCTAGACACTGCAATTTGCAAAACCTAAGCCTTTCTTCGTAAGAGCAACCCTTTGTTCCATTGACTAATCTTGTTACCCTTCTCTGTACTCGTTCCAGCAGCTCTGCATCCTTCTTAGAATGAGGCCTCCAGACTTATATACAGTAATCAAGGTGTGGCCTGATCATTGCCTTGTACAAGGGGATAATCACCTTATCTCTGCTAGAAAAATTCCTCTATATCATTGACAAGACACCATGAGCTACTCTTGCAGACCATCTGCACTGATCAGAATCCATGCAGATGGTCTGCAAGAATAGACCATCTGCACTGATTATATTCATATCTGCTTGCACAATTACCCCCAGGTCCTTTTCATTCTATACCACTGTCAGTGTAGTACCACAGAGTTGATACATTACTTTGGGGTTACTGCTGCCCATATGCAGTACTTTACATTTGTCAATGTTAAACTTCAGTTGCCACCTGTCAGCTCATCAGCTCAACTTTTCTAGATCCTGTTGCAGCAGCATACTGTCATTAGTGTCATTAACAACCCTGTATGTTCTGTATGGTCTGCAAACTTGGACATTAAGCCTGATATACCATCATTAATAAATACAGAAAACAATTGACCCAACACTGAACCCTGGGGAACCTCAATAATAACATTAGTCCATGAAGATCAGTGTCCATTGATTGCCACTGTATTCTTGCACACAACCATCCCTTTCTTCATAGCAGAAATTTGCCTCCAGTGCCACGCTGCTCCAATTTGTGCAGCAGTCTTCCATGTGCAACACTATCAAAAGCCTTTCTAAGATCCAAATATATGATATCAAAGTTATTCCCTGCATCCAGTTCAGGTGCCTCCGTAGCCAGGTGGGAAGGAGCACATGCTTCTTGATTAGACTGGGGTTCGAGCCCGTCACCACCAAATACAGAGGATGCGGAAAGGTCATTGACCACCGCATATTCCTGGGGCAATATGGCCTTCTTTGCTAATGCTCCTAAAAACCAAATAACAAACAACAAACAAACAGCATCCAGTTCCTTTGTGACCACATCATAGTATCTAATCAAATTGGTCAGACAAGAAACAAACACTTAACAAAACCATGCTGTGTCTGAGCTATAACTGAAATCTTGTCTAGATGATCCTGCAGTGCTTCTTTAACCAGTGCCTCCATTAATTTTCCTGGAACAGAAGTTAAACTCACAGGTCTATAATTATTTGTGTCAGCCTTTGATCCTCCTTTGTGAATTGGGGTCACATTTGCACATCTCCAGTCCATGGGTACCTCCCGTAAGTCCAGGGAAGCTGTCATAATTATGGCTAAGGGTTTGCCTGCTTCCTTTGCCACCTCCTTTAATATAACTGGATAGATTCCATCCACCCCAGGTGCCTTTATTGTGTTTATCTTTAACAATTTCTCCTCCACTTTACTCTCAGTTATTACAAGATTATCTAGCTTACTGCCAGAGTTTAATTCACCTCTGGCATTACTCTCCCTGAATAATTCCTCATGTGTGAATGTAGATGCAAAATACTCATTTAATTTGTTAGCTTCCTCAGCAGGATCATCAACAGTTGAACCATTGATATCAAGCGGACCAATCTGATTCATCCCCTTACTTCTAGAGCTTACATAAGTAAAGAACTCTTTGCTTTCTTTAGAGTTCTTTAAAATAAGTAAAGAACTCTATTCTGCATTTTCCTGCCTAGCCACTTTTGTTACTTGGTTACAGACCAGTTTATATTTCTCATAGGCTTCCATGTTGTCTGTTAATTTATATATATCCCCTGCATTTTTCTTCTCTGCCTCGTGTCTCATTCGTTCTTCTGACATCTATTTAGGCCTAAATGTTGAACAATATAATTTGCAGAACTGAAGCCTTTCTTGGGAAGAACGTCCCATTGTTCCCTCCCACCAATCTTTTTTGCCCATCTCTTTCCAGCAGCTCTACATCCTTCCTGAAATGAGGGCTCCAGACCTATATGCAGTACTCAGTGTGTGACCTAACCATTGCCCTGTACAAGGGGATAATCACCTTATCCCTGGTAGCAAAATTCCTGTATATCATCAATAAGACCCTATGAGTTGCTTTTGCAGCCTGTCTGCACTGTCAGAACACTTCATATCTGACTGTACAATTTTCCCCAGGTCTTTTTCATTCTCCATTATCCTGAGTGCAGTACCACACAGTTGATTCCTTGCTCTTGGGTTCCTGCTACTCATATGCAGTACTTTGTATTTGTCAATGTTAAACTTCAGTTGGCACTTCTCGGCCAATCTGCCCAACTTTTCTAGATCCTGTTGAAGTAGTGTACTGTCATTAACAACCCTGCCAACAATCATATCTTTGTATCTGCACATCTTTCTAACTGAATTATTTAATTTCAGTTAAACTTTAGCATAAGACCCATGAATCTTTGTGACAAGGAGCAATGGATATGCTTAGCTCCTACTGCTTCACAGTGATTGCATGATCTGTTCCGTTGCATAATTTTGTTTGCCCATTTAAAACCAGTGGTAAGGAGGGAGAACCCCTAAACTGTTCATTGAAAAAAAGAGTTTAGTATTAATGGTGGCAAAGGATTGAAGAAAGCAAGCTTATACAATGTCAGTCAAACAACAGTAAAAAAAAAAAGAAATTCCATTTCACCTCTTCATCCCCTCCAATGGCTTGTCTAGTTCTTTCTTTAATTTATTCACGCTATCATCTGATGAAATTTTGTTCCATTAGCCAACCGCCTGTTGGCTAAAGACCAATGCGTGGCTGGCCTTTAGCCGCACATCTATTTTGCAACCATCCTTCCTCAATTTTAATTTGTCTCCTTGTGTGTGACAGTCCAAGCAAAACAAATAATCCCATCAGCATTGAGCTTGCTCAGTCCATTCAAAGCCTTCAACGCCTTAGTCGGATCACCTCACAGGTTCCTAGTCTCCAGACCCTGCAATTTGCAGAACTGAAGACTTTCTTGGTAAGAGCACCCCTTTGTTCTGCTCACTGATCTTGTTGCCCTACTTTATACGTGCTCCTGCAGCCTTCCTAAAATGAGGCCTCCAGACCCGTATGCAGTACTCAAGATGTGGCTTAACAATTGCATCATAAAATGGAATAATCACTTTATCCCTGCAAGAAAAATTCCTGTATATTATTGACAAAATTGAAATGCCATGTTGCTGTTCTGGTAGACTTTCTGAACTGCTCAGAGAATTTAATATCTGACTGCACAATTATTCCCAGGTCTTTTTCCCATTTTCTACTACCCTGAGTGTAGTTTTTTTTTTTTTTAGGAGCATTAACAACTAAGGCCATATTGCTCCGGGGATATGCGGTGGTCATTCCCTGACCTTTCCGCATCCTCCGTATTTGGTGGTCACGGGCTCAAACCACGGTCTAATCAAGATGCTACACACTGCTGCTCCTGCCCACCTGGCTACGGAGGCGCCCCTGAGTGTAGTATCGCAAAGTTGATGTGTTAATCTGGGTTTACTGCTACCCATATGCAGCGCTTTACATTTGTTTTTTATTCTCCTTCTCAGCCCAACTGCCTAATTTTTCTAAATCTTGTAGTAGCATACTGTCATTAATAACCGTTCCAACATTTGTATCATCTGTAAACTTAGACGTTAAGCCTGATATATCTTCATCAATATCATTAATAAATAAAACAACAAAAGGGCCCAACACTAAACTCTGGGGACTCTATTGATAACAACTCTGTATTCTTCCACTCAACCAACCATTTATCTATAGAAATTACTTGCCCTTAATGCCACACTGTTCCAATTTATACAGCAGTCTATTATGTGCATTAAATCCATATATATGATATCAAAATTATTTTTTGTATCCAGTTCCTTTGTGACCACATTATGGTATTCAATGAAATCGGCCAAACAACATTTTCCCCTTAAACCCATGCTGTGACTGAATTATAACTGCACTCCTGTCTAGATGGGCCTAACCAGCAATTCCGTTATTTTCCCTGGAACAGATGTTAAGCTAACAGGTCTGTAATTACTCCTATCACCCTTTGATCTTCCTTTTTGAATTGGGGGTACATTCGCACAACTCCAGTCCACACGCACCCCCCCCTCCATCCCCGAATCCAAAGATACTCTCATAATTATGGCTAAAAATTTGCTTCCTGCCTCAATATGGTCAGATAGATCCCACCCACCCCAGTTGCTTTTCTTATGTTCAAATATTATTTTGAATATTCTCTTCAACATTTTGTTTCCTGGTTTAAAACCAGCACTAAAGGGGTAAAATTGATTGTAAACCAGCACAAAAGCGGGGGACTCATTTCCCAATAAATGATTTAGGTCTCCCTTTGGTGCTGTTTTAAAATCGGGAAACAATTATCCCCCCCCACCTTTACCGCTAAGTTTAGCCAGTGCTCCATGTTGCAAAGATCCACATGTAACGGTCTTATACTGAAGTTTAACCTTAATTTCTCTCTAACTTAATTCAGTTAGATTACTTTCTAAATAAAAAATTATTTGTTAAAAGTTATTTTTTAAATAAAATAATGTATAAAAATACTTTTAATTAAAAGGTAAAAAATACTTTTTTTACTTTTTAATATTTTACTTTTAAAAATATTTCTTAAAATATTTTTTAAGAAAAATTACTACAAGAAGCTTTGTGATAACTATTCAGTTATTATCAGTTTAGTTTTAAATTAAATAATTATAAATATTTAATTTTAGTTATTGGTTAAACTTCAAGTAGACTGAAAGAACATCTACTAGTACAAAGTAGAAACTCTCCTATGAAATGCATTGAAGATATTTTTGACATTGGACCCTATAGTAGAAAGTAAGAGACTCTTACTCATGGATGTTTGCAACAGCAAATGATGGTCAAATCTTACTTTACACTGATTGGATAGTCTACTCCTTTTAATTTTGTTTCTCGATTTAAAACCAGCATTAAATGGGAAAAATCATTTCCTGATTTTAAACCAGCACTGGGTGGGGCAATTCATTTTCCAATGAATGGTTTAGGGGTTCCTTCCTTACTAATGGTTTTAAATCAGGGGAACAAAATTCCTCCTTCTGCTTCACAGTGATTAGACAATCACCGCAAAGCGGTGGGAGGAGCTGAGCTTATCCATTGCTTTAGGTTAAAAAGACCCATGCGTAAGAGTCTCTTTGTGAAGTTTAACTTAGTTATTTTGTGATAACTATTTATAGAATTCTAATTTCCAGTTTAGGACCTTGTCAACTTGTAGTTTAAAATGGACAGGCAAATGGTCGATTCTGGTGTATAGAAGTAAAAATATTTTTAATTTGTCATCTTTCTAAGATGAAAAGGTCCATTTATTTTATTGGTTATGTGCATTAACTTCATTAGTAATTTTTTTTTGTTTGTTTTTCAGATTGAAAACGATGAACAGATGTACACAATAATCACAACAATATGTAGTTGAAAAGCAACTGTATTCTAAGGAATAATCAGCAATCTAAAAATGTCTGATGAAATTATCAAGGAGGCTGTTTTGCAAGAACAAAATCATCTCTCACAAAAAACTGTGGAATTGCAGGAAACTTCAGTATCTCAACTTAAAAATAAGCAGAATGAAATTGTACAAACAAGAATGAGAGAAACAATGACTTACAGGAGGCCATTCTCAAAGAATAAATTCACTGAAACAAGAAGAAACGCTGTTGTGCAGAAGCATGCAAAATGTGCTGTCCGTGGGAAGATATATTCATATTCAAGTCAAGTCAGAAGACATTTAGTTCATACTCCGGATAAGCCCTTCTCTTGTGATATATGTGGCAAGGCATTTTCACGTTCAGATAATATGAAAACACATTTATTAGTTCACACACAAGAAAAACCCTACGTTTGTGAGATATGTGGCAAAGCATTTTCACAGAAAGGAAATCTGAAAACACATTTATTGGTTCACACTCAGGAGAAACCCTTCGTTTGTGAAATGTGTGGCAAAGCATTTTCACTTTCAGGTAATTTGACACAGCATTTATTGGTTCACACACGGGAAAAACCCTTTTCCTGTGAAATATGTGGCAAAGCATTTTCACTTTTAGGTAATTTGAAAACACATTTATTGGTTCACATTCAGGAGAAACCAATCACTTGTGAAATATGTGGCAAGGCATTTTCACAATCATCTATTCTAAAATCACATATACTAGTTCACACTCAGGAGAAAGCCTTCTCTTGCGAAGTATGTGGCAAGGCATTTTCACATTCAGGTAACATGAAAACACACTTATTGATTCATACCCAGGAGAAACCGTTCCCTTGTGAAATGTGTGGGAAGGCATTTTCACGATCAAGTGTTCTGAAAACACATTTATTAGTGCACACTAAGGAGAAACCCTTTTCTTGTGGAATTTGTGAAAAGGCATTTTCACAGTCAAGTAGACTGAAAAAACATCTACTAGTACACAGTAGAAACCCTCCTGTGAAATGTGTTGAAGATATTTTCGACATTGGATCCCTATAGTAGAAACTGTTCGATTATGATATCTGACAGTACTTTCAGGCTCAAGGAATCCAAGAAAGACCAAAAGATATATTTTGTCTTATTAGTTAATCTAGGTATGAACCCGTTCTTGTAAAATATTTGCAAAATTTTCAATCATAATATATTATTAAATTATCGCCCACCTTTTTTGTGTGTTGCAGGAAAAGAGTTTGCTTCATTGCATCATTTATCCTTACTAATAATAATATATAGGATGTTGGAAAAGTCTGGAATCAATGGTAAAAATGTTTTTCTTTACAAGTGAAAAATTTAGATGTAAGGGTGGAAATAGTCCTCCTTTGTGGTTGTCAGTGATGGACCCAGAGGGAAGTGGCAGACGAGTTTAACGCTAGGGGATTCCTGAAGGCACAGGTATATGTTGTAAAAATCTGAGACCTTTGTCATCTTAGGGAGTGAATTACCAAGGCTTGTGCTGCTGTTGATGCCAATATGCTGAAAAGAATCCAAACAAACATGGTACACCAGCTGAGAAAATGCATGGAGAGTTAGGGTGGACAGTGTAAATCCCATTGGTTCCAAACTTTTCGGACACCCTGTATATATAACATTTTCACACAGATGTAACCAAAAAAGATGTCATAATATCCAGTAATAATTAGCTATAACTAGTATGTTATTATACGTTGCGAATTAGAAAAACCAAGAATTGATATCGCATTTGGGATTTTTCTTTCAGGGAGGTAGAAGATCAGATACTATATAATCAAAACTTTTGGTCATATGGTATCTGATATACAAAATCTGAATGAAGTGTTTATGTATGAAATGAATAGACTGTTCATATATATATATATATATATATATAACAAAAAAGTATTTGATCGTATAATGTATATATTCAACAGTTCATTTCCAGTAAAAATGAAAGCATTCTATCGGTGTATATTTCTCATATGTAGACAGCCACCTATAACTTTAAAATGATGCTGTTGATGTCAAACAGTAACTAGCCAATCCTGCATTGACCTATACCAAAGGTTTCCCAAGTGTGGGCTTCCCTCAAGTGCACTTGGTTTTGGGGGAGGATATATGTTGTTTTATTTCAATTTTAATTAATTTTTTCATTTTATTTTAATCTTTGAGATTAAGTGTATTGAAGAATGTTTCATAAAAGTAATTGTGAAATAATGATATTACAGAAAAGGGAACCTGGAAAAAAAAAAAAAAGTGGCATTTTGGTTTTGATAGATTTTTTTTTCTCTGTTGGGACAACAGTTTAAAATATTGTATTGTAAGCATAATAGATTATTGGCTAAGATTATTATTTTTTTTTTAATGAAAAAAGAACTAAAAATATAAGTGACATACCACGTGCATATCGGTGGTTTAATAAATACCAAAAGTACATTTATTTTGAAGCCAAAAGTAACTTTGTAGTGAACTTCTGCAGTGTTATGCATAGAGTACAGAAATACAACTGTTATTATCCACTTCTCATCATGGTTGGTTTAACCCTATGTGGTTAAATGCTTGAACATTTATTCTTCACCCCCAAGACATTTTGCAGTGTTGGATTATTAAATATACTTTTATATTTTATAAAAGCTTATTGTCAGCAGGATATGCAAAATCAGAATGAATACAAAAATACTAGTTAACATAAAATACCTTCCAGGCATTGATCATTTTCCTTATTCTGTTTTTCATTGTATAAGTTGAGTGGGCCGACTCTGTCCTGTGAACGTGAGTAAACTGGCTCCCAGTCATTTTCAAAATATATATAATACATAGCCCACCGAAAAATATATCATGAAATTATGTTTATTGTCATTTTTATTATATTTGCTGTTATTAAATTGTTTATAACATTTTGATTGCGTGATGTCTATTAATCATTTAAATTTGTGCTATATGTCACGACTTGAGTAAGCAGCAGTGTTGCCAAGTGGTAAGCAAGCATAGCTTCTGGCAACTCTGGTAAGTAGGCATAGACTTGTGTGCAGTCAGTAGTAGTTCCTGGATTTAAGACTTTGCAAAATGTAATTGTAGTGCAAGTGTATCATGCATTTGAATGGCAAATGTCAGTGAATAAATTTATGAAGGTATTTATTGAAACCTGACATTTTGAAAAATTTGGATCAGGAGCTTGGATAGACAATGCAAAGAAAGTTTTGTCATCATTTGGAAGCACATACAGATGTTAACATTTTTTTTATTTTTTTTCAAAAATGACATGAATTCCCTGAATTTCTGATGTAAATTTAGAAAATACTTTGCCCATTGCTACAACGGATATCGATTCACTGATAAAAAATAAACAGTATCAGCTCTTCAAATTTTATTTTGAATTTGTATTTTGTTTTTCTTATTAATAAAATTAATTATATGTACCGAGTATGTATAAATATTACAATAAATAACATAAAACTGTTTGACAATTTTTTCATTATACACCATTGTAATAATCATTTTGAATGAAAACAATTTGATAATGAAAATAATCCTAAAATTGTGGAAAGCAAAAAAAAATTTGGCCCACGTGTACTTCACAGACATTTTATTTGGCCTGCCATTTAAAAAGGTTGCCCACCCTTAGTATAAATAATGTATATTGACTTCTTATATGTACTTTTTTTTTTCTTTCCAGATCCAAGGAGATTAAATTCAGTAATAAATACAGAATCAAATGTACAGAATAAAGAATATAAAAAGTAACTATGTAATTAACAAATATATTGTAGTCGTACGATTTCATCATAAAAATTTCTGGTGAAATTAATAAGTAAGATATTTACAAGAAAAAACTTGTTATAACAAATGGCAGAATAATAGGTAACTTCAAAGTGTGACAGGTTAGAAATAATCAAAATTCCTTATTCAAGGAGAAATGGAAATAAAGCCATTCTCAGTGGATACATCTGTTGAAAGAGAGGGGGAAAAGTTGCAAACAGAAATGTACAATTTGCAAGAAGATGTATTCCAGTCAAGTCATTAGAAACTTAGTTTATTCTTGAGAGAAACTTTCTTTATAAAATATATGGCAAATCATTATATGGAGCTGGCAGTCTAAAATAAGGTTTAGTAGTTTTCACTCAAGAGAGACCATTCATTTGTGAAATGTGTTGCAGCATTTTCACAGTCAGGAAATCTAAGAACTACTTATTGATTCACTCTCAAGAGAAACCCTTCATTTTCACATTTAGGAAATCTGAAAAAACATTAATCCACTCTTCAAAAAAAGCCTTTGTTTGTGAAATATGTGGCAATGCATTTTCACTATTCAGAACTCTGAAGAAACTCTTCCTGATCCACATTTAGCAGAAACCTTTTTCTTGTATATGTGGAAAAAGCATTTTCAGAAACAGGTAGTCTAAAGCCACATTTATTAGTTCATACCCAGGAAAAGCCATGTGAAGTCTTGTGTGAAATGTTTGGCAAAGTATTTTCCCAGTCAGTTCATCTAAAAACACATTTAGTTAGATCACACTCATGAGAAACCATCCCCTTTTGAAACTTATGATAGTGTTTTCACTCTCAGGAAATCTAAAAGAAGCATTTATTAGTTCATACTCTTGAGAAACAATTCTCTTGTGATATATGTCACAAGGCATTTTCTCTTCTAGGAAATCTGAAAAGACATTTATCAGGTCACTCGGGACAGGCCCTTTCTTTGTGATATATGCAGCAAAGCATTTCAATGTTCAAGTAATCTCAAAGGTGATGGATTGGCATATATTGGGTTAGTATGAAAGTATGTTGTGAGATTTGTCACTGGCATTTTCATACTCTTTTCATGTAAAAACCCGTATAAAAATGCATTTTCCTAAACAACAACCTGAAAAAACATTTAATGGTACTTACATCCAGTAAAAATCCTAATGGAAGATTGAAGTTGCAATACATTTTCAGCCATCTGGATCTAAAAAGACATACTGGATTTTTCCCCAAGGAGAAATTGTGAGAAATGTGACAAACTTCACCAGCAAGGAGCTTAAAGTAGTAAAAATTAAATTAATTAATTTAGATGATAAATCTTAAGTTTAAAATTTTAACCTTCTGTCACTTGCGTACTCATTTCCAACAAGGATGCTCACATGGCTACTGTGTGATCCTCGGTTTTAATTATAAAAAATTAAGTTTTAGCTTTTTTACTGAATTGAAAATGGCAATATATTAATTATGATTTGCTAAATCCAATTAAAAATATTGAATGAAAATAAATGAGAGAAACCAATAAGTCTTTATCTTATCTTTTTTGAATTTTCAATGTCACTAACCTCCTAGATTGAACCTAAAATGCTCATGTGCCACCTGGAAGATGTAGCGTGAACATTTGTATTTTTGTCAGCTGTTTGCATTTAGCCAGCAAAAGCATTACAACATGATTAGATGCCTGTTGCTGGAATTTCACAGACACTAATTCCAGTTGCCTAGAAGAAGAGTAGATGCTTTTGCTCACCTGGCATCTGTTACATTTGAATACAGGAGTATTGAAGCAGACCTATGGAAAACTGATATCAATGGCATGTAACAGATTGATGCTAGCTCTCACTGGCTTTCACTAATCATGCTATCTAGCTGCCAATGTAATGTGAACTAAATATCCTCTTTATGAGAATTATAAGGAAATATAATGAAAGAATTATAAGAAAAAAATGCTCATTGAGTAACATTTAGAAATCAAAAAGCATATTGTGCATGGATTAATTGAGTGGCTTTTAAAACATTTTCAGTACTCTTGCCAAACTGATAACTTTAATGTTTTTTGTGAGTGCACTTTGGCATACATCTTACCAAAAATAGAAACTTTGAAATTTTTTTAATAAACGAATTACATTATCAATTTCAATTTTATCAGTCTTTTAATAGTTTTGTGTTAGCTCTCATCTGCATCATTAACTGTTTTTTTAATTGGCAAAGTATAGCTGTAAAAAAAAAATTCTTTATAGTTCCACGTTTCTGCTAAAAGTTGCCACATCCCCATTCCTATGCCAATTTACCATAGAGTTTTGGTTTTGTCTTTGATTCAGCAAACCTCAAATTATTGTCATACAATAGTTACAGCAAATTTTTTTTGTTTAACAAGACTGGTCACTGGTAACAAGATATTATGTGTTCATCTTAAATAATATATTAGACAAACAAATTAGTGCACTGCATTGCATCAAGTCTGTACATAGTAAGTCAACCAAATTTGATTACTTGGCATCGTTTATTTACATCTCATTTTGTGAATGCCTTCACGAGTTGCTTGACCATCATACTTTGAATAAGTAATGCTTCTCCAGAAGAGAAGACTATTGTTACTTATTCTCAGTAGATATCACAAGCCAGACAGCTGTTTCAGGGCTGTTTGGTCTTCATTCATGGGTGTGTACCCAGTGGTATAACGGCTGATGACCCAGTTGTGAAAAATATATGCATTAGATTTTGTTTTCTAGCATTCTCCACAAAACCCAAAAATAGCCTGCGTGTTATGAAACTAAAGACAAATGTGCTTGCTTCCTTAATCTGCTTTCTTCAGCTGAAAAGACAAGTCAGAATTTTAAAAACACCTACCCTAGACCGAAGTTGAAAATACTTTTCAGGAAACCCCATTATCGAGGGCTGGCAGCTAACTTACAAGATGCAGTGATTGTTTAACACTTCAGTGGTATCACCTAGGGCACCTCCATAGCTAGATGGGCAGGAGCAACAGCAGCAGTGCATATCACCTAGCCTGACAGGCCCTACAGAAAAATGTTTATTGCTTGCAAATTATTTGTTTGAAATTAATATTTGTTATTATTTGCATTCTTAATGGTATCTAGCCTTGCATGTACCACTTTTTTTCCCCTCTATTTGTACTGTTCATTTTGTGTAAACTGAGGGCTGTCTTTTGATGGTACATGATATCATTTGCTCCATTATGTCTGGCCGAGTACTGATCACTGTTATGTCATGTAGCGAAACACTGCTTTTCATCACAATGGTTAAAAGGGAATATAAAGTTAAAAAATTGTGTCCACGTGGCAGAGTACAATGACAATGATGATTACTGAACATATATTAAAAATATTTTAATTATGCTAAATTAACATACTCTTAATGGTTCTTTGATTGGTTTTAGCATTACTATATACGCTTTCTACCATTTGTGGGACCCCCTTTTTTGTTTCAATTATAAAAAATTAATTTTTAGGTTTTTTTACTGAATTGAAAGCGTTCTATTAATTATAATTGCTAAACCCAAATAAAAATAAAGCAGAGAAAGTAATAAAAATAATGTTTTTATCATATTTGAATTTAAGGTCATTCAACCTCAAATTGAATTGCAAACACTCACTTAGCACCTGGCAGATGCTGCACAAACATCTTGTGTTGTTGTCAGCTGTTTGTACTTAGTTTGATAAGCTGGTGAAACTAAAGCCTCTACAGCAAAATTATGACAGCACTCACTGGCATTTTGCAGATATCATTTTAAAGTATGAATTGAAAACAATAACGCTATTGCTCCCTTCGTTTATTAAACACCAAACAAGAAATTTTCTTGTAATTCATAGTATATTTCAGAGGAAAACAGAAAATATTGTAAAATCATTTATAAAATAGGGAAAGGTACACAGGAGGATTCTCTTGATTCAGTTTACAAATTTAACAAAAAAAAAAAAAAAAAATTTTTTAAATTGGTGTCAGAGGCCATATTTGCAGTGGAGAGTTAAAAAAAAAAAAAGAACTTTGCTGATGACAGTACTCCAGAAGTACAACAAAGTTTGCAGATGTACTTCTGCTACAGCTATGCTTTGGTAGGAGATGGCATAAGGGTCAGAAATTCAACAACTACTATTAGGAGTAATGAAATCTAATTTAATATTGCTAACCAATTGCTGCTTGAGGTTTCCACAACTGACCTCACTGATCTGCTTCAAGCTTACAATGGAGAGCTCACAAATGAAGACCTTGAAATAGGAAAATGTGAAGAAGCTGAGGAAGAAGATTTAACAGCTGAAACTCCTACTCATTCCTTCCCTCTCAAGGGGTTTGACGAAGTTTTTCAGTGCAGAAAAAGCAACAAAATTTTCGAGTCACACGATTCAAGTTTCGAATGCACTAGAAAATTTGCCCCAGATTTGAAGGATGACTCCTCTTTGTGCTTCCAACAACAGATGCTGAGCCAACAGTGAGTAATAAACCATTTAACATTTGAGTTGACATAAATAATTTCTTTATTATTATGATTTGTTTGTTTTTAAATGTGATGGTTTCATTTCTTTGAATAAATAAATCATTGTTTAAGCATAAGCTATTGTGTTTTTTTACCTTTATTTAACATTACTATAGTCAAATTTCCCCGTTTAGAACGTAACCCCTGTTTTTAACATTACGTCTACGGGAAATAAATTCCCGCTTTACGAGTTTTCACTTTCCGAGCTCGCACGGTAACTACTTGTACTCCGTTAAATCTTTATCTTTTCATTGTTTTTAAGCTTCAACTGTTACATATGGAGAGCAGGGGTGGGCTACCTTCGGCCCGCGGTCGTTTCCGAAATATTTATAATAAACGGCCTACCATTTATATATTATATTTTTGAATTAATGGATTTTTTTATGTAAATTTAGAAAATATTCGTATCAAATATCATTAAATGTTATAAAAATAAAGTATTGTAATTTTATCTTGAATTTGTATTTCGTTTTTCTTAATAAAATGAATTATATGCACGTGTATGTATAAATATTAAAATAAATAACATAAAACTGTTTGACAATTTTTTCATTATACGCCATTTTAATAATCACAAAAATCATGAAAAGCAAAAAAAAAATTTTGGCCCGCATGTACCTCACAGACATTTTATTTGGTCCTCCATTTATAGATTGCCCACCCCTATTTTATAGTATGTATTGGGAAAATGTTGCAAGGAAGCAGCTGGCTGAAAATAAATAAATAATAAATAAAACGATACAACAAGAAGGCATTCTAATTTGTTGACCTCTTTCATATATATTTTTTAAAATTGGTGTGCTGTGATCAAAAGGTGACATGATGTTTAAGTTAACAAATTTTAAAAATTAAATATGAGAATGATTATTCTCATTTTTGTCTATGCAGTACTTTACTACATACTAAAAGTAGGTTTTGTAATAAAAACTAAACTAAAAATTACTAATAAACAAACTAAAAATTACTAAAAGTAGGTTTTGTAATAAAAAGTTAACTCATATTGAATCACCACAAATTTGTTGTGAAGTGTTAAAACACAGTTGTAGTTTCTTTTTAATTCTAAAATATATTTTATGTTATTAATCATTACGAAATATATTAAAGTAACTGTCTCCAATTTGGGGAGGGGATATACGACATTGCACAAAGGTGCTCGTAGGTACATGGTGTTCCTCACACTAACATCATGTTTCTGAAATGCATATTATAATGAAAATCACATTGCATTCTTTCAACATTTTATTCTTTTTCTTTCCGACTAATATAATTACGAAATGCAATATGATTAGCAACTGTTCTAATTATATAAGAGCAGTCTGTAATCAATAAGGGGGATAAATTTGAAATAAGACAAGACAGTGGAAATGAAATGCAACACGTTCATTCTTTGTAACATCAGCTTGGTAACTGCTTTACGTCTAGTTTGCCAGGACAAACGCACGCACAATAGTATTGTATAGTACAGCTACGCGCATGGTTTGAAATGCTGTATTTTTTGTGTATTTTTGAATGCTTGGCATTTATTTGTCTGCCCGGACAAACGCACGCACGCACATTTCATTTTCATTCATTTATTAATTACACAATATAGTCTCATGATTATGTACATCAAAGTATATACGTAATTTATATACAAGATATATTTACATAATTAGATGTACATATTAAACACTAGTGTGTGTGTTCTTTAATGAGGGTGGCTCTCAGGCCCAACTTGGAAAAGTATGTTGAATTACCTGGTTTTGGTATTACTGTAGCGTAATTCGCGCCCATACCAGAGAGCCAGCAGGCAAAAAAAGAAAACCTAATAATCAATTGTCAGGATGGCACAACCACAAACTTCAAAAATCTCTTCATTTACTGTTCCACAAGCACTGGAACCTCGATAAAACCCTAAGACAACCAACCAACCAACCAATTGGAACGTCAAAACCCAATACACGGTAGTACTGTATAGTATAGCTAAGCGCGTGGTTTGAAATGCTGTATTTTATTATTATTAATAGCCATATGGTGCAAGGCAGCCTGGGGTTTATGCTGCACCAGGAAAAAAAAAATTCCCGAGTTACCCTGCACGCACACACACACACACACACAGACACAGAGAGAGAGAGAGAGAGAGTCAAAAGTAGAAGTGCCAAGCCCATACTCACCAGATGTGAGCCCCCGGGATTATTGAATGCTTTTATTTATTGCAATTAATGTTCATATTTTCGATTTTGTTGATACTTGTAAAAAAGAACTCGTAAACCCGGAAACTGCCTGTATATTTAGAGTAAAGTTTAACAAAGAAATAAACGAATTTAGTGTTTAATTAACACGTTTGAACAGAAGTATCGATTTTTGCAAAGTGTTTCGCAATTATACTGGTTGTAAACTGCTGATTCTATAAAGGAAATGTTTAGGACAATATCACGACAGCAGTGTCGCATATGTGAACAGTGCCAATAAGCTGGCTGTCAGACACTGACGCCATCTGGATGACAGTACTCGCAAGCTTCATTCTTCTTCTATGAGAGCTGCTATCGATCGTGGTTGGAATTTCTCGCCAGTGTCGGACAGCCATGGAAGAGAAACATTTGTGGTCGACGAAAGAAACGAAAGAGTTAATTGAAAAATATAAGGATCTTCCCGAACTATGGGACGTGAAATCTCCTTTTTTCAAAGAGAAACTGAGAAAAGCCGCTGCTTTGAAATCGCTAGCCGAACATTTCAATGTAAGTACTGCAGAAGTTAGTAGGAAAGTGCATAATTTAAGGAGCCAAATGGCAACTGAAATCAGAAAAATGAAAAAGAAGAATCGTGGAGATGGTTGGGAAAGCACATACGTGAGCACGTGGCCGCACTTCGACGCTTTGAAGTTTATAATCTCGGGTGTGGTGTGCCGTACAAGTATAAAGGGTCAGGTAAGTACCTGATCAATTTTTACCTCATCGTGGATTTTTTTAAATAAATAGTTGTTTATTTTATTTAATATTTATATTTATGTAAATAAAGTAAATGACTTTATTTTTGTTATTATTTATTTTGCAATATTCTTTCCACAGCGCAGTAAAAGTAGCATGAGTTGCTAAATTTCTTAATATCAAATATATTCAGGGGATACATACCAGAATTCCATGGGGTTGTACTAGGGCCCGGTAGCAAAAAAAAAGTACCCATTCCTCAAGCGAATATATTTATGAAATTTTATATCATCTGTGTTATTTTTTTTTTTATATAAATAAGGTGTGAAAAGTATACATAAAATTTCTCGCATCATAGACGGGATTCGAACTCAGGTCTTTCCACCCGGTGTAGGGAGGATGGTGATTCAACCAACAGTGCTACCCATGAGAACTTAGGTAATTTTGAATCTGTTAAAATGAAAGCTTTACGCCTGGTGCCTTACGCTTCTGTCGGCACTGGGCAAAATATTCATCTGGGGGGAGGGGGGGCTCGCAAAAGTTTAAGGTGGAGTTCGCAAAATTGAAAAATAAAGGAAACACCCAAAAATTATTCAAATCATAATTATTTAAACTTTCATGACTAGTACATTATTGGCATAATGGCCAATCCATTAATTCTTTCTTGGCCAATTGATGCTCTTGAATATGGTTTAATCATTTTGAGTCTTGAAAATCTCCCCTCTCCAGACGCAACCGTAATTGGCAATGCTAATAATATCCGAAGAGAAATGGTGATGTTGGAATATAGTTCAACTAAGTTTTTTTCTTCAATAAATGACAATAATTCTAAGCAACAATTTTTTTCCTTTTAAAACATGCTGCACAGATTGAATTTCTTGACGTAACTCTTTGGCATCGATGTGAAATTTTCCTATTGCACTCAAATTCATGAAGTTTTCTGATTTTAGAATAAGATGAAAAGCCGAGAATATTTCATTCATCTGATCAAATATTTCTTGTAAGCTAACGATAGCTACATCGTTCATTATATTAAAAAAATTCCGTTTAAAACCTTTTGGTCGGATCAATCCAACGATTTGGATCAACCAAGGATTTGAACCGGTTGATCCAACCAAATCAAGGATTTGGTTGGATCAACTGATTTACTGTAACATAAATAAGCCAATACCAATTTTTTTTTTTTTTTTTTTTTTTTTTTTGTACAATGAAAGTACAAATTGAGGCGATTATTTTACATGAAGCATGGGCCTACGCTTAAGATTCACTATTGAACGGATCAATGCCTTTGCGCCATTTTTTGTGCCATTAACCCGTTCAATAGTGAATCTTAAGAGTGGTCCCATGCATCAGGCAAAATAATCGCCTTAGTTTTTATACTATTACGCACCATCAGGTAAATCTCATATTGTGGACTTATACTTCATAACTGGGTTATAACTATTGCAACAACAGGGTACCTGCCCACCCACCGATGAATAAGCCAACAAGCTTCGAAACGGTGCCGTCTGGGTCGTGGTATCCGCCGAGAATAAGTAACATTAGTCTTCTCCACTGGTGAAGTGTTACTTATTCAAAGTTCTATAGTATTATATCAAGGAAACAACTTTTTTTATATTAAAAAAAAATTTAAATATCATCGTAATTCGGGCTCCGGGCAATCGCCCGTGCTTAGATATGCCATTGTTTAGGCCAATGCCTAGATATGGCATTGTTAATGCCCCATTGTTTAATGGGGCATTAAAAATAATGGAGTAATTATAGAAACACATTCCAAGGAAATTTTACATTACATTTCCTCATCATTTACTGAAATAGCCCTTTCTTCAGAAGCTCAAAAAGAATTTACTCCTACGGTATTGATACAGATAGCGATCTTACCAAATGAGAAATCTTGGAGGATATCTTTCAAAAATTTAAAAGAAATTTCACAAGAGAAAAAATAAAAAGGGAAATTTCCTTCCACTTCCCTTCCAAGAACTCATTGTACTGGATTTTTGGGCTGTCTTCCCAAATTAATTTTATCTTAATGTCAATGGACAATTTATGTCGACTGGAATTACTATAAATTCCATCCCTTCCCTCTTGTGGCCAGAATTTTTTTGGTGTGGGTTGTATGGACAAACATTAAACACATGCCATCAGGAGACACCTGAGTGTGGCCATTGTTCTCATATGGAGGACGTGTTCTCAGAGTGCTCTAGTAATGAGGACCTACCGACATGTAATTTGTAAAAGGAAAAAAAAAACTTGACGCTTGACATTCTGCTCGGGATCCTATATGCTCCGAATTCACGAAGCCGATGGAAATTATGAAGAATCCTCCCATAACAAACTTAACAAACGAGGTTTCTTCTCTTCCGGCTCATCTTGTTTCTAATATCAGAATGTCCAGAAGAATTTGCTCGTATGGTATTGATATAGATAACACCGATCAGAAATATCCAATTAAATGCCCAACTGTCTGAAACGGCTGCCGAAATTTAGAGGATGGCTGAAGTAAAAAAAACCTTGAATGCTTACAAGAACCCTAACAATCAAAACGAAAAATAATGTGATACTTTAATAACATCCAAGATAAATTCAATCTGTATCTCATAGTCATGAATCTGTTATTATTATCTTTAACCAGACCGTTGGTGGTTGGTGTTCTTGCCATTTCTAGATACTGCTCACAATATGCTACCTGAATACTACAAAAATGTAGACCCTCTTGGGGACCAAAGGTGGTAGGATCTCCGTCCTACCCATACCCGATGTGAGTTCGAGTCCCGAAGAATTTTTATGGACCTTTTTCACAACGTGTCTGAGTTAGGCGGTTTCAGGCGAGGACAGCATGGTTTTCCCTTCTCAGAAACTCTGGTTTTTTCGTCCATCAAACAGAAAATCGACCTCAGAACACGCAATTTACAGACAATATACACGGGGCAATATGGTCTTTTTATTATTATTATTATTATTATTATTATTAGCCATATGGTGCAAGGAAGCCTGAGGCTTATGCTGCACCAGCCAAAAAAATCCCCTGATTTACCCTGAGAGAGAGAGAGAGAGAGAGAGAGAGTGTCAGAAGTAGAAAGGAATCACCAAGAAAGAGAAGAATGATGATATCCAGCTCGGGACCCTGGGTTTGCCAAGCCCATACTCACCAGATGTGAGCCCCTGGGGTGTAAGTCGCTGATGCTCCTAAAATCATACTACAACAACACAAACGGTACCATATCTTTCTATATCGTAACATTGTACTGCCCTCCAACATCAGATATAAATCTTTCCTTACAATGTAATCACATGTTGGATTGTCTTCCAACCCTTACTTATTCTTATGGATGCTAAATCTAAATCTGTCATGCGGTTTTGTCCCGCAATGGTTCAAAAGGTTACCTTTCTTTTTTAAGATTCGATTTTTAAACATCAACTACACATCCTCAACTTGGAAAACTTTTCATATTCTGTAACTCAATAGGGCATTCGAATATCGATATCTCATTATCAACAAACAGTCTGGTTTCTTATGTTTATAACTGGAATATTTTCAAGGATTGGACGATCTCCAACCACAGCATTTTAACATTAAATCCTATCAACACAGAGCGCCGCCATCTGCTAATTTGACTACATATGCCCTAAGAAACATTCTCTAGAATAAGTTTGAAGACATTGTTCTTAACACATTTGAAGTAAATATCCGTGATACTCTTTCTGATCTTGATGTTAAAACCGTGGCCTTAGCAGTTCAAAATGCCATTCGGAAAGCAATCTCCAAGTCGTCTAAAAGAAAAGTTTTAACTCATAAGACAAATTCCTGGTGGACTCACGACCTGACTATTCTCAAACGCCAAGTCCATTATGCATGTCGTTCATTCCAAAGAGCTACGTGAAATGGAATCCTGTCACCTGCATATCTTAACAATCTGCATCTTCAATATAATAGTTAAAAATTAATACATTAAAGCAATATACAAAGAAAAACTCCATTCTTGGTCAAAGTTTGTTCATGAATCCAGAAACATGAGGATTAATTAAAAATCTGATAAAATTAGTGCTTTTGGAGATATCTTCAACACTGTTCACTGTGATGATATTGACGCCCTTAAATGGACTGACAAATAAAATTTTGGCTCGCCTGTTTCCTAAAGATCTTCATTGGACTCCGTTTTTCATAAGGAAGTCTGTTTTATGAATAACAATTATGTTTTTACTGAATCTACATCCCCTTTCACTTCTGATGAGCTAAACACTGCCATTGCTTCCATGAAGAAAGCCCGGATCTAATTAATTGATTGCGTTTTTATTAAACGCTTCAGCTTATTCAACAAATGTCTAAATTGTGGCATCTTTCCTGAAATCTGAAAGACAGCGATACTGAGAATTAATCCGAAGTGCTGATAGTGCTGATATCCCATTTAGGTAAAATTCTTGAGAAATAGTTGCATACCATATTAATCTTTTAAGTATTGAGTACAGTTTGAGGTCAGCTTTGCAATACGCATTCCGACTAGAAAGAGGTTGTAAGGATGCCTTGTATGAAATTTTAAATATTTTTCCAAAATTCAACCTATAAATAAACACTTGCCATGTTAATTGATTTTGGGTTGGGGGGGTTGACTCTTTTTGCGCCCCAGTGTTTTTAATCGTCTTCGAACTGCTACATATCCCCACTTCTTTGCCATCTAATTAACAGTTATTTCTCAAAATCGTTCAGTTATTGTACAGACAAGATTCCAATCTGTCAGACCTTTTTCTCGTAGTTGACCTCGAGGGTCAATTTTGGGAGCGCTAATATGGAATCTGCTAATGGATGACTGGCTATCTGAGCATCATGGCCTTCAGAATATTCAGATGGTAGCTTATGTCGATAATCTTACAATTTTAGCTTTTGGAAACTCTAGACGAAATTTGTAGACAAGCAAATATCATCTTATCAAAACAAAATAAGCAAATTAAGACAAGCACAAAATAGGCTTACAGTTCTTTTCCAAGACGGAAACGATGATTTCTGGCGCTAAATTAAATTATAACAGACCTCCACCTGTCAAGTTGAAAGGCAACTCTTTATCATTAGTAACAGGCCGTGAACGTCTGTCTTGATAGATTATCTCACTTTTCTTCTTCATATACAAAATTTTTCTAATGAAATAAATAACTTTGCAGATCTTTAGAATTTCCTGGAATCACTGGGACTTAAAGTATACTTTAAGAATACTCAGTGTTTATTCCAATAACTTAGTGCTTCCATGTGGTTTTAAAGAGCATCTCTAATTGCAGTTCAGGTGCAGCGAGCTTCATTACAAAGGATTTTCTTATCAGCAGTGCTCAAGATATGCAGAAACGTTTCCAACTCAGCCCTTCAGGTGATTGCAGGCACCCTTCCTTTAGATCTTCACGTTATCTTTAAAGGTTTCAGCTAGCACATCAGAAAGAATATCTCATCAAAGAAAAAAAAAATCTATCAAATTAAAAACCCATCAAAGAAAAGGTTCGATGCTGGAAAGAACTTATTACACAATGGTAAACTACGTGGTATTGATATCCAGAAGGGAACTGCCACCAAAACGTTTTCTACAGACTTGTCATTTGTCCTTGATAAGAATAATCAAAAATTAATCCAAACAAGTCTTTTCACATTATGTATTATAATAGGCCATTATTTCAATTTTACTAATGCAGATCTCTGCTCCTATGGTGCAACTAAGTACTGGAAACATATCTCAACACCTGTCCACTGTATAGTTCATTATGAAGCTTTATCGGCCAAAGTCTCCAGCTTTTCTCCTAGAAATGAGAATGATATCATCATAAATAAAAAATTCATTCTTAGAATTTAAAGATTTTGTTTGGCTTGTGTTGAATCGTCGTCATAGAGCTCCTTAACGCGATCTTCGTGTCAACTCAAGTTCCTACATGCTCTTCAAAATCACCTCTTTATAGACCCTTTACCTACTGCAGTTTGGCATGGGCCACCACCGACATGAGATTTGCTGGCACCCACTACTATTGTGTGCTTCCAGTGGATTCTGGTTGGTTGGTGTAGAGTTTTAGTCACATCACCAACATAGACCATAGTGCACCATATTTTTATGTCTGTAAATTTCGTGTGTTCTGTGGTACATTTAGCAGTAGCAAACGATGCAAGAAAGCAAGCTTATACAGCATCTCCAAAAAGAAAAAAGAAACTTCCCATGTCACCTATTCATTCCCTCCAATCGTTTGACGAGTTCTTCCTTGAATTTATTTATGCTATCAAATTACACAACAGATGAAAGTTTGTTCCAGCAATCACCACACATTGACATCAGGCAATCTTCTGCAGATCTATTCTGCAACTGTCCTTCCTCAATTTGAATTTGGGCCACCCCATGTATGAGGTATGAGGTATGAGGTATTGAGGGTCTAGCGGCTCCTGGGATTTCTCCCATCTCCGCGAATGTTCTATGTATCGGTGACAGTACCCTGTCAAAGCCAGAGATTTAGAAGTGTGTGGGTCATGAGTAGTGTTATATGTTGTGCCCATTGTTTATCCGGCTTATTGGCCGCCAGGCCCCTAATGGGACCAGACGTTGCCCACACCTCGCCACGTGGAGGCTAGCCGGGTGTTACCATTGAGTCAATTGTACTCTGGCAGGTCCTGCCACTTACTTTCCTGGGATTTTAGTGGCTAGGACATGTGTGTGCTCTGTGCAAGAGAAAGAATCCCATCGGCATTGGGCTTGCTTAATCCATCAAAGCCTTAAACACCAATCAGACCACCCCGCAGGTGTCTAGTACTCACATTCCTGTCATTCACCATCCTACAAGACTTTGTATCATCCAAAACTGGGACATTAAGCCTGATATGCCTTCATCAATATCATTAATGAATGTAGAAACGCCCTCGTAGGTAGAAAAGTTAGTATAATGATCACAGAAAACAACAATGAGCCCAACACCGAACCCTGGGGGACTCCACTAATAACATTAGTCTACGAACAGCAATGTCTATTTATTACCACTCTCTGTCTTCTCTCACTCAACCATCCCTTTATCCCTAGCAGCAACTGGTTCTTGATGCTGCATTGTTCCAATTTGTACAGCAGTCTTTTATGTGGAACAGTATCAAAAGCTTTCCTGAAATCCTAATATAAAATATCAAAATTATTTTTTTTGCATCAAGTTCCTTTGGAACCACAGTAACATACCATAGTAACGTCAAACTGGTCAGACAAGATTTCCCCTTAACAGATCCGTGCTGTCTGAAGTATAATTGCAGCCTTATCTATGATTCTGCATTACTTCTTTTACCAATGACTCCATAATTTTCCCTTGAACAAAAGTTAAACTAACAGATCTAATCCCTCTTTATGATTTGGGAATAAATTTGCACATCTCCAGTCCGCGGGGACCTCGCCAGATTCCAATGATGCTTTCATAATTATGGCAAAGGGTTTACTGACTTCCTTAACTGCCTCCTTTAATATAATTGGATTGATTCCATCCACCCCAGCTTTCTCTTCAATTTCTCAATTTCTCTTTTACTTTCCTTTTAGTTATTACAAAATCATTTAGCTCCCTATTAGAATTTAATAAACTTCTGACCTTCACTTCCCTGAACAATTCGTCAAGTATGAATGTAGATGCAAAATACTCGTTCAGTTTGTGAGCTATCTGAGCAGGATCATCAACAGTCGAACCACAAACATCAAGTAGACAAATCTGATTCAGACCCTTCCTTCTACAGTTTACATAAGTGAAGAACTCTTTGCTGTTTTTCTTTGCTAAAGATTTCTTTTCATCTACTTTGGTTTGCCTAATATCCTTTGGGACTCGATTACAGACTAGTTTATATCTACCATAGGCCTCTGTGTCGTTAATAATTTATATGCATTCCTTGCATTTTTTTTCTCTTCCACGAGTCTCAGCAGTTCATCTTGACATCCATATAAGCCTAAACCTTGAACAGTATTTCTTAGTTGAGACAAAAAGCCTAGTAGCTTCCAAGATTACTTCCTTGAATGCTTCCCATTTAGAAAATTCTGTTGGTAACATCACCATTTATAGAATTTAAAAATGTCTGAGACCACTGTAGTCACCATTATGAAAGAAAAAACCCTCTCCTATACCATTGACGTTAGTTGCATCTCTGAGGGAAGTTGGAGGGTTGGGACGGGTGAAGGGTGTAGTTTTTTTTTTGGTTGATGCTAAAAAAAATCTTGCTTACTTACACTATTTGCCATTACACTAATACTATAAAGTTTAAATTTAAAAGGTTATTGTGAAAATATTTTTTAATCATGTAAAATGTATTTTATATCAGTGTCATACAGTACGTCACACTGATATGAATTTCTGTTTATTATCAGAGTTCTCCTTCAACAGACGATGCACCTAGTCCAGTTTCCATGGAGCCAGAAGTAGAGAGGGAACTGCCAGCCTTCAGTCAGACTTCTGTTAGGAAATTAAAACACATAGCTGAAGAAAATGAGGATTTGTTGTTACAAAAGGCAGCAAAGATTTTATGTCAATCGCATGATGACTGTCAAACCTTTGGTGATTTTGTCGCCTGCGAACTACGAAGCCTGAAGTTCGATCAGAATCGCATAAAACTAAAAAGAATGATCCAAAGAGCCGTATTAGAAATTAGCGAAATTGATGACTCAATGTCCACACCCTGAGCCACCATTCCATCTTCTGATTCCACCGTCCCCCGAACCTCAAGCATTCGCAGAGTCAAATTGTTCACACACTACTGATAGTTTTAATGGGGATTTGTCAAGGTCAAGGGAAGTCCAAATTCTCTACCCCCTCCACCCTGGATCTGAGAAAAGTTAAGTAGAATTTACTGAGCGACTTTCCCCGTTAAGGCTTAATTAAGTACAAATGAATTGTCCACCCACATAAAAATAAGTAGGGCCTGTGATTTCTTGAAATATTTTTCTGCAATGTCTGTATAAAAAAAAATAAGCAGGTGAATAAATCATGTATAACATACTCGTAAATATTCTATCTTCAAATGCTGCACAACGTTCAGTGCCGATGTGTAATATAATACTTATAGGAATACGAAAGATGTTGTTGAATGGTTTTAGGAGCTTCAGTGACTAAGGTCATATTGCTCCGTGTATATTGTTTGTAAATTGAATGTGTCCCGAGGTCGATTTTCTGTGTACTGGAGAAAAAACCCTAGTCTTTATCAGTAGAAAAAAACCATGCTACCCTCGCCTGAGACTGGATAACTCGGCCACGTTGTGAAAAAGGTCCATAAAAATTCTTTCCCTAATTGACGAGACTCGAGTCTTTTCGACTCGGAGGACTGCGATCCTACCAACTGTGCTACCCATGAGAGCACAATAGAAGTACAATAAGGAAAGGTGTGATAATTGTGTCTGAATAATCTTGCAAATGATTTAAGCTTACCTGGTGCGGCGTGTCTACAAAAATTGCCCTGATAAAAATCAAAGAGTTCCACAGGGGATCATAGCAGTATGTATAAAAGTATACCTCTTTGCTATTTTTGACCCAATCATTTACCTTAGTAGTTAAAAATCTACAGAGGCATTACATACACTCCCACATAGAAATTTGGAACAGTAGTAGTAGTAGTAGTAATCGAGGCATGTGATGCAAGAAAGCAAGCAAGCTTATGTAGCATCATCTAAAGAAAAAAAAAAAAAAAAAAAACATTTCACACATCCATTCCCTCTAAACGTTTGTCCAGTTGCTCTTCGAATTTATTTAAGTTATCAACTTCCACAACGACAGATGAAGGTCTGTAACAGTAATTAACTACCCGCTGGCTAAAGGCAAATTTTCGCACATCAATTCTACAACTGACTTTCCTCAATTTGAATTTATGCCACCTGAGGGTTGCAATCACAGCATGAAGAAGAATCCCATCAGAAATGAGTCTGTTCAACACATTCAAGGCCTTATACACCTCAGTCAGATCACCTCGCAGCTGTCTAGTCTCCAGACGCTGCAATTTGCAGAACTTAAGCCTTTCTTCGTAAGACCACCATTTTTTCCCCCTCACCAATCTTGTTGCCCTTCTCTGTACTCGCTCAAGCAACTCTACATCTTTCCTAAAACGATGCCCCCAGACTTTACGCAATATTCAAGGTGTGGCCTGACCTTATACAAAGGGATAATCACCTCCTTTTCCCTACTAGTAAAATTCCTGTATATCATTGACAATACCGCATGACCTGCTCTGGCTGCCAGTCTGCACTGCTCAGAAAATTTCATATATGACTGCACAATTACTCCCAGTTCTTTTTCATTTTCTATCAACCTTAGCGTAGTTCCACACAGTTAGTACGCTACTGCTACCCATATGCAGTACTTGCATTTGTCAATGTTAAACTTCAGTTGCCACTTCCCAGCCCATCTGTCCAAATTTTCTAGATCCTGTTGCACTAGTGCACTGCCATTACTGTCATCAAAAGCCTTGTCAACCTTTGTATCATCTGCAAATTTGGACATTAAGTTTGATATACCTTCATCAATATCACTGATAAACATACAAAACAGTGGGCCCAACACCGAACCCTGTGGGACTCCACTAATAACATTAGTCCGCGAAGAGCAGCACTCGTTGATTACCACTCTCTGTCTTCTCCCACCCAATCACCCTTTTATCCATTGTAGAAACTGGTCCTTAATACCATACTGCTCCAATTTGTATAGTAGTCATCCGTGCGCAACAATGTCAAAAGCTTTCCTGAAATCCAAGTATATGATATCAAAATTATTTTTTGCATCCCGTTCCTTTGTTACCACATTATAGTATCCAGTCATGTTTGTCAAACAAGACTTCCCCGTAACAAACCCATGCTGTGTCTGAATTATTACTGTAGTCTTGTCTAGATGATCCTGCAATGCATCTTCAACCATTGACTCCATTATTTTCTCCGGGATAGAAGTTAAACTAATAGATCTGTAATTACTCATGTCACCCTTCGATCCCCCTTTGTGAATTGGCGATACATTTGCACATCTCCAGTCCGTGGGAACCTCCCCTGAGTCCAAGGATGCTCTCATAATTATGGCTAAGAGTTTGCTTAGTTGCTTTGCCGCCTTCTTTGATATAACTGGATAGATCCCATCCACCCCAGGTGCCTTCCTTATTTTTAACTTCAACAATTTCTGCTCCAATTTGCTCTCTGTTATTACAAAATCATTAAGCAGCCTGTTACAGTTTTATAAGCATTTCCCTCCGTTAATAACTTCTCATGTGTGAATCACAGGGTATGACAAGAGTTTTCGCTAATTTTTTTTTTTTTTTAATTAGCAATGACAATGTAAGATTTAACATAAATAAACATGCTAAAAATTATTTTTAGATTTTTAATTCAGCGTTAAAAATTTACAGCAAAAAATATTGAAATGATTATTATTAACAACTATAATGATTTTTAATAAAAATATTCTCCACGAGATAATATCACTTCCTTTCACAGACGTGGTTTTCTAGCGATTAATTTTAATAGTGTCTTGACTAACATTATTTAAAGCGATCCACAAGGTTTCCCAATTTTGTGAAGATGGGTAGTCTTCAAAAACTTGACGGTCTAGATGATCCCATAAAGACTACGTATTGAACTCAGGCAATTGGGGTGGCTATACCATAATTGCAATATCCCCTCCTGTTGTTTAGTTGGTTTCCCAATTTTGTGAAGATGGGCAGACTTCAAAAACTTGACGGTCTAGATGATCCCATAAAGACTACGTGTTGAACGCAGGCAATTGGGGTAGCTATACCATAGTTGTAATATCCCCTCCTGTTGTTTAGTTGCTAGAAATTCCATGCTCTCCTTAGAGCTCTGCTTTGTGTCATTGTCTTGTTGTAATATAAAATTACTTCCACAAAGTCCAATCCACTCGAAATTGTTTTTTGTTCAAGAATGTTTTTATAGCCTTCTTTTCTTAAAATTCCTTTTATTCTGATGATGTCATCCACTCCAGAAAAAAAAGGCAACCTCAGATCATAAAAGAACCACTACCATTATTGTAGGCACTAAATAATGTTGTACCCTTTTTTTTTTTTCAGTTGATCATCTCTCATAAATTCTACGCTTGGATCAAAATATTTCTACGTCTTAAAGAAGCAGGACAACGAAGTCTTGCTTGTTTAAGACGAAGTTTTACAGTGGAAGCAGACAATGGAGTTTCTCAGTTCCTATTGAACTCAGTTCGGATTTCAGGTGCATTAATTTGTCAATTGCGTTTAGAAATCAGTGTATTACGCTCAGCCGTCCTGATCATGGTTTGTCCTTTAAACGTCCAGTCCTCTTGAAATGTCGAATGGTAGTTTGCACTCCTTTAAATGAAACACCCGGTTTTTTGCCATTTTTCATAGATTAACTTTCTTTATACAGATTTATAATAGCATTAACCTCAAATAAGGCACTACACGTCGAATAAGTAATGCTTCTCCAATGGAGAACACTGATGTTAGTTATTCTCGGCGGATACCACCACCCAATAGTGCAATATCATGACAACTCATTTTGAAGGTTTTCACAATATGAGATAATTAAAACGATGCCACTTTATCTATTTCGGTAGTTCACAACGTACAAACATGATGCAATGTCACTAACCTGTCTGCTAGTGAAACTTCCACGTAGTTTGAGGCTTTTACTCAACAGGTTTTCGGACATCAGAGAGAAGAGCCGACCACAGAACATGCGCAGTTTACGGACATAATCTATTCGGCGCAATACGGTGTAAGTAGCTAATGCATCGAAAACCGTGCAATGACAAGAATCCGGACAGTCCCTAAATCCTTCTCGCCCATAGAGGAGAGGAGAACCCTAACTACTGATAGGAACATACGTAAGTGTGTTCCTATTTGTCCCCGTTTGTCTCGAAGAATCGGAGTCCTACGGTTGAGGTATGGTTATTTTAGATCACTTGGTAACTGCTCGAAATTCTCGCAGGGGACCAAGAATTAATAGTTTCGCCAGTCAAGTACAACAGATTCCATTACGATTACTAATACTCAAAAAGAATTACGCGAGTGTTAATCAGTCAAAAGAAATCTTCATAAATATCCTTCATTTTTAGACTAGCATCTAAAATGCTAGTCTACAAATGAAGTATATTTATGAGATTTAGCAATGACTCGCGAATCTTTCCTGAAGTGAAGTGGGTTATGTCATGTGAATAATGTACTGTATCTGATTAGCAGCACGTTTTTATTATGATCTGATGTGAAATCGAATAATGTCTAAACCCTGGTTGAGAGTACGAATTAGTAAAATGCCCATTTACTATCAAATCTACATGAACGTCCAAGCAATCGACGTATACACAATAAATTATTGATTACCTCAGCTTAGATTATCGTTAAAACATATGCTGCTAGGGAAAAATATAATCTAGTCGGTGTGGAAAGCTCTAGGCTCAATTTCCACCGATTCATTTTGAAAGGTTTAGCCTGACATTAAGCAAGCTCAGGTGGCCAATAGGTCAGAAATCTCAACCCTTTACACACACGTAGTTTACTGGCATTGTTTATTAATATATCAATGAGTATATCCTTACCCCGACTCCTTGTTATAATGAAATCAATATACGCCACCAATGGTGCTAACAATAACTCCCATCCCACCAACCAACACAAGAAAATAAACGTAAGCGACTATCCATTTCCTACTGGAAACTAAACAGTAGGAAATGAAATTGTCATTTGCCTGATAATACCAACCCAGCGGGGACCAGAAGTGTTTTATCGACTCTCCGTGAATCACCAAATAAATGGTGAGGTCCATGGCAAACCAACATCCTTCATCCGACAGCCATACTACGAATCTAGTTGCCTTCTCCCAACCACCGTCCCCCGCCGCGAATAAAACTCTATGACCTCGTACAGTCTTCTTACTCCTGAATCAGATCTGGAATTTGATATCTTCAGAAAATGCTGTGAATGGATGATCCAACCACAGCAACGATGATCCCAGCCTTGATGAATTTTGGAACCACCAAGGATGCCCGTCTAAGGCCAATCACTCCAAACGTGAATGTTAGTCTCATCTGGGCGCATACCCTTCTCCAGCATCACCAACGCTTTCAGCTGTAACAAATCAGCAGAGCAATTGTAGCAGTAATGGCCACCCAATCACTATGACGAGTCCAGAGGCCATGATACGACATCGCCACTTGGATCACAGTTCAAGCAAATCTACATCCAAAAAGGAGGCCTCCAGACTCCAGTACTCAAGGGTGGCCTGACCATTGCCTTATACAAAGGGATAATCACCTCCTTTTTCCTGCTAAATTCCTGTATATCATTGACAAAACCCCATGATCTGCTCTTGCAGTCTGTCTGCATTGTTCAGAAAACTTCATATCTGACTGCACAATTACTCCCAGGTCTTTTTCATTTTGTATCACCCTAAGTATAGTACCACATAGTTGGTACGTTATTCTGGGGTTACTTCTACTCATATGCAGTACTTTGCATTTTTCAATGTTAAACTTCAGTTGCCACTTCTCAGCCCATATGCCTAAATTTTCTAGATCCTGTTGCAGTAGCACACTGCCATTACTGTCATCAATAAACCTGCCAACCTTTGTATCATCAGCAACCTTCGACACTAAGCCTGATATATTTTGTATAATTATCAATATCATTGGTAAATATACAAAACTACAGTGGGCCCAAACCGAACCCTGAGGGACTTCACTAATAACATTAGTCCACGAAGAGCAGCACCCATTGATTACCACCCTCTGTCTTCTCCCACTCAATCACCCTTTTATTCATTGTGGCAACTTACCCTTAATACCATTCTGCTCCAATTTGTACAATAGTCTTCCATGCGCAACAGTGTTAGAAGCTTTCCTGAAATCCAAATATATGATATCAAAATTATTTTTTGCATCCAGTTCCTTTGTAACCACATCATAATATCCTATCAAATTTGTCAGACAAGATTTTCCCATAACAAACCCGTGCTGTGTTAATTATTGCTGCAGTCTTGTCCATATGATCCTGCAATGCTTCTCTAACCAGTAATTCCTTTATTTTACCCGGAACAGAAGTTAAACTAACTGATCTGCAATTACTCGTGTCACCCTTTGTGAATTAGGGATACATTTGCACATCTCCAGTCCGTGGGAAGTATTGATGTTTTAGTTCTTCAAATAGGCCTCTGGGGTTGGGTTTATTCATTCAGGTGAGAAACGCTAAAAAGCTAAAAACGCTACAGGTGAGAAACGCTAAAAATCATAGTATTGATGTTTTAGTTGGCAACTTATTCTGGATGATTAATTAAAATCGCTTGTGGATGGACTGATAGATAAGCCATTCGAAATTACCCTCTAGTGTAGGTTGTCTTGAGAATGCTGAAGTCATTGATCAGTGGAATCCAAAATGATAGCACATCTGCATATCTACAAATTATCTTTATTTACAGGAAAAACTAAAACGTCCTGAAACTTTTAGGCTTTATGACTGCCTCTAGTCTCCGAGGAACACACTCCACCAGGTTTTTTGTAAATGTCCTGATATTTTCCGCTATTCGGCTGTCAATGCCAGTGCAGTTTTTCGGACAGTCTCTCCTCACGCACACCCGACGATCCAATTCCACCCAGAGATAGATTCTTTATAGGAGTGAGGCCAAGGCGCTAGGCTGGCCCTTCTGTGTCGCATAGTTCGCATAATCACCGTCCTCACACCGACTAGAAAAGAGCTGAGTTCAAATCCCGTCAATAAAGCAATGAATTTTTACGGGGCATTTCACAACCTGCACGGGGACAGTGAGGTTTTCTCTCTCGAAAACTCAGGTTTTGCTGTACGTAAAACCCGAGTTTCCAGGTCAACTCGGATCATTGGTCATGGGCCTTCGCCTACATGCTGCCACAAAGTAGTTAACATGCTCAAGATGTCTAGACAGGCCTCAGAATTCATAGTTTTGTCTAAAATAACCAATGGTCCCAGTCCAAACCATGAAAAACAGCTCCAGACCTCATTGCCTCTGCCAAACTTCATTGTCGGCATAATACAATCCAACAAGTAGCCTTCTTCAAGTATTTGCCACACCCAAGCATGACTGTCAGACTGGTAGACTATATACCATGACTTGTCACTCCAAAACGCAGCTTTTCTTTTGTCTGTGGTCATTTTTCAAAGAACGGTGGGCCTTACACACTCTGACTAATGCCAGACAGCGTCTGGATGATTACTGACTTGTGTACAGCCGTATGATCATAGTAACCAGTATCATGTAGGGTCCTGGGCATTGTATTGGTGCTGACACGTGTCCCAATGATCTCACTGAGGGACTGGTGTGGTGTCACAACGTCCACCTGCTTTCTGAGCAGATGATTCTTTGCAGGACTCTCCTGTAACATTTCATCAGCTCCTGCGGTTTTCCAGGTCCTTTTGGGACTTTCGGCTCTAGTATTCTTCCATTTGCAGTTCACATGAGCAATCGTCGACCTAGGGATCTGAAGATCCCTAGTGATATTTCAAGAGCGCTAAAGTGCCATCGAACTATCACGTACAGACCGATTACTTATGTGGCATCCTGTTATCATTTCTTGCTCGAAATCCGTTAACTCTGTTTGCATTCACAATCGTCCTGTTTCTTCGAAGTTTTATGAACATATTTATAGTTGTGCTGACACATAATGCTTGGGTAGAATGTGAATATTAGTGGAGGAGGTTGGGACATTAATGGTAGAGCTGTGTAGATTGGCGACCACTGACTTACCCTCATAAACCATACTGCCCTTGAGCCATGAACGGGCGCAGGTATACTGATGGGAGACGATGAATTATGATACAAAAAAAGATGGATGGTTGACCTGTGGCTTTGAGGTGCTGTATGTTCTCTTTCAGCATTCGATTTTATAAAGTTTTAGAAAGATTGCATGTCTCTGTTCCAAATATTAACGACCGTGTCAGTGTGGCTCTGATAGCTTTCTAATTATCTGCTTAATTTCCTGTACCCTTGTTTTTTTATCTCCTGAAGATTTTTATTTTTTAATGGTGTTGATAATTTCTCTTAATGGAACGAAGTCGTTGATGACTGTGAGAACGATTTGAATTAGATTATCTCAAAGAATTAGAATTAGACTATCTCTGTTAAGGAGCGGGCGTAAGAGCAATAAGGACAAGATTGATGAGAAACCAGTTTGCTCTCCTGAAGTTCCTCCTCACAGGAATTGTTGACTTTTTAGGTACAACGTAGACTGTATATCACAGGTAACGAAAGTGTAGTCTGGTTGAGAAATCAGTATGTCATGTCATACTACATCGTATCCAGATATCATCATAAGGAGGAGGCATGATGACCAGGTTTTTGAGAGTTTTTTTTTAAATAGACCTAGGAACACTTATATGCATAGTTAAGAGGGGAATATGCTCCCTCTGCCTATGAATACGCCCCTGGTGTGCTACTGTATTTGATGCAAATATAAGATCAAGGTACACTTCACATCAGGTTGGTAAGTTATAATACTGAACTAAATCGGTGATGGAACCCGTAGTTGTTCAAGCAGTTAAAGAGCGATCTGGTTATGCTAGGACACTCCCAGCTCAGCTAAGCTTGTTGGGCTTTGGAATCGCCAGTTACTATAACCAAACTAGAGGAGCGAATATCGTATAGAATTGAATTCAGTACGCGATCTAAGCTTTGAATATCAAGCACTTCTAAGCAGTAGAGGAAGAAGGTATACTAAGATGATGAGTGTTTTAGTTTTTTAAGCTTTAAGGAGCAATAGCTTATTTCAGTACTCATACGGCAGACTGTGTGCACATGACTTGTGGATTGGACATGGAATGGAAACGTCGTTTCCTCTAGATCCTCCGAACTTTTGATGTAAGGTATAATTCTAGGAGATAACCTCGGAATCACATTAATATCTCTGAAGAGTCAAGTTTCAGTATTAATAAGTAGTGTACCGGTATATATCACGGTTGTTAGCATCGACAGCAGACTTTAACTCTGACGGGTTCTTTATCATGGTTCTACAATGTAGCCAAATAAATACTAAAGCTTTTTGTCTTCTTTGTAGATAAGTTAAAGTTTTTGTTCAGTAGAAAGAATAACTCTTTTCTTTTTAACATGATGGACGTATGGATTCAAATAAAAAAAATCGTACGAGAAGGTTAAAATTTAAGCTCACAGTAGTAAAGGAACAACACTTAAAACAGATTCCATTTTTTTTGTAATGGAGAGCCTACTATATACTATATAATATAATACACACTGGCGAAAAAAGTACCAACCTCTATTCAGTATCGAATCGGCCCTCCTTTGTTTCGAATGATAACACGTATGCGGCGTGGCATGAATTTTTTTAATAAGGCAAGCAGTGTCCATCGCTGATGTTCTCGCCACACTCTCTGCCTACCAATCAATGCAAAACAAAGTGTATCGTGATTCGTCTAACCACATAACTTTCTTCCGTTGTTCCACTATCCAATCATGATGTTCTTGACACAACTTGAAAGTGTCTGCAATTCTGCCCAGACACGATAGGAGGGAGTATATGTTGAGGGCCTTGTCGATCAATTCGACCCTGGAAAGATTGTGCAAGGTTCAAGGGGTATAATTTTTTTCAGCCTGGTCTGTACTTTTTAACAGGAGAGACTGCTTCTACAGAGATTGGATACACTTAAACAGAAAGGGTGCAAGAATGTTTGCTGATGCTATCGAGGCAGTGTTAGCTTGGGGGGACACAAGGACTAATAGATTAACAGTAGCCACTGGCAGAGGTGAAAGTGATTCTTGCACTGCTTCTATTGGAATGAGCAGCAGCCTGGAAAACGGTAAGCCAATCTCTGGAGGAGAAAGTAGGTTTCCCCCAGTAAGTTATTTCCAGTTTTCAATCCACAAAACTTGCAAATCGCGACGAATATGATAGGTATACAGGGTATCTCAAAAATATACGGCATAACTTCAGGAATGAGTTTCTCATATGAAGACAATAAAAATATTTTATATCAACATAGTTCCGGAAATGCTTGGTTTCCGGGTTTTGTAGGTCTGTCTATGACACTTAACTGTTCACATCACCTTATAGTAATTGTTCGGAATGTCCACCTTCAGGCTGAATACAGGCCTCACATTGACATCTCATGGACTCGCGAAGATGATGCCAAATTCCTGACATGTTTCGTATTGTCTCACAACCTGCCACAATTCGATTGCGGAGAGTTTCCACATCAGCTACCGGAGTCGAATACACCAGTGACATAAATGGCCCCACAAGAAGAAATCTATTGGGCTTAAATCAGTGAACGTGGAGGCCAGGCAGTTGGTCCACCTCTACCTATCCACCGACCAGGAGCGCGAGGTGTAAAGGTCCCATGTTCACAAAGGCGGCGATGGATACCTTCAAACGTTTTTCTGCTGGGCATCTTCGTTCTGGGAACCTTTCATGGTACAAATGACGAGCCTCCAGAGCATTGCCGTCCGCCCAACCGTGCATAAAGTGCATATCCGCTTGTTTCTGATTTGAGTACATGGTCGGAATGGAAAACCACCAGATTCCGTTAGTACCTTGTGATGAAGGAAATCACCTGTGGGAGATAAGACATTCCAGTTACTAACTCGGGAGCCAAGCATTTCCGGAACTATGTTGATATAAAATATTTTTATTGTCTACATGTGAGGAACTCATTCCTGAAGTTATGCCATGTATTTTTGAGACACCCTGTATATGTGAAAAGCTCTCGTTACAATTATAATTTAAATTTCAAAGTTCCAAACGTTTCAAAGTTTAACGATGTGAAAATTGCAACATCTCACATGTTACAATTTTCACATATAGGTATCTGTCCGGTCGATCTTTCAATTTACTCAAACTGTCAGCATCAGCTACCTGCAAAGGCAACTTGTTCCAACAATCAACGACCAGCTGGCAGTGCCGGATTAAGGGACGGGCTAGTAGGGCCCTTGCCCGGGGCACCAAAAACAGAAGAACAATGAGGCAAGGAATATATACAGTATATCCTTAGTAAGAGGGCGCCGAAAAACCTTTCTGCACGGAGCTCGGAAATACCTTGGTTCAGCTCTGCTTGCTGGCTAAGAGAAAACTTCCTGCTACATGATCTAAGCCTCAACCCCCGTAATTTGAATTTATGACCCCTAGTTCTGGAATTCTCTATAACAGTGAAAATTTCGCCTTCATACATTTTACTAGTCCCTCTCAGAGTCTTGTAAACCTCAATCAGGTCGCCTCTGAGGCCTGGCTACCAAGCTCTGTGGCCCACATAATCGGAGTCTTTCCTCATACGGTCGTACATGTTGCCGTTCCTACTATTTGAGTTGCCCGTTTTTCGACCCTTTCAAGAAGCTCAATGTATATTTTTTCACGCGAGGTCTCCACACTTGCACACAATATTCCAAATGTTGTCTTACAATTGCCCTGTACAGTTGGATTATGACCTGCCTATCTCTAATGGATAACGATCTATCAATCATTGATAGCACACCATGGACTTTCCTGGTTGCCTTTTTAACTGTTCAGCAAACTTAAAACTCCCCGTATCATAACTTCCAGATCCCTTTCTTCCTCCACTATTTTCAATTCACTATTTTCAACCCACCAAGTGTATTATTTATTTGGGAGTTGCTATTCGCCAAGTGTAAGATTATTTAGCAGCATTAAAACATTGCTGCTACCTTGACCATCCTTGAAGTCTGTTCGTTATCTTGAAGGAGCGCTGCTTGGCACTGCCAATTTAATTTTTTTTTCTTTTTTTTTCACCCCGAAACACATGAAAAGAAGGGAAAAATTAAATGCATAATTTTGAACACCTAGGGGGCACTGCTATAATGAAGCTTTTTTTTTTTTGTTTTGTTTTGAGATGTCAGCAAGGGTTGAGTTTATTTTTCCAGTGTTATGGGTGCAGATTTTGAGGCCGCAATAATGCTTTAGCCTGGTAAATTTTTTTCACATGTTTTTAATGCTTAAGTCAGCTTTTATAATTTAGCATATTAATAGACGAACCGAGATGGGTGTGTTGCTTGCTTCCAAAGCTGTGCTAAGATGGGAGCAGCATCAATCTAGCAGCCATCTCTCTGAAGTAATAAAATGAACTGTATGGTTATCACATTTTCATGCAAGGCGTTGACTATAAAATGAATGAATATTACTGAGACATTTTCATGTAAATGGGACAAAAAATCATAATATGGTTCTGGTTGCGTCCTATCTACCCTCTGTGAGTAGTTAGCGACACGCACTCTGCACAGCACTCGGTGGAGTTTGGAATACAAATCGGGGGTGGGATGGGTGAATGTTCTTTAACCCATCATTTCACAGGGTGGGGGGTTGAAAGTTCTTTAACCCATCATTTCACAGTGTGAATCAACTCACTTTGAGATTCACATAAGCTGTTAATGAAAAGTTTGTTATTGCCATTGCTACGGTGGCTATATTTTCAGTGATGAAAACCAGGACAGAACGAATTCCTCAGATGGAAAAATCTGAAGAAGAAAAATATCGACATTTCTGTGAACCAACTGCAAAAGCGAGGGTGATGTAATTTATATTCACATGGCTTTTCTTGAATACCCAAATACTCGCATTAGCAAAGCTAATGCATTATTATGCTCCCTTATTATACAAAAAATTTGTATTTTTTTTGCACAAAATTTATTAATATCTGAAATTTTATTTTTAGTTCAAGTAAAATTATCAGTCAGTTTATTACAAAAATCCCAATTAAGGTAATCAAAATGTATTTTACTTAAAGAAACTATTTCATAAACAGAAAATGGAGGTGAAAGGCAGACCTAGTGGGGCAGTTTCACTCCTCTCTGCTATATTCAATTAAAATATATTATTCCCACATTTTTGTGACATGAAGGAATTGAGAAAAAGAAAGGTGTATTGGCACAGAGAGTTTTGAGTACTATGCTATTTAATCACTTCTTTTTAGTAGTGATAAGAAAAATGAATACTGCTCATGGGTCAACGATGTTCCTCAAACTGTGTTCTCCAAAAAATCATAATTAATAATTAAAAAAATAAAATAAATAAATTTTGCATATTTGTAGCATCACCACTTTCGTATCATTATAATTTTTTTTTTCAGTTATTAATATACTGGCATAGACTGATAATCAGATAGACTGCAGAACACTTTATTTTGGTGGATATTGCATAGAAAAGTATGCGTAGAGGTAATGCCATCTATGAAAAAAGTAGCAATGTAGTGGTCTAATATGCCATTCTTATGCGGGTTGGAAAGGGGGAAGCGAATTGATATCATAACTAAACTCACTTCCTTATATAAATTTTTTTTTTTATAATTATCAGTATTTCAAAATATTATAATTAAAATAAATGACCATAGATTTGTGGTTGAAAAAATTAACTTTAAAATGAGAAGCAAGTACTTCTAGTATTGCAACTGTGGTCGATGAAAATGAACACAATATTGTTGCACTTCAAAGTAAGGATGAACAATCGCAGCCTTTTGTTCCCCAAAAATCCAAAGTGAAAAAACAGGAACCAACTAATAAAAGACCAAAACGAAAGTATGATGACAGTTATTTGAATTTTGGCTTTACATGTGTTGGAAATAAAGGTGCTCCTGATTCACAGTGCATCGTATGTAATAAAATAATAGTAAATAGTTCTTTGGCTCCTGCTAAACTGGTGTTTCGTAAGTATTCCATAAATATATTGCGAAATGAAAAGTGTTCCGTAAATATATTGTAAGATAAAAAGGTTCCATGACTAAAAAAGTTTGGGAAACGCTGGTGTAAGGTAATGAGTAGGCTGCATGCAGGTCTGGATGCCTCATTTTAGGAAAAATGTGAACCTGTTAGGAATGGGTGCAGAGAAGAGCAACAAGATTAGTAAGGGGTACGAACAAATTCTCGTGCCCACCCCCTAAAAAAAAAAAAAACTTGATTTCTGCATCTGAAGAGTAAGCATTTGCAAGGAGACATGACTGAAATGTTATGGTTTTAAATGGACTGAGTAAACTAAATGCTGATGGGATAAGGATAATACATATAAAGGAGCATAAATTGGAAAAGGATGATTGCAGACCAGATATGTGAGAACCTGCATTGATTATTGGAAGAAACTTCCATCTGGTGTTGTGGAAGTGGATAGTTTTAATAAATTTGTTATTAATAAATTAATATTTTATTAATAACAAATTTATTAATAATAAAAATTGTTAATAAATTATTAGAGGGGATGTACAAATGAAGTAATTTTTTTCAATATTACTGATGCTGTATAAGTTTTTGCTACTACTAATACTAAAAAAATATCATAAACAGTGAGAAAATATTTCATAACCTAATATAACTAATATCATAATTTAGAGTATTCTTTTATAGTTCGATCATAAAACTAAAAAAGCATTTGGAAAAATTTTCCTATACTGAAATTTGTATAGCCTGTCACAAAGAAGTAACAAATAGAAGAAATTAATTTTGAAATCAATAAATTAACTAATACTGTTTAGCCCTTTTCAAATTGTAACTTCGTATGCTACATGCAGCTCACCTCAAATAACTTTATTTTTTCATGCTAGGAAATTGTTGCTGTGCTGAGATACCCTCTGTCTGATGATTAATAATTGCCCAATTGAATTGCACACATATAGCATCTATGCGTTTGCGTATCTGTTCACCTGCTCTATAATGCATGGCATTTGATTCTGTTACCTAACACTCTGTTTCATGAAAAGAGTAATTGAACCTAATAAAGTGGGCACTCACTACAAACATCAGAATTCATACTCAATTTCGCATTATATACTCATATTCATACTCCATTTCACAATTCGTATTCCTACTTCAAATGTGTACCCTGGCCAATTCATAGTCATACTCAATTTAGCAACATTTATGAACCCTGAATTTATGGGGAGTCAAAATGTCGAGAGGCCATCTTGTGGATTCCTTGGTTAGTTCTTCAAGGGAGTACATCATAATCATCACAGAAGACTAAACTGGATGGCTGGATAGCCGTTACCATCTCAATATATGTGAAAATATGTACATCATTTCTATCCTTGAAAATTGGAAGCGGTATCGTTGAGGATACGTTTCCAGGTACATCTGGCAATGTGGTATGTTTATTCCCTATGGTTTAGTGTACTTTCAAAATAATGAGGCAACTATCCACCATGCCAAATAAGTGAAAGAGCAGCTTGAGGAAAACTTCAAATGTGTACCCTGGCCAACGCAATTCCCTACAACTCAATCCCAGTGAGCATCTCTAGGATGAATTGGAGAGGCATATTCTTCAGAATAATCCGCATTCCCTGGCTTCCAAGTATTCAAGTCAGTTTAGTGACGAATGCTCCAAAATTCATCGTCTCTCTACTTTCAACTACATATAATTCTAGAGTGCTGTACTAGGTGGTTTTTTTTTTTTTAAACGTAAAGTCACAAAAAATGAGGAAATCAATGAAAATTATTCTAGTGACCACCTTTCTAAAATCTTGAATAGGCTGCCACAGCAGTGTCTCATCTTTTAAATAAATGGAAGGCTACACTTTTGAGACTTTTATTTATTTAAAAGTTGTGTGATATCGTGGCAACTCTTGGAACCTCTAAATTTGTTCTGCTGTAAGCTATAAGCTCAGTGTATTTAGTATATAGTGGAAACTTTTTGGCCACCAAACACTAGAGGCAAAGACTTCCTTTTCCTCTAGTGTTTGGTGGCCAAAAATAATGAAGCAGTGAATTTTTCTTCATTATAAAGTTACAGAACTTAAAATAGCCGAGAGTATTTCTAAATATCAGGTTAAAAGAGTGCTCTATATTACTTTAGTTATTTTATATAGTTTTATATTTAAAATATGTGGTTATCTTATATTACAACTCATTATTTCCAAAATATTTGCAAAAGATATTTTCATTGTGTCTGCTGTGTATATTGATTTCATATGTTCTTTTCATTTTGTTTCAGATTTACTGTGGGAATAAATGGCTGATCCAATAAACAGTTAACAAAAACCATAAGTAAGTGTACTAATCGGTGTAATATCAATAATTTTACAAGAATTCACAAATCAACAGTCTCAAGATGACTAATGAAATTAACAAGGAGGATGTTTTGCAAGAAGAAAATTTCCCAGAGAAAATTAGAGAATCGCAAGAAATATCAATAACACAGGAGATAAGGGAGCAGAATTCCATCTTCCAAAAACTTGTAGAGAGAATGACCTATGGAATGCCTTTCTCAAATGATAATTGTATTAACGCAGAGAAATTAGCTCACACTATAAAGGAAGACTTTAAATGTAGTATCTGTGGGAAAATATTTTCATATGCAAGTCACCTCAAAACGCATATGTTTGTTCATTCTCAGGAGAAACTCTTTTCTCCTGAAACATGTGTTAATTCATTATCTGAATCAGGTAATCTGGCAAGAGAGTTATTGGCTCACATTCAGGATAAACCATTCTCTTGTGAAATATGTGGCAAAGCATTTTCGCACTCGAGCAATTTGAGAAAACACAAGTTGGTTCACTCTCAGAATAGACGCTTCTCTTGCAATGTATGTAATAAAGCATTTTTAGATTCAAGCAATTTGAGAAAACACTTGTTGGTTCACTCTAAGGAAAAACCGTACCCTTGTGGAATGTGTGACAAGGCATTTTCCAAATCAAATAACCTGAAACAACATTTACTGGTTCACACAAAGGAGAAGCCTTTTGTTTGTGAAATATGTGGCAAAGCATTTTCACAATCATCTAATCTAAACACACATCTCAAAAAACATTTATTTGTTTATACTCATGAGAAGCGCTTCTCTTGTGAAATATGTGACAAGACATTTTCAATGCCAGGCAATCTAAAATCACATTTGTTGATTCACTCTCAGGAAAAATCATTCATTTGCGAAATATGTGGAAAGACATTTTCGCTGTTAGGTAATCTAAAATCACATTTATTGATTCATTCTCAAGAGAAATCCTATATTTGTGAAATATGTGGCAAGGCATTTTCATTGCTAAGCAATCTAAAAGCACATTTGTTGATTCACACCGAGGAGAAAACCTACATTTGTGAAATATGTAACAAAGCGTTTGCAACGCCACGAAATCTACGAACACATTTGTTCGTTCACTCTCCAGACAAGCCATTCATTTGTGAAATATGTGACAAAGCATTTTCAGTACCAAATAGTTTGAGAAAACATTTATTAGTTCACTCTCAGGAGAAACCCTTTGCTTGTGAAATGTGTCCTAAGGCATTTGCGACATCAAATAATTTAAAACAACATTTATTGGTTCATACCAAGGAGAAACCTTACCCTTGTGAAATGTGTGACAGAGCATTTGCAAGACCAAGTGACCTGAAATCACATTTATTGGTTCACACGAAGGTGAAATCCTTCTCTTGTGGGATGTGTGACAAGACTTTTGCAAAATCGTTTAGTCTAAAACAACACTTATTGAGTCATTCCGAGGAGAGACCCTTCACTTGTGAAGTATGTGGTAAGGCACTAAAAAGAGCAGATAATCTAAAAAGGCATTTGTTAACTCATACCCAGGTGAAACCTTTCTCTTGTAAGATATGTGGTAGGGCATTTTCAGAATCAGGTAATCTAAAGCAACACATATTAGTTCACACTAGGGAGAAGTCTTTTCCCTGTGAAATGTGTGGCAAGGCACTTTCAACAAATGGTAATCTAAAAAAACATTTAATGACTTGTCCTCAGAGGAAACAGTTGTTTTGAGGAAATCGAGGCACACAGATTAATAATGGAGAAATTTTTACCAATTTTCAATCCAGAATAGTTTTCCCTATGTGGTATATTTGATTCCTGTGTTCAGTGGGTATTAACACTGTCAACCTCAACTCTAACTACCTCTTTCATCATTTCTTTAAGTTAATTGTTGATATTTTATCATTTATAACACTTTCATTCTGAAACACAATCTCTCTATCTCTCTCTCTCTCTCTGTCGATGATTACTGAGCTGCATAAACAAACATGATGCAGGAATTCCTCGTAATGGTACATCACTCTGTTTACAGCTCTTTTTGTAACTTTTTTTTTTTTTTTTTTACAGAATAAAGCTAACTTCTTCATTTACACTGATGATATATAAAACTTTGTACTGTATTATTCAACTCAATTATTTTAGACGTAGCAATGCCAAGGAGAGATTTAAACACCGAAGCTCAAAGGTGCCTGTTTCCCACAAATTTTAGTCACCTTTTGACAAATATATAGACTGTCTAACAATGCTGAAATAAAATTGTTAGCTGGAGGAAAATTAAACTAACAAATTTGTTTTGCATTGTAATCTCTAAATGTAATAATAGATTTAAAAAAATCTCATTTTGGGATACTTAAAAAAAATGCACAATATTTCTTTTAAAAATTAGCTCTGCTATTTTCCACTTCTCTACTTTGGAGAAGTGGAAAATAAGTGTCATATATTTGGTTACAGATGTATAATTTCTTTTCTTTTCTTTTCTTTTTTTTTTTTTTTTTTTTTTTGTGCAAGGTAAAAATAGTTTGTTCTCATAAGCAAAAAAGTAAAGCACATTCTTTTACATTCATCTAGAAGGGGTTTTTGATTTTTTTCTTAATATTAAATTATATGTGCTTAAAATATCAATGATTTCTATAAGATGTGTGCTGATTTATATTCCTACATTGCCGTATTGGTAACTGCACAAAACATGTTAATGCAGGTAACTCCTGGAAACCACCTACTTTTGAAGGTGAGGGAGGGGTTGCCACGCATTCAGCAAAAAAGAGAACAAGTCCTCTAATTTTTCCATCATCTCCAACAAGCTTTTTAAATAAATCAGATATTTTTGGCTCTACTTACTGTTGGGTATTCACAACATTTTGAATACCAAACACTAATTCTGGTGTTGCCCTACTAAATTGATTTTCTGAAGAAATCTGGTGTTTATATCTGTTAATTTTGTTTAAAAGTTATTCCTCTAATTGTTCAGTTTCTGATTGTTACTTGTCATCTGGAAATAAGGGTGTACTGATTTTGAACTGTTCAAAATCAATAGAATGTTAATAACGCATGAACAGTGAAAAATTTAGAAAAATGACTATGCTCTTTTTTTTTTTTTTTTTTTTTATCTAAAAGCAGCATTATATTGCAGACAGAGCTGAGCTGCTAGGTGAAGCAAAGAAATGCTTTGGGGCACCGCTCTGTATAATATAGCACATAACAGGTGCCACATTCATATGGATCAGCGTGGCTACCGAACTTAAAAATTCACCAAAAACAAAACAGCTTTCCATATGATTATAGCCTGACTGCTTAGAAAATAACTTGCTAATCTTGAATCTATTCTGTTTTATTTACCTTTGTACTTATATTACTCATATTGCATAGAACAGGTAAAACTAATATATGTATTAAAGTATAAACTGTAATTGTTAACTGGAGTTTTTGGATATGTTATGTTTATTAGCATCATAGTAATTTGGCTTATTCTTTTTTCTTTTTGCCCTTAAAAATAGTCTGTGTATGGTCTGAGAATGGGTTCCAGCAGAGTTTCCTAAACGTTACCTTAATGTAGTAGGATTTAATTAGTAGCTAAATAAACTATCTTGATATTCATGTAGTATAAGAGTGGTCATTATAAAAAAAATAAATTTCAAAGAAAGCTTAGTTAACTTTTATTCTTCTAAAACCAAGTTCTGCTTATTTCTTGCAAAAATGTGAGTACTGCAGTAGAGAAACTATGAATTCTGCTGCTTCCCCCCCCAGATCTGCCAGTATGCTAGTTTGTTTCACCGCTGTCTCATCATATTCAGTGACACTCTGATTTCTAGACAAGACCATATATCTCTATTATGGATTACTCGGATTTCTAATCTCTCTTGGCATAACACGTCACAAATATTGCTTCCTTCACACCAAAAAAACTGGGGTTTCTTTTCATTCTCTGTGTTACTTTTTTTAAAAAAATACTCACTCTTTAAAAGTCTCAAAATTTGCACTACTGAAATATTGTACCCACAGGTGGCATTCTCTCCCCCCCCCAACCTCTCTCAAGCTTTTCAATGCCATTCAAAAAGGTGTCTGATCAACATTCTGTTTTTGCTGCATGCCTTTCTTATAGATACTTCCATGGGCACTGTTCTTCTGCCCACCTAGGCCACCACACCTGGACACCTGTTTTTGCACCACGCTGGAAAAATCTATACACTTGCCAAATTGCCAATTGTTCATTCGGTTTTCATATCCAATGACTACTCAGAGATTTGGACATCAGGGTTGACAGTGTTACTCCATTGCCAAGGCAAGCTCTTCCACTCCATCATGGTCTTGTTCCAGTCTGCAGTTTCTCTCTTAACAGCTGAGAGGAAGACAGTACTCCATCAGCTGTCTACCTGCAGCTCTACTCATCACACCATGCTGAACGTTGACTTCTTGCCAGTCGCACAATGGTTTGAAATCAATGTCTGTGGGATCTTCAGCTGCCTTCCCAGACACTACGATATCTGAACAGATCCCTGTTGAATGCGGCATATGCACTGCACAGCTGCATGCAATTGAACTAGCTTTGCATCACATACAAACTCACCACCGATGAAAATGTATTATGTATAGGCCTTGTCATCAATGAGTTTTAATCCTAATCCAGTCCTGTCCTGGATACAGCAGAGACTACATTCCCTTTCACAGTTTAAATTTGATGTTAATTTCTGCTGAATCCCTAGCCATGCTGGAATCTTCAGAAAACTTAGTGCACTGATTTGGCAGACACCACAGCCAAATCAGCAGTAACCCTTTATAATTCTTGTCTGGTAGTCCCCTCTGCAGACTACATGCAAGTTATATGTTGAGAGCCCTCCTAGGTGGGAGCATTGTAACATCATTTTAACCATCAAACACATGTTGAAAGTCCAGATTTTTTATAAATGCACGCCCTTTGTGTCTTAGCACTCTTAACTGTCTGACCAAGTCTTATACACTCAGATTTTACCCAACAAAGACGATATGTCCGAAATTTTTAAAAAACTGTAAATCTTTATAGCATTATATAAATGCTTCTTAATAGTTGTCATGTATTTTTAGGTTACTGTTGTTTTTAATAAATGTAAATATTGGACTTGGTGCACCATGGTCTTGGTTGCCCATGTGCCATAAAAACTAAAATCACTTGCTCACTCACTGCTCTTCTGAATTGGCATCTGCAATTTCCCCCTCTCTCTTCCAGACGAGTCCAAATGTGTAACAACCAGTTAGCATTCATTCACTGTCCAATTCCAAACTCAAGCCAACTTTTTCAACTTTTCACAGAGCATCTTTTCTTCTTCCCCATTTATCCATTCTTCTGCTTTCTGGAACAACCTTCCTTCACATGTTTTTCCTGAAAATTGCAATCTTCAGAAACTCAAGTCCAATGCCAACTTCTGTCTTCAACTTGTGCTTGGTACTAAGTACTATAGTCTAATATGTTTCTTGTTTTTGAGTTTCATCAAAATTCTTTTCTAGAATTTTCCTAGAATTATTTTCTAAGCAGTCAAATAAGTCATCCTTTCTTAAAAATCAATGCACTATACGGCAGTTTGTTATAAAAACTGTTTGAGGATTCAGACCACTCATAAATACAAATTATTGAAAAAAACAGTTATTAAATTGAAAACTGCTTTTTGGAGTTAATGAAATTATACCAGTTTTTCTCTCTCAGAGGCGCCTCTGTAGCCAGGTGAGAAGGAGCAGCAGTGGTAGCACACGCTTCTTGATTAGACCGGGGTTCGAGCCTGTCACCACCAAATATGGAGGATACGGAAAGGTCAGGGAATGACCACCGCCAGATCCCGGAGCAATTTGGCCTTAGTTGCTAATGCTCCTAAAAAAAAAAAAAAAGTTTTTCTTCAGCACTGTCGATACAATGTTAACACTGATATTTCCCACACATTATCATTCGTGGAAAAACATCAGCATTAAAGGTTGCTACTTCTACCTATGAAGTCAGCTGATATAAATTAGAGAAAATAACCAAAAAAGAAAAATAATCTTTGAAAAACAGTGCTCAGTGGATGTAGTAGTGGTGTCAACTGATAATGCAGTCCATTAAGAATCTAATTTTAATGAATATAGCATAAAAGACAATTTTGAACTGACTTTCATATCTTCTAGTAAATGAAGGTTGCTGAATTTTTTTAATATTTTATTACATTGTTGAATATTATTTATTATCAAATATGGTTGTAAATATTATTTAATGTAATGAAACATGTGAATGAAAGATTGAGTTTTAAATTTTTTTAACAACCCAAATATTTGTCTAAAGATTTTGGACAAATATTTTCCTAACACGTCGACCTACCAAATCACTGGTCTTTACTTCCCTTATTGTTGAAATCAAACAATAAGGAAGTAAAGACCATTCAAAACATTCTCTATTAGTCTGAATGAGAATCCACTTGTGCATATGTTTGTTTCAATTTCAAAATGACTTGCCATCCTAATAAGGCATCATCATAAAGCATCTAATTTGCATCATAATATCTAATCCATTACAATTGACTTTGTGAAGGTGTGTAATTTTATTCATTCTTTGTTGTACATAAATGTCATATGCATATACAGGGAGTGGACAAATGCAAACACCTGTGATAAGAGTTACAGGTATGCACTAATATGGTGTTGACCACCCTTTGCTTTTAAAACAGTTTGTATTCTATGTGGACTAGATTAAAATAAATCTTTAACTGTCCTAAGAGGAATGTTGGGAGGGCGCCTCCGTAGCCAGGTGGGAAGGAGCAGCAGTGAGTAGCACACACTTCTTGATTAGACCGGGGTTCGAGCCCATCACCACCAAATATGGATGATGCGGAAAGGTCAGGGAATGACCACTGCATATCGTGGAGCAATATGGCCTTAGTTGCTAATGCTCCTAAAAACCAAATAACAAACAGTGAGTGAGGAATGTTGGGCCATTCTTCATGGAGGAATGTTTCAAGCTCCCTGAATGATGAAGATGGAGTGTAAAATCTGCTTCTCACTCTACTGTTCAAATATGCCCACAGTGGCTCAATAATGTTTTAAGTCTGGTGATTCTGCAGGCCATGGGAGATGCTTAGCTCAGTTTCATGTTCCTCAAACGAAGATTAGATACATCTGGCTGTGCGTATTGGGGCATTATTATCTTGAAACATGGCATCATTTGCGGGAGAACAATATTTACATCATGGGATGAACCTGAACACTCAGAATATCAAGGTGGCACTAATTTGCCCATTCAGGGTAGTGATAGGACCTAAATAAGGCCAAGATATTGCTGCTCAAACGAATGTCAACCCTCCATGTTTGAAGGTTGGCACAGGGCAGTCATAATGACCACCGCCATGTAAAGTCTTCCTGATGTTGGAAAAAGTGTGAATAATGCTCCATGTAAAAATATGACATTTCCAATCATCAGGTGTCCAGTTTTTATGCATTTATTGCAGAGCTGTTATGGCTCTGCCATAAATTTTTGCTTTATGAAGTTCTTGCTGAACTGTTTTGCTGGAAACTGGATTGCTGAAACTCAGATTAAGTTCTGCAGTAGCTTTATATTTTCGGGCTACAATCCTTTTTAGTATCTGGCAGTCTCTTTCAGTCAGCTTCGATTTTCTGCCACAGTTTATTCTATCCAATTTTGTTTTTTCTATACTTGATGAATGCAGACATCACTTTTGATACCATTGCTCTGGATACATTAAATAAATCAGCACTTTTTAGTCACCAATGCCCCTGCTAAATATGCATGAACAATTTCGGAATTCAGACACAGACAAGTCGGTCATTTCTTAGTGTACCTTTTTATATCACTAAATAAACATCAGCTATTAGATGAACAAGTTAGTGCAAGTTCATCTAGTAAATTTTCCTGTAGCTTTCAGCCCTAAACCCCTTTTTTAGTCTTTACATCAGCTATTATTGTTGTTCCTTCATAGTACTATCTGCAAGCAACAAAAAAAAAAAAACTGTCATGCAGCTGTTACAAAAACTACTTTCATATCAAGTGTTTCCATTATTTTGCCCACCTCCTGTAAGTGTTATATTGTTTTCAGATTTTATCTGTATTTAATTAATCTCATCTCAGTGTTTACTGATTCAAAGGTATTTACTCCTTGCTTATATGGCTTTCAGGGGAAAACCCCAGCTGATATGACTATAATCCCTGTGTATTAAATGTTTCTAAGCTAATAAACTGATTTAAATGATTTCAGAGTGCTTGAAACTGATTAGTCATTTTTGTGATGTCTGTATCATTTTGATACAAGACATTTATTTGTTTTAGTTTTAAGTTTTAACCTTTCAACTCTCCATCAGAAACTCACATCAGAAATTGGAACACTGAAACCATGGTTTTTTTTTTTTGGTTTTTTAAAAAAAAAAAAAAAAAAAAAAAACCATAAAATATAATTTGATTGTTGAAACAAAATCCTTATTCATAATTATATTTAAAAATTTATCCTTTCTATGTTTGAATTTTTTCCCACCCATTCTTCCCTTCCATCACATGCTTTACATCTTGCAAACAAGTGGAATGCTGTTTTTGCAGGATAAAAAATATGAATTTCTTCCCTTATTTCATCTGCTGTTCCGTCAGGAAGTATTCACTTATAAGCAGAGTCATTTTTTAAGAACAACATGATCATTGCCCATAACATTTCCCCCCCTCATAGTGGGATATATATTTTTAGTTATACTAAATATTTATTTTTAAAGTAAATATAATTTTATTGTTCAATAAATAATAAGAATTGGAATTCTTACAAAAATATCGAAATATAAATTAAAAAAAAAAAAAAATCACACAAGAGGAAGGTGTCCTAAACAGCTGGTGCCTCTGAGCTATAGCTCAGAGTCGATTTTGTGCTGAATTAATCAGTATCGCAATTTTTGCCCTAACCCCCAGCTGATAACTCAGATTTTCTAAATTAACCTCTGCCTCCCAGGTGCAAAAGTTGATACTAATGTTTATCAGAAATCAGTTCTAAGGGAAGCTAAAGGGACTATGGTGACTGTATGAGATGAAAAAATATTAAAAATGTGAGATGAGTTAAAATGTTTTTGCCTGTAATTTTGCAGATACATGGTAGGAAGGATTTTATGATGAGCATCTTATGGATTAACCTGTAATGTAATCAGATTGGCATGTTTAAGGCTTCGGTTGGATTGAGCAAGCTTGGTGCTGATGGAATCCATCTTGCTCAGATTACATACGAAGGGGCATAAATTCAAATTAAGGAAGGGTGGTTGCAGGATAGATGTAGTAGTAGTAGTAGTAGTGGCATGTGATGCAAGAAAGCAAATGTATGAGCTTATGCAGCATCAGCCAAAAAAAAAAAAAAAAATCACACCATTCCCTCCAAATGCCTGTCCAGTTCCTCCTTAAATTTATTCAACCTATCAACTTCCACAACGTCAGATGGAAGTTTGTTCCAGCAATTAACCACCCACTGGCTAAAGGCAAATTTCCGCACATCTATTCTACATCTGTCTTTTCTTAATTTGAATTTATGCCCCCTTAGGTTCGTAATCTGAACAAGTGGAAGGATCCCATCAGAATTCAGCGTGCTCAACCCATTCAAGGCCATATGTGCAGAAGTTTGCCTTCAGCTAATGGGCAATTGATGGAACAAACTTTCATCTGTTGTGGAAGTGTGTAGTTTGAATAAATTCAAGGAAGAACTAGAACAAATTATTGGAAGGGATGGATGGGTAACGTGGGAATTTTTTATTTTTATTTTGGCTGATGAAATATAATCTAGTTTTCTTGCATCATATGCTAATACTAATACCAATGCAAAGGAATGGGCCAGACGTGGGTTGAAAACCCCCATTGCAAACAAAATGAATGTATCTAAGCTTCTGGTCATTCCACTAAGGTTAATATTTTAGGTCTAACCGAAAAATGGTACCACAGCTAGATGAGGAACAATAAATTTCATAAATAGTGTGTACTTGAAAGACAGAAAGGATTGAAATGCAGGCGGGAATATGCTCATCAAAAACTGGCTGGAAACAACATAATTTCCGGAATCTGATCCTGTCCAAGCGGAAATTGTCCTATACTAGTGGTAAAAGAAAGATGATAGTGGGAGCATGTTACAAGTTAAATGAGCCAAAGGAATATGATAGAAATCTATGTAGGCAATCAACTTGACAAGCATGATTGACTTGTTTCAATGACTTTAACCCCCTTATTGGCTGTGCATTGTGGACCTATACGGGACCAGGTGTTTTTTTAACTAACTTGACTTTATTTCAGCGTGCTATACCTGGAGAGAGGAGCTCCAGTGCAGAAACATATTCCCAATTTTCCTCATAACTGAGTCCCTAATAGGACTACTTCCACTTGAACTGAAAAAATTCACTCAATTTTTTTGGTTCTTGAATCAGGAGTTCATTCTTTGGCATATCACTAGTCACCAAGCCTCTGGTTTTATTCTGTGCCACAGCATCCCCTGCTTTTTCAGCAATCAAAACTCATCAGTTAATGCACCAAGTTTTATTTTTTAGCCACCAATTTTTCCATCTAGTGTACGGATATGAGCCATCTGTTGTAGCATCTAATATCTTTAAGTGACTTTCAAGCACAGTGCAGCTTGTGAGCAGTAAGGCAGTTTGCCTTTGACCAGTCTGAGTCATGCATAATGGAATCTTAGACCCTCTTGTATCAACCATGGTTATAGATAAGAAATATTCAAGGTTAAAATTTACAAAATATTTTGGAAATTAAAAAAGTATTACTTAAAAGTTGTAGTCTACATCAGTGTTTCGCAATGTTTAATAGACCATGTAGCACCACAAAGTATATCCTAATTTAGGCAGAGCACTAGAACAAATATGCATATTTGTTCTGGTGCTCTGCAGTGAAGTTCCTAGACTGGTGCTTCTGCAGTCATGTTTGTTGAGTTCAAAAATAAACAGAAGTAAGTTGTAGTTCAAACTTTCAACTGGCGGTGGTCCAGCAGGCTGACAGTAACAACCACTTCTTATTAGTTGCATTAATGTTCTGTGTCAATTTTTCAATGGAGCATTGAATGAATTCCAAATTTTGCATCAGACTGGAAAATCTGCAACAGAAATGTATGAAATTTTAAAAATTTCTTATGAGAATGAAACATTAAGTTGTACCAGTGAGTTTGAATGGTATAAGCCATTCAATCACATGAGGATGTTTGTTTGCAATGACCTAAGATGTGGGCATCTATCGAAATGAGGACAGGCAGACTTGCAAAAGTTCAATAAATTGTGACAAGAGATTATCATTTGACCCCAGAATGATGGATGATGAGTTGGGTAATAAGGGAACTGTTAAGCAAATTCTGCATGAACATTTAAAAAGAAGAACATTTAGGAAAAGTGTGCAAGATGTATGCCTCATGGTGAGCAGAAGCAGTGAAGAATGCACTAATAATAATCTGCCAGCACAAAACCCTAAAGGTTTGTACCTCTTGTTTCCTCCTTTAATATTACCAGATACATCCCATCCATAACATATTCCTTTTCTACGTTTACCTTCAACAATTTCTCATCCACTTTCCTCTCAGTCATCATGAAATCATTCATCCCGCCAGAATTTTACTCTCTTCTGGCATCCCCATCCCTAAAAAATTCTTTATGAATTTAGATACAAAACACCCTTTCATTTCTACACAACCTGAGCAGGACTATCAATGGTTAATACGTATCTATTGAACAATGTGGTTCAATCCAGGCCTATTGCAAAGCTGAGTTGGTATCGTCACAGTCCTCCCGATACCCATTGAGAAAGACCCCATCCCTAAAAAATTCTTCATGAATTTATATACCCTTTCATTTCTACACAACCTGAGCAGGACTATCAATGGTTAATACATATCTATTGAACAATAAGGTTCAAATCAGGCCTTATGCAAAGCTGAGTTTGTATGGTCACAATTCTGATACCCATTGGGAAAGACCTCAGTTTGAATCCTGTCAATGACATGAAGAATTTTTATGCGCCTTTTTCTCAATTGGAAGAGTTAGTCAGTCTTTGGGGAGGGTAGCATGGTCTTTTTCACCAGCAATTCTGGTTTTTCATCCAGGAACAGACAAATATACCACAGAACATACAATTTACATGTGTATGGCGCAATATGGTCTAACACTTGTGCTTAAAAAAAGTTATTGGGAAGCATATAAGGAAGTAATCATGGATGCAAGGCTTTTTCTACCAACTAAGAAATACTATTCAAGGTTTGGACATAAGTGGATGTAAGATGAACTAATGAGACTCGTGGCATAAGAAAAATGCATGGGATGCATATGAATTATCAGGAGACAAGTGTAGGGTAGATATCAGCTAGGCTGTTTAACATCAAGTCACAAGGAGGTTAGGCAAGTGAAAGCAGATATGAGAAATCTTTGACAAAGAATGCAAAGAAAAACAAGGATTGCTTTACGTCTTTAAACTCGAAGGAAGGGGAGGAATCAGATTGGTCCACTTGATCATTCGACATGATCCTGCTCGGGATGTTATTGGGTTTTAGGAGCATTAGCAACTAAACCCATGTTACTCTGTGTGTTGTCTGTAAATTGCGGTTGTTCTGTGGTCGACTGTTTGGTAAACAAAAAAGCCGAGTTTCAGGGAGAAAAAACCGTGTACCTTCGCCTGAGAACAACTAACTCAGCCATGTGAAAAAGGAACATAGAAATCCCTCTCGACATCGACAAGAATCAAAGTCAGGTCTTTTTCATCCGGTGTGGGGAGTATGGCGATTCTACCAACTGCACTACCCACGCGGGTCTCTGCTCAGGTAACTGACAAACTAAATGAATATTTTTCATCTACATCCACATGGGATTCAGTAGAAAACTGGAGGCCAGAAGTTAATAAAACTTTAAAAGGGTGCTAAATGACAGTAATAACTGAGAGGGAAGTGGAGGAGAAATTGTTGAAGTTAAACATGAGCGGCAACTTGGGTGGGTGGGATCTATCCAATTACAATAAAGGAGGCAGCAAAGGAAGTAAGCAAGCCGTTGGCCATAATTATGAGAGCATCCTCAGATTCAGGGGTGGTCCACATTGACTGCAGAAGTGCAAATGTGTCTCCAATTCACAAAGGGGCATCAAAGGATGACACTGGTAATTACAGACCTGTTAGTTTAACTTCTGTTCTGAGAAAAGTAATGGACTCATTTGTTAAAGAAGCATTGCAGGATCATCTAGACAAGACAGCAGTTGTGACAGCATGGGTTTGATAAGGGGAAATATTGCCTGACCAATTTGATTGGATACTATGATGTGGTCCCAAAGAAACTGGGTGCAAAAAATAAATAATATCATTTGGATTTCAGTAAAACTTTTGATACTGTTGCACACAGAAGGCTACTGTACAAATTGGAGCAGTATGGGATTAAGAGAAAGTTGCTGCAAGAGATAAAATGATGGTTGAGTGAGAGAAGACAGAGTGGTAATCAATGGACACTACTCTTCATGGACTAATGTTATTAGTGAAGTCCTGCAGGGCTCGCTGTTGGGACCATTGCTGTTTTCTATATTTATCAATGGTAATGATGAAGGTATAAGAAGCTTAATGTCGAAGTTTGCAGATGACACAAAGATTGGAAGGGTTGTTAATGACAGTAACAAAGGTATGCCACTGCAACAGGATCTAGAAAAGATGGACTGGTAGGTGGCAAATGAAGTTTAACATTGACAAATGCAAATTACTACATATTGGTAGAAATAACCCCAGAGAAATGTACCAAATGTGTGCTACTAAACTCAGGATGATGGAGAATGAAAAATAACTGGGGGTAATTGTGCTAGCAGGGAAAAGGAGGTGATTATCCCTTCGTTTACACAAAGGGATAATCACCTCCTTTTGGCGTCATTTTAGGAAGGACATAGGGCTGCTGGAACGAGTACCGAGAAGGGCAACGAGATTGCTGAGTGGAAATAAAGGATTGCTCTTACCAAGAAAGGCTTAAGTCCTGCAAATTGCAGCATCTAGAGACTAGGTACCCACAAAGTGATCTGATTAAGGTGTTTTAGTGTTTGAGCAAGCTCAATTCTGATGGGATTCTTCTTGCTCTGGTAATGCACTTCAGGGGGCATAAATTCAAATTGAGGAAAGACAGTTGTTGAATAGATGTGCGAAATTTGTCTTTAGCCAGTGGGTGGTTGACTGCTGGAACAAACTTCCACTGGTCATCGTGGAAGTTCTTAGCCTAAATAAATTCAAGGAAGAACTGAAAGTGAACAGATGGGAAGAGTTTTTAATTTTTCTTTTATTTTTATTTATTTATTTATTATTATTTTTTTTTTTTTTTTGGCTGATGCTGCTTGCTTTCTTGCATCATATTCCTCTGCAGGTGCTAATTAAAATGGGACAATCGAAAGAAATGGTGACCTTGGACTAAGAACCATCAAAATTGGACAAATGAAAAGTGCAGAAACATATTGTGGATGGATGAATCCAACTTTGGAAATTGTTGATCCAAGCTTAGAGTTTAAGTGATATGTTCAACTGAAAATAAAACGGTGCCACATGATTTACTGCCTACTGTCAAGAATGATGCTAGTTACACATGATCTGGGGTTGCTTCTGTTTTTCTGGAGTGGATAACATCGTCAGAATTAATGGTATTTGAAAAAAAAAAAAAAAGATTCTTGAGCATAATGCACTATCCTGTTTGCTTCCACTTTGTAGAAAAAATTTTATATTGCAACAAGGTAATGAATGACCTTGTACAGCTCTAAGCTGTGTAGGATCTGTCTATCAACTAAACAACAGTGAGGGGTATTGCAAATTATGGTGTGGTGACTCCGGTCGCCTGACTTTTAACCCAAAAGAGCCTTTATGGTTCGTTCATCCAGGCTGTCAGTTCCATGAAATCTGTCCATCTTCACAAAATTTATGGGATACCTTGCAGATGACTTGGATGATTATTAGTCAAGACACTATTATAAAATAAATCTTCAGAATGCCACGTCTGTGTAAGGCAGCGATAAAATTTCGTGGAGGATATTTTGATGAAAAATCTGTTTAGTTGTTGATATTAATCATAATATTTTATGCTGTAAATTTTTCAATGCTTAATAAAAAAAAACATGGACTTTATGCGAGAAGACCTACAGTGAATCTTCTAAGGACTGCCTGACATTGTATGACCACACCTTTGCGGATACTTGAACATAGTAATTGAAACAGTGTCGAATGCTGTTATGAATGCTTCACAGATTATCAAATCAACAAAACAATCTGCTTTCGTAAAGGAACACAGCATACGATGAAAGGTGGATTGCAGGTATGTTGGTAGCATTAATCTCTGTGCTTATACAGACCTCCAGGTCTTCAAGACTGGATCCCTGATTTAAGACGGATGAGATGAGATTGTGCATTTCAAGATGATTTCCTATGCTGAGGCTGCAAGAGTAGACTCATCTCAATTAATCACAACCCTCAAACCCTTTGGGCACAGGTAGTCAATAATGGAAAGGAACACGAAGATCCCTTTTGGATTATCTGCCTGGTGCCATACCTAACGCCCACTGGATGTTTGAGTCGTCTAGGAAGGCATAGTGTAGCTCGTTTGGACTGCCAGTAGAAATTTATTGAGTTGAAAACATCACTTTCAGAAGAGTGGCAACTGATTCAACAACTCTAAAACACAATGGGTTTTTTCCATGTATCTCTGGGATAAATCATGTTAGGCCATTGATGGAAACAATGTTCCATGTTGTTATCTTTTTTTTATGATACAGTTTTCAATCATTTTTGTACATGTATACAGATAGCAAGCAGTTGGGTCTAGTAATACAGGTTTCGGTTAGCTCAGTAATCCTTATGTGGTTTATCAGTTTCATTTTGTTGTTATTAAAACTAAGTGGAATAAATCTTGGTCTTGGAATACACGTGCCACATTTTTGAAAATTCCAGTGTTATCCCTATAATCTCCAGAGAACGGCAGCCACCAGCGATAAACAAAAATATTAATCTTACTGTCGAACGGATCGTATGGAACCAACTGCTTGAATAAAAAAAAAAAAGGCCAATGGTTCTAATACTTCTGGTATGGGTGTTAAGATTGTGTTTTTTTTTTTTTTTTTAATATGCAGTATAAATACTGCGATATGATTTCAGCAATTGAATGGCTTTAAATACAAAGTAATGAAAATTGTACTACACTGGTCAACAAAATTAACGGAAGACGTAGATAATGTAGTGTAACTCATGCAGCTTGCGATGAAACTGGACAAAGCTTGGTATGGTGATGTACCATAGAATAACGGTAAAATGGAGAGACAGCGAGAAACTTTGGACAGATATGGGGTTTGTATAAGAATTTCCAAAAAGGGATGCGTTCGAGGCCAAACGTACCCCTAAAACGTCGTACTTTTCGAGGATCTGTTTCAGGTACCTCTGTGCAGTTACGGTATCCCTATCAAAAAACTTGAAGAGGGTACGACCATTGATCATTATTCCGCCCCACACGAGAACACTCCTCCATCGTATCTCTTTCTCTGGTGTTTGAGGTTTGGTACCACATTCCTCATTGTCTCCAGATGAAATAACGTATAGAATCTGCTTTAGGCTAAAACGGGACTCGTCAGAGAACAGAACTGTACCCCATTTCTCATGGTCCCGATTTCGACGAGCTCTGCAGTTATTTGCGGTTAATTTGATAAAAAAGCATTGGCTTCTTTGCATAGAGTCTATTTGAATTTAATCTTCTTAACACGGTCCGATTGGAATTGTTTTCACCTGTTGCCACAGCAACCTCGAAAGACAGTTGATGAAACGACATCCTGGGGTTGCGTCTTGATGTTAGAGCGATATTGCGGTTTATTCTGGTTTAAGGGCGACCTTGGCCCACTCTTCTTGTAATGGTTCCTGGCTCCTTAAACTTTTTTTTTTTATTATTGTGTAATTTGCTAGTGGTCCGTGTTAGTCACGTTTGACTGATACTGGGCGCTGAATTTTTTTTTTCAATTTAATTTAATTTTTTTCTTGTACTGTATTTTATTTTATTATTATTTTATTTGTTTATTTTTTATTTTTTATTTTTTTTTTTTTTGCTGGCTTCCAGGTTTGAGCAGCCTGGGAGCAGGATTGCTGATACCCACCGATAATGCAGTACTTCTGGTGGGTGCAGGATTCTTAGTGCAAATTGCACTGACAAACCAGGCACAATGGAAGCAGTTCCATTGTGCCGAGACGACACTGCGTGATGCATTAAGCCAAGGTGCCACCTCCACCTGTGATTTCCCAGCTTCAATTCGTCCAATGGCCTACCATCTCAAAGAATCATCTAAACTACGATGACTTGCCATCATGAGTACTGAACATGCAGCTGTCCCACTGATCAAGCCAAAAAAGGAGAAATGATGTTGTTGCAACCCGTGTTTTTATAGGCCTGAATAATTTGCATTGTGTGTGGCTCTATCAGGTGGTAGATCGATTTATATTGTATAAATTCGGAATTTGCTTACCAGGATGTCTATTATATCAAATATTCTTCTTCTACGACGCTGTTCACAATAATCACAAATATTCACGAAAAGCATTTTGTTCTGATAATTTTGTTGAGCAGTGTATTAAGCATTATAGTGTGAACTGTTACTGGATATCTCACACAATGAATGAAATCAGAAGAGATTGGTGTTAAGAAATTATTGATAGAACATAGTGCATAAACTCAACACCTGAGTTGTGTTTTTTGAATTCCATCCACCTATTTTCCCTCTGTCTCTGAATGGTGGACTACTTTACAACATTAAAAAATTTCCTGGATTTTTGAAAATTAGGGATTATGGAATCCCGAATTTTTGAGATTCTACTTTTGTTGTTGTATTTGGGTTTTAGGCTCATCGGCGACTAGGACCATATTGCTCCGTGGATATTGACTGTAAATTGCGTGTGTGAGGTCGATTTTCTGTTAAGCTGGAAGAAAACCATGCTACCCTCGCCTGAGACCGACTAACTCAGCCATGTTGTAAAACAGGCTCATAAAAATTCCCCCATCATTGACGGGACTGAACTCGGGTCTTTTCCATCCAGTATGGGGGAGGACACCGATCATACCAACTGTGCAACCCGCGAGGGCTAAGGTTCTACTGTCTTTTGCTAAATGATAACTCTTTTCCATTGTCTTCATTGTGTACGCAAAATACATAATATCAAGAGTAAGGGACCATTACATATTGTTGCTACTGCGGGAATGAAATGTTATCTGGATGTTGAACTGTAGTATTGTTGCTATTGAACTGTTGGTTGTGTATATAAAGAGTTGCCGGTCCAGTCCAGGCAGTTGATCTTTTGATCAATTGAGAGATTCGTAGTTGGCATTAAGCTGGCTGCCGGAATTGTGGGCTGGTTGGAGGGGCTGAACGGCCTTTAGTTTTTTGGAATCATGGTTGCCTCATGGAACCAACCATGTTTCTTGAGCCAATCGTGTTTCTTGAGAACCGGAGGCAGGAGGAGAAACGGGGCTGGATGGAGGGGTAATCTGGAGGAGAAATGGGGCTGGATGGAGGGGTCATACCACGATGTACACTTCAATTTAAAATATACATACACAACAGAAGTAAAACCACAGGACTTTTAAGCACAGAAAAAAATCAAATACGTATAAATTTCAATATAAATGTTTGCACTAAATAACAGAAAGCATTTAAAATTAAAATTCTTTTTTGGTGCAGTGTGTTGTAGTGTACTATAACATATCGACACTGTAATTTCGGTACTCCGGTAATGACAAATGCAAACTTCTCTTCAACTCCTCGTAGTCAAGTCAGGTTCCATCACATCTACTTTGGATTCGATGGTTATATCCAATTACTAGTGTATTTTAGCAGTTTTTAGAGGTAAATAAATTATTCTGAAACATTAATGCATTTTTGTTTTGTTGTCGCATCAGCAGGCCATATTGAGCTAAATCTTTATAAACAGCATACACGGCGCATATATTGTAGTGTCTATATAAACAATATGTCAGACACAAAAGCCCTCGTGGGTAGTACAGTTGTATAATCTACATTGAAAAACGAGTTATACCAACTGTGGGAACCACCAGATGTTTTCATCTGGATTCGAATCCCGTCAATGATGCGAATAAGTTTCATGGACTTTTGTCACTTCCGTGACTGAGTTATTCGGACTCGGGTGTAAACAGCAAGGTTTTTTTTTCAACAGGAAACGCGGGTTATTCGTCCAGCAAAATAAGCAAATTGACTAGAGAACACTCGCTATTGATGGACATAACACACATGATTAGTGGAGAGCGTTCTCGGTGGCACTAATATATTTTTTCCTTTAATAAATATCCAGACACCACTCCATTTATAGTTGATCACATCCTACCTAAATACCGCATGTCAGGAATAACTGTTCGTCAATGAAGGTCCAGCAAAATAAGCAAATTGACTAAACATTTGGTGTTGTGTTCAGCAAGTGGAAAAAGGCTTGTTCCGAAACTGTAATGAAAAAATCCAGAAGACCTCTGAAGCTGTGGAACATGGCAGGGCAGACCTACAAAGAATCAATTGCGTGGAACGCAGGTCGTTTCCGGAGTTCATACAGGCCTTCATTGAGACGTTGAGACATAGTACCATAGCGCGAGTGCAGTAGCATACGTTCTTTGAGTAGATCGGGGTTCAAGTCTTGGCTGCTAAATACGGTCGATTTGCCAACTCACACAG